>NW_012114251.1:0-1271 GCF_000951035.1 Colobus angolensis palliatus | reverse complement strand
ACCTCATGTGATCCACCTGCCTCAGCCTCCCAAAGTGCTGGGATTACAGGAGAGTATTTTTAAATATTTTCAGATTAAAATGCTCTGGCATACACTAAAAGATTTTTTAAGATTAAATACGAGTTTCCTAATCCATTTTATGTGTGCAACAAGTAGCTTTATAACTGACATTCTAGAAAACCTCCCACAGCTCCTCTTGGCGTTCACTTCCCCCTTGCTGGCTGGTGCACTAAAGAAAAATTCTCTAATGAGCCCTTGCTCTGCAGACCAGCTCATGTTTCCTTGTCTCTGCCCCTTTGCTGGGAGTATTCTCTTCATCTGTTTCTCATCTTCTCTGCCCATCCGCTCAATGCCTGGAAGTTGACCCTGATTAGTGGAAAGTGGAATTTGCTAAACTCCAACTGATCTCAAAAGGTGCACAGGCCGGGTTCAGTGGCATCCATGTGCTCTTGGTGTCCCAGAAAGCCCTCTTCCCCCAGCAGGGTCAGAAGTGCCTGCTCCCTGGCCATTCCCCACCACTAGTGCCTGCTCCAATTTCAGAGTAAAGTAGAAGCCCAAGCCCGGGCACTGTCGCGACCTGGCCAGCTGTACCCACGCTCAAGGTGGTAATGACACACCAGCACCCCCTTCACCACCTCATCCCCCTCTGAAACTGTGGGCACCTACAAGCTCAGGGAGACAGGCTGGAGCCTGGTGGGGCTGAGAGCAGCTCTGCAGGCACCCCTTGGAGGGAACGCCTGGGCGTCTTTGACACAATGTTGATGGCCACAGGAGGTAGATAGGTTTCTAGGCCAGAAGAGGCAGGACCCTGGTGAAGCCCCACCTTCAAGCCAGGCACGACCTGAAGCCTGGGGGCCAGGGGGCCAGTTCCCAGTGGAATCCCCAACACAGAGTAAGAGTTTATAGTGTTTTTTCCAGGCCTGCCATGGCCGACCATGGACCAATCAGCCCTCACTTCCTCCCTTCTGAGCCCATAAAAACCTGGACTCAGTAGGCACGGTGGCTCACGCCTGTAATCCCAGCACTTTGGGAGGCTGAAGCAGGCAGATCACCTGAGATCAGGAGTTTGAGACCAGCCTGGCCAACATAGTGAAACCTCATCTCTACTAAAAACACAAAAATTAGCTGGGCATGGTGACAGGCGCCTGTAATCCCAGCTACTCAGGAGGCTGAGGCAGGAGAATCACTTGAACCTCGGAGGTGGAGGTTGCAGTGATCCAAGATCATGCCATTACACTCCAGCCTGGGGGATCAAGAGTAAGACTCTGTCT
>NW_012114250.1:0-1161 GCF_000951035.1 Colobus angolensis palliatus | reverse complement strand
ACTCCAGCCTGGCGACAGAGCGAGACTCCATCTCAAAAAAAAAAAAAAAAAGAAGCAGAGAAAAAAAAAAAGAGAAAATGATGTAGAAAAAGCACTATTTCTGAGGAATGGAGCTAACACGTAAAACCTTTTTAAAAATAACTTTCAGTGCTTATACTCTTCTTTGTGAAAGTTTTTATTTTATTTTATTTTATTTTATTTTATTTTATTTTATTTTAAGATGGAGTCTGGCTGTACTCCCATGCTGGAGTACAGTGGCACAATCTCAGCTCACTGCAATCACTGCCTCCTAGGCTCAAGCCATCCTCCCTCCTCAGCCTCCAGAGTAGCTCGGACTACAGGGAGGCACCACTACGCCTGGATAATTTTTTGTATTTTTGGTAGAGATGGGGTTTTGCCATGTTGCCCAGCCTGGTCTCAAACTCCTGGGCTCAAGTGATCCACCCACCTCACCCTCCCAAAGTGCTGGGATTACGGGCATGAGCCACTATGCCTGGCCAATAAAAGTTTGTAAATGGCATTTTTATCTGTTTGTAGAGTGGATCCCTAATCATTGTAGAAATTTTGGAAAATACAAACAAGTACAAAGAAGGAAGCTAAACGTATGCAAAACCTTGACCTACATGTAGCAGAGGCTACTTCTACTCCGGGGGTTCTGGTGTATTTCACAGCTGTCTTTTTCCTCCATGTACCCTAAGGGTGGCGGGCTTGCCCTGGGGCCTTTTCCCTGGCCCTCTGTCCATCTCTAGGCTGCCCTTAGCATGTGATTGGATCATCCCAAGAGATCCAAGCCCACAAACATTGACAAGCGAGGTGGAATTCTACAGAATTGCTCACGGGAGTCACGCTGCAGGACTTCCTCAGTGTCCCTATGCAATAGCTCTGTTTTCCTCATGCCTCATCTCTTCTCTCTCTCTCTCTCTCTCTCTCCCTCCTCCACACACCTCCCACCAAAGGAGGACCATCAGGTCCTAAATCAAGCTTGTCCAAATCTGACCCGGGATGGCTTCTGAAGGCGACCCAACACAAATTTGTAAACTTTCTTAAAACATGAGATTGTTGGCCGGGCGCAGTGGCTCAAGCCTGTAATCCCAGCACTTTGGGAGGCTGAGACGGGTGGATCACGAGGTCAGGAGATCGAGACCATCCTGGTGAACACAG
>NW_012114249.1:0-1635 GCF_000951035.1 Colobus angolensis palliatus | reverse complement strand
CTCTCAGCCCACTGCAACCTCCACTTCCTGGGTTCAAGTGATTTTCCTGCCTCAGCCGCCCAAGTAGCTGGGATTACAGGTGCCCACCACCATGCTGGCTAATTTTTGTGTTTTTAGCAGAGATGGGGTTTCACCGTGTTGGCCAGGCTGGTCTCAATTGACCACATGGGGTTTCACCTGAGGCCAGGCTGACCTCAAGTGATCCACCCGCCTTGGCCTCCCAAAGTGCTGGGGTTACAGACATAAGCCACTGCACCCAGCCCAGAATTTCTGTTTTTTTAATAGTTTTTCTTTGTTGATATTCTCATTGCGTTCATGCATCACTTTCCAGATTTTATTTTCTGTATTCTCTTATGGTTCATTGACCTTCTTCAAGATGATTATTCTGAATTATTTGTTAGGTAATTCATTGTTTGGTGTTTCTTTAAGGTTGATTTCAGGAGATTTTGTTCCTTCCATAGGACCATCTTTTCCTGTTTCCTTGTGTGCCTTGTTGTTGTTGTTGTTATTATTATTATTATTTTGCTATGATTTGTGCACTTGAAAAAACAACTCTCTCTCCTAGTCTTTATAGACTAGCTTCATATGTGAAAGGCCTTCACCAATCAGCACAGTTAAAAATTCTGAAGGCTTCTCAAACCTTTTCTGGGGATGCATCTTCTCTAGGCTTGTGCATGTAATTTCCCAATTAGAGTGATTTGCCACTTTGTTTGTAACCAGGACCATCCTGGTTAACACGGTAAAACTCCGTCTCTACTAAAAAAAAGAAAAAAGAAAAAAAATTAGCCAGGCGTGGTGGCGGGTGCCTGTAGTCCCAGCTATTTGGGAGGCTGAGGCAGGAGAATGGTGTGAACCTAGTAGGCGGATCAGTGAGCCAAGATCATGCCACTGCACTCCATCCAGCCTAGCGAGACCCCATCTAAAAAAATAATAATAATTAAAAAACCCAGAAATTTTGAAGCTGAAGAATACAATATCTGAATTTTAGAAATGCACTAAAGGAATTCAATAATAGAGTTGATGAAACTGACGAATTAGCAAACTTGAACATAGGTCATTTGAAATTATTGAATTAGAGGAACAAAAAGAAAAAGGAATCAAGAAAAGTAAAGAAAGCTTAAGGGACTTACGGGATACCATCACATGGAACAATACACACATTATGAGAGTCTCAGAAGAAGAAGAGAGAGAAAAGGACAGAGAGGTTATTTGAAGATAAAATGATTGAAAACTCATGAATCTGAGGAAGGAAATAGGCATCTAAATTCAAGAAGCTCAAAGAATTCCAAGTCAGATGAACCCAAAGAGCCCCAAACCAAGACACATTACAATCAAGTTTTCAAAAGTCAATGGCAAAGAACGTTGAAAACCCCAAGAGAAAAGCCACTGGTCACATATAAGGAAGCTCCTGTAACATCAGCAGATTTCTCAGCAGAAACATTACAGACCAGAAGAGGATGGGATAATGTATTCAAAATGCTGAAAGAAAAAGCTGTCCAGACCAGGCACGGTGGTGCACATCTGTAATCCCAGCACTTTGGGAGGCCGAGGTGGGCGGATCACAAGGTCAAGAGATTGAGACCATTCTGGCCAACATGGTGAAACCCCATCTCTACTAAAAATACAAAAATTAGC
>NW_012114248.1:0-1019 GCF_000951035.1 Colobus angolensis palliatus | reverse complement strand
CCGGCTAATTTTTTGTATTTTTAGTAGAGACGGAGTTTCACCATGTTAGCCAGGATGGTCTCGATCTCCTGACCTCGTGATCTGCCCGCCTTGGCCTCCCAAAATGCTGGGATTACAGGTGTGAGCCACCGCGCCCGACCTAATTTTTGTATTTTTAGTAGAGACGGGGTTTCACCATCTTGACCAGGCTGGTCTTGAACTCCTGACCTCATGATCCACTCGCCTCAGCCTCCCAAAGTGCTGGGATTATAGGCCTGAGCCACCGCGCCTGGCCTTCTCTAGCTTTTTAAAAGGTTTTTTTTTTTTTTTTCCTTATCTTTGGCTTTCAGCAGTGTGATTATGAGATGTCTATGCACAATTTTTCTTTGAGTTCATCCTATTTGGGCTTTGCTGAGCTTCTTGACTCTCAGCAAATTTGGGAAGGTTATTAGCCATTCTTTTTTCACTGGGGGCAGAAACTCTGCCTCAATTTCTGTCTCCTTCTTTTCTGACACTATAGTATCACAAAGATTAGACTTTTCAATATTGTCCGATATGTTTCTAAGGCCCTGTCCCTCCCCTCCCCCATTTGTCTCTATTCTTCATATTTAATTATTTCTATTATTTTTTATATTCACTGACTCCTTTGTCAGTCTGTTCTGCTTTTAAGCCCATTCAGTGAATTCTTTATTTCACATAATACATATTTTACTTCTAAATATTTGTCACCCTGGCTGGAGTGCAGCGGTGTACTCTTGGCTCACTGTAGCCTCAAACTCCTGGGCTCAAGTGATCCTCATACCTGAGCCTTCCAAAGTGCTGGGATTACAAGGCATTAGCCACTGTGCCCAGCTTTACTTCTAAATATTTTAATTGGCTCTTTGTTATGGCTTCAGTTTCTTTGCTGAAATTCTGTCTTTCCATTCGTTTCAAGTATGTTTACCTTTTCCTCATGGAGCATAGTTATGATAACTGCTTTAAAGTCCTTGATAATTTTAACATCTGTGCCATCTCAGATATCTGTTTTTTGCCTTTTCTTT
>NW_012114247.1:0-1128 GCF_000951035.1 Colobus angolensis palliatus | reverse complement strand
AAGAAAGAAAGAAAGAAAGAAAGAAAGAAAGAAAGAAAGAAAGAAAGAAAGAAAGAAAGAAAGAAGGAGAGAAAGAGAGAAAGAGAAAAATAAATAAATAAATCAGGCTGGCCACAAACCAAGCAGAAAAAATAACAAAATGGCAAAAGTAAGTCCTTATTTATCAATAATAACATTGAATATAAATGAACTAAACACTCCAATCAAAATACATAGACTTGGTGTATAGAAAAGAAAAATAAGACCCAAGTTTCTGTGGTTAAGAAAGAATCTTCCCATATAAAAACATACATAGACTGAAAATAAAGGGATAGACAAAGATGTTCCATGCCAGTGGAAACCAAAACAGAACAGGAGTCACTATACTTGCATTAGACAAAATCGATTTTAAGATAAAAGCTATATGAGGAAGCAGAAAAGGCTGCTATATGATGAAAAATAAGTGAATTCAGCAAGAGAATATAATAATTTCAAATATATATGCAGCCAACATGTGAGCATCCAGATATATAAAGCAAATATTGTTAGAGCTAAAGAGAATGATTGACCCTAATACAATAACACCTAGAGACTTTAACATCTCATTTTCAGTATTGAACAGACCTTCCAGGCAGAAAATCAATAAAAATTGGACTTAATCTGCACAATCAATCAAAGGAAGCTAATAGATATTTACAGAACATTTCACCCAATGGCTGCATAATACACTTTCTTGTCCTCAGCCCATGGATCATTCTCAAAAACAGACCATATGTTATGTTACAAAACAAATCTTAAAACAATGAAAAAATTAAGATAATATCAAACATATTATCTGAACATAATGGAATAAAACTAGAAATCCACAAGAGGAATTTTGGAAAATATACAAACACATGACAAACAAACAAAATGCTCTAGAGTAACTGGCAGGTCAATAAAGAAATTAATCAGAACATTGAAAAATTTCTTGAAACACAGGGTAAAGGAAACACAGCCTACCAAAACCTATGAAACACAGCAGAAGCAGCACTAAAAGAAAAGTTTATAGTGATAAAAAAATAAAAACGACATAAAAATAGAATAAAACTTTGGAATCAACAACTTAACCATGCATCTTAAAGAATTAGAAAAGCAAGAGCAAACGCA
>NW_012114246.1:0-1722 GCF_000951035.1 Colobus angolensis palliatus | reverse complement strand
TAGTTTTTACTTGTTGTATTTGGAGTTGAGCCTAGATATGAAAGTCTCTTTTTCTTTATTGTAATAAATAGGTTCTGAATAAAACTGTTCTTTTTTTAAAAAAAAAAAAAGTTATACTTTAACTGCTATCTGGCTCTTTTTTTTTTTTTTTGGATACAATATACACATTTCAATGTAGGTGCTGGGTCAGGCTGAGTTGTTTTGGATAATGACATCTGATTTTCTTTTGGGGGAGACACAGTGAGAAATTTGGGAAGTTTGCAGAGGAAGTAGACAGAAACTAGCAAAGCTGGAGCTCCCTTACTGTAATATCTCCCTGCAACCCTCCAAACCTTCGTAAAATATAAGCGAAATTGAAATTGCTTCATGAGAACTGGGGAAGCTGTGTGAGAATACAGTACCAAAGCTGAAAAGCGAGTGAGCAGACGTTTGGATTATACTTGTGAGATTTGCCACATCGGATCATGCCTGGACTTGGATTTGTAGGTACTTCTTACTTAGAGGGGCCTGGCCCCCATTACCTACATGGCGATTACTTTTCCAGTCAAAGCTGGAGGGAAAGTGACTGGCGAGAAGCCTCATTCATCCAGAAGAGTTTACCTTGGCAAATCACCCATACAGAATGGAAAAGCGCCTCAAGCTGCAAAGCCCAGAGCCTTCAGTTATTGTTTCTGTCGCTGACCTTTGCTCCCCAGAAGGCCTCCCCGAGGAAATCAGACTCCGGGTCAGCTCAATTGCCTTTTTGAGCTTCACCAATTTAAGTGATTACTGGTGTTTGCTTACCACAAATCACCGATGAAACAGCAACAAAAAGGAATCCTTGTCGCCGCTTTTCTCAGCACTCCGCGTTCTCTGTGCCTCTTTTTATATATAGTTCAGCAAAAGCAACAACTGAAGGCCACCGTCAAGCCAGCCAGGCTGATCCCCTACCTCTGAGGATGCCCTTTTGTGTCTACTATCCTTTAAAAAACTCACCTTGATGTTTTTACCAAAAAAACCTGATGGCTCATTCATGAAATACAAGTCCAGGGAGGGGCTGAGGTACTCGACAAAAGGGAAATCTTAATATATATACAAAAAGAGGCCGGGCGCGGTGGCTCACGCCTGTAATCCCAACACTTTGGGAGGCCGAGACTGGTGGATCACAAGGTCAGGAGATCGAGGCCATCCTGGCTAACACGGTGAAACCCCGTCTCTACTAAAAATACAAAAAAATTTAGCCGGGTATGGTAGCGGGAGCCTGTAGTCCCAGCTACTCGGGAGGCTGAGGCAGGAGAATGGCGTGAACCCGGGAGGCGGAGTTTGTAGTGAGCCGAGATCGCGCCACTGCACTCCAGCCTGGGTGACAGAGCGAGACTCCGTCTCAAAAAAAAAAAAAAAGAAAGAAAAAAGAAAATAAATCACGAAGTCTAACTGATATCTGGCAAAGAGAGGTCATTGGGAGCCAGAGGCAGACCTATGCTCCATCCAATTAACCAAATAAAATTCCAACCAAACAGGCTCAAGCAAGAGGCAGTGCTGTTCTTAATTGTGGGCAAATAAATGTATGCGGCTCTGGCCAGATGCCTCAGAGAACATGAGCTAAGTATTAAAAAGGATCTCTTTCCAAAGTGAAAACAAAAAGTGATAGAGGATACTTTTTTGAGACAATTTGGGGACTTTGAATGTTAACTGCCTGAATTAAAACAATGTTTCTTTTCTTTTCTTTCTCTTCCTTCCTTC
>NW_012114245.1:0-1081 GCF_000951035.1 Colobus angolensis palliatus | reverse complement strand
AAAATATTATTTCAATGTATAATCAATATAAAAATGAGATATTTTACATTCCTTTTCTTTTATACCAAGTCTTCAAAATTCAGTGTGGGCCAGGCGCAGTGGCTCACACCTATAATCCCAGCAATTTGGGAGGCCGAGGCAGGAGGATTGCTTTAGCCCAGGAGTTTGAGACGACAGAGTGAGACTGCATCTCTACAACAAATAATACAATAAATTAGAAAGGCATGGTGATGCACGCCTGTAGTTCCAGCTACTCAGGGGGTTGAGGCAGGAGGTTCACTTGAGCCTGAGAGACTGAGGATGCAGTGAGCTGTGATCATGCCATTGTACTCCAGCCTGGGTGACAGAGCGAGACTCTGTCTCAAAAAAAAAAAAAAAAAATTGCTATAGTAGCTCCACACTTCATATCTATTCACTACACCATCTAGAACAGTGCCCTCCAGAGAAATATAATGTAAGCTGTCTCCGTCCATCTTGTGGCTGCTATAACACAGTACCACAGACTGGGAAATTGATAAAGAGCAGAAATTTATTTTCTGACAGTTCTGGAGTCTGGGAGGTCTCAGATAAAGGCGCTGCTAGGTTCTGTTGTGTAGTGAAGATGGCCTTCTCCACAGGGGAGGAACACGGAGTCCTCATCGAGCAGAGGCAGAACAGAGCAAGCTAACGAGCTAACTAAACCCTCCTCTTAAAGGAGGGTGAAGCTTCTTTTAAAAGGGCCGTAATCCCACAAATAAGGAGACTTTCTGGCCTAATCACTTTTTTTTTTTCTTTTTTGAGACAGAGTCTCGCTGTTGCCCAGGCTGGAGGATAGTGGCGCAATCTCGGCTCACTGCAACCTCCGCCTCCTGGGTTCAACCAGTTCTCCTGCTTCAGCCTCCCTAGTAGCTGGGCTTACAGGCATGTGCCACCACACCTGGCTAATTGTTTTGTATTTTTTCAGTAGAGGCACAGTTTTGCCATGTTGGCCAGGCTGGTCTTGAACTCCTGACCTCAAATGATCCACCCGCCTCAGCCTCCCAAAGTGCTAGGATTACAGGTGGGAGCCACAGTGCCCGTCCCCTGATCACTTCTTTTTTTT
>NW_012114244.1:0-1200 GCF_000951035.1 Colobus angolensis palliatus | reverse complement strand
TATTATCTGTTTTAACCAATTGTTTACAGCTCTAACTGATTTAATACTTTGTCTTTATTTTACTTTTTTATTATACTTTAAGTTCTGGAGCACATGTGCAGAACATAGAGGCTTGTTACATAGGTAAACATGTGCCATGGTGGTTTGCTGCACCCATCAACTTGTCATCTCCTTTAGATGTTTCTCCTAATGCTATCCCTCTCCTAGTCCCCTATGCCCTGATAGGCTCTGGAGTGTGATGTTCCCCTCACATGTGAAATGTGCATCTGTTGTCACTGTTCACCTCCCACTTAGAGTTAGAACATGCAGTGTTTGGTTTTCTGCCCTTGTGTTAGTTTGCTGAGAATGATTTTCAGCTTCATCCATGTACCTCCAAAGAACATGAAATCATCTTTTTTATGGCTGCATAGTATTCCATGGTGCATATATGCCACATTTTCTTAATCTACTCTATCATTGATGGGCGTTTGGGTTGTTTCCACATCTTTGCTGTTGTGAACAGTGCCGCAATAAGCATATGTGTGCATGTGTTTTTATGGCAGAGGGACTTATAATTTCTTGGGGATATACCCAGAAATGGTATTGCTGGGCCAAATGGTATTTCTAGTTCTAGATCCTTGAGGAATTGCCACGCTGTCTTCCACAATGGTAGAACTAATTCACACTCTCACCAACAGTGTAAAGCATTCCTATTTCTCCACATCCTCTCCAGTATCCATCGTTTCCTGAATTTTAATGATCTCCATTCTAACTGGCATGAGATAGTATCTCATTGTGGTTTTTATTTGCATTTCTTTAATGACCAGTGATGATCAGCATTTTTTCATATGGTTGTTGACCACATAAATGTCTTCTTTTGAGAAGTGTCTGTTCGTATCCTTTGCCCAATTTTAATGGGATTGTTTGCTTTTTTCTTGTAAATTTGTTTAAGTTCTTTTTAGATTCTGGATATTAACCTTTTGTCAGATGGACAGATTGCAAAAATCTTCTCCCATTCTGTAGGTTGCCTGCTCATTCTGATGATAGTTTATTTTCCTGTGCAGAAGCTCTTTAGTTTAATTAGATCCCATTTGTCTATTTTGGCTTTTGTTGCCATTGCTTTTGGTGTTTTAGTCATGAAGTCTCTGCCCATGCTTATGTCCTGAACAGTGTAACAGTGTTGCCCAGGTTTTCTTCTAGGTTTTTTTTTTTTCTAGGTCT
>NW_012114243.1:0-1307 GCF_000951035.1 Colobus angolensis palliatus | reverse complement strand
CCCCCCCCCCGCCCCCCAACCAGGGTAGGTGAAATGCTACACATCTTTTAAGCTCCATTGGTGGTATTCTGGTAAATATTTAATAACCAGCTCTCTGGGCAGGTAAAACTCTGATTTGCAGTGCTTGTCTTTTTTTTTTTTTTTTTTGGTTTGCCACAGCCAATTTCGAGCTACCAGTCTGATATCAACTGGGTGACAAAATTTCTGAAAAATTAGCTATCATTTCTCAAAGACTAGTATGAGCTGGCTCTAGCACACCACTGAGCCTCAAATGGCATTGGTCTTGATATCTCCAATCTACAGTATACTTTCCCTGCTTTGAACTTCGTTAGTAACTTACGTTCTCTCACGAAAAGCATTCTGCATTATGTTATGGTTATAATGAACCCTGATTATCATCCCATCTTAGATGATTAACTTTTCAAGTGCATGACCCATCTTACTCATCTATGTATTCACAGTGATGCCTAGAACAATCATGGTGTTCAATAAATATTTGCTGTATTAGACAGATGATGAAGATTATCACCAGGGCTTGACTCAGTTGTGGTAAGGATACAATGACATCATGTATGTAAAGCAATTTCCAGAGTGCTTGGCCCTGCAGATGCTTAATTAGTAATAGCTAATTTTACTATTGGCTGTGGCTTCTGGAATTCAGAGTGCAAGTAACACCAATTCTTAATAAGTCCTCTCTCCCCAACAGACACACACATTATAGTCACTTGGGAACAAACCCCAATGCCCAGGCCAATATATTTTTAAATTTCCCCAAGTGATTCTGTTGTGTCCCAAGTTTCTGAGAACCAGCATCCTACATACTGCTAATCTTCTCTCTGGATAATGAGTCCAAAATATCAAAAAGGAAATGACCTCTAAATAGAACCAGCTATCCCTTTAAACATCCTCCTGTTCACTAAACAATTCCAGTCAACAGGAGGAAAGCTCACTCAGAGGATTGCCTTATTTGGTGAGGTTTGGGTGGGGTTACCTGGGAAGAAAGGCTGAGAATGAGTAATGCAGCACTCTGCAGGGGCAGGAGAGAAATACCTCTTTGTCAGCAAACTCCTGTAAGTGAAGTTCTTCAAGCTGGCAGAATTTTAGAGGCATCTCATTTAAATTAGATCTGGCCTTTGTGATGATTTAGTGCAGACAAACGTAAGTAAATTTCGGCCGGGCGCGGTGGCTCAAGCCTGTAATCCCAGCACTTTGGGAGGCCGAGATGGGTGGATCATGAGGTCAGGAGATGGAGACCATCCTGGCTAACACGGTGAAACCCCGTCTCTACTAAAAAATACAAAAAACTA
>NW_012114242.1:0-1466 GCF_000951035.1 Colobus angolensis palliatus | reverse complement strand
TATATATATAGTGATTTTATTGCATGCCAAGCACTGTGCTAGGCACTAGAGAAACATTGACGAGAAAGACAAACACAGCCGCTTCCCTCCTGGGACTTAGCTTTCCTTTCTAGGATGCAGGATACACAGCTGAACCAGTAAAGGGCTGTGGGGTAACAGTGACCAGGAGAACCTCTGCTCAGAGTCCATGTCAGGAACAGCACTGGGCGGTGGGGAGCCCTCCGATTGCTCTGTGTGCATCTCTCTTCAGACCAGAGAGATGATGAACCGCGGTTGGATATAGCCTATGGCATTCTGGTTAGAGATGTTTCCAGCCCAAGTATTTACGGTCTGGATGTACCACAGTTGGTTTATACATTCACCAGTTGATGGACATTTGGGTGGTTTCCAGTTGAGGCTGGAGAAATAGACAGCAACAGCAAAGGTACTGTGCTAAGGGAAAATGACGGGAAGACACAGGAAGATGTTCAGCAAGAGGATCCCTTGTAGTTTGTGCACTGGAGTCTGACAGTGACCTATTGAGGACTGAAACTTGTTTGTAATGCCCGCCAGACACCCAGGTACAGAATTTAATAGGAAGTAGAAGAAGATCCATGTTGAATATGTGGAAACTGATACGTAATGGTTGAAGTCATGGTGTTCGTGAGATCACCCAAGCAAAGCACGCAGAGGGTGGAGTTATCTGAGTGCTCATCTTTCTCTCCCATGAGCCTGGGAGAACCAGCTAAGTGCAGTGGTTAAGAGCATGTACTCCAGAGTCAGACTTCTGGGCTTCAAATGCCAGCTGTGTGATGTGGGAGTTGGCAGTTGGTCTCAATTTCCTCATCTGTAAAATGGAGGATAAAAATACACCTACCTCATTGGTTTGATATAAGGGTTATCTGGGTTCATTCATGCCTAGCTCTTAGCACACTATCAGGCACTTGCACACAGGAAGTGCTACATAAGTGTTAGCTATTATTAATACCATTTTTCTTTTAAAAATCTAGGGTGTAGGTATCACCAAGACTGAAATTTGAATACCAGCCCCACGCATGAGAAGCTGAAGGACACTGTGAAATTTAACATCTCTGAGCTGAAAGTTCCTTACCTGAAAAATTCCTTTCTCATTCATTGGAAGGAGTAATTGAGTAGAAGATGAAAAGTAGAAACCAGCTGGGTGTGGTGGCTCACGCCTATAATTCCAGCACTTTGGGAGGGCAAGGCAGGTGGATCACCTGAGGTCAGGAGTTCAAGACCAGCTGGTCAACATGGTGAAACCCTGTCTCTACTAAAAATACAAAAATTAGCCAGGTGTGTTGGCAGGCACCTGTAATCCCAGCTACATGGAAGGCTGTGGCGGGAGGATTGCTTGAACCCAGGAGGTGGAGGTTGCAGTGAGCCAAGATCACACCACTGCACTCCAGCCTGGGTGACAGAGCAAGACTCCATCTCAAAAAAAAAAAGATAAAAGAAAAGTAGAAACC
>NW_012114241.1:6399-6763 GCF_000951035.1 Colobus angolensis palliatus | reverse complement strand
TTAATTCTGTGAAAACAGTGTTAGCAAACTTCTCAATGATAGCAGTAATGTACTTCTGTGAAGTGAATTCACACATCACAAAGCAGTTTCTGAGAACACTTCTCTCCAGGTTTTATCTGAGCGTATTTCATTATTCACAATGGGATTCAATGATATCCAAAATATCACTTTTCAGATGCCTCAAAAATAGTGCTAGCAAACTTCTCCATGAAAGTGTGTTGTGACTTTGTTAGATGAATTCACACATCATAAAGCAGTTTCTCAGAAAGCTTCTTTCTGGTTTTTATCTGAGGATAATTCCTTTGTCCCAGGCGTCCTCATAGAGATCCAAAAGATAACCTCTCAGATTCCACAAAAACAGTGC
>NW_012114241.1:5978-6349 GCF_000951035.1 Colobus angolensis palliatus | reverse complement strand
TTCCTTTGTCCCAGGCGTCCTCATAGAGATCCAAAAGATAACCTCTCAGATTCCACAAAAACAGTGCTAGCAAACGGCTCCACGAAATACATGTGTAACTCTGTGAGATGAATTCACTCATCACACAGCAGTTTCTCAGAAAGTTTCATTCTGGTTTTTGTCTGAGGATAGTTCCTTTGATCATATAATCTTCAAAGCAATCCAAAATATCAGTTCTCAGATTCCACAAATATAGGGCTAGCAAACAGCCCCATGAAATAAAGGTGTATCTCAGTAAGTTGAATTCACACATCAGAAAGCAATTTCTCAGAAAGCTTCTTTCTAATTTTCATCTGAGGATATTTCCTTTTTCACAACAGGCTGCAATATGC
>NW_012114241.1:4627-5928 GCF_000951035.1 Colobus angolensis palliatus | reverse complement strand
AGTTGAATTCACACATCAGAAAGCAATTTCTCAGAAAGCTTCTTTCTAATTTTCATCTGAGGATATTTCCTTTTTCACAACAGGCTGCAATATGCTCCCAAATATCACTTTGCAGATTCCACCAAAACAGTGTTAGCAAACTGCTTCATGAAGACTAAGGTGTAACTCTGTGAGATGAATTCACACATCACAAAGCAGTTTCTCAGAACGTTTCTTTCTGATTTTTATCTGAGGATATTTCCTTTGTCACCATTGGCCTAAATGCATTCTCAAATATTCCTTTTCAGACTCCAAGAAAACAATATTAGCAAAGTGCTCAATGAAAAAGATGGTGTAACTGTGTGAGATGAAATCACATATCACAAAACAGTTTCTCATAAAGCTTCCTTCTATTTTTTATCTGAGGATATTTAAGTTGTCACCTTAGGCCTCAATGCACTTCCAAGTATCCCATTGCAGATTCCATGAAAACAATGTTGTCAAACTGCTCCATGAAGAGAAATGTGTAACTCTGTGGGGTGATTTCAAGCACCACAAAGAAGTTCTCAGAACGCTTCTTTCTAGTTTTTATCAGAGGATATTTCCTTTGTCATCACAGGCTTAATTGTGATCTAATCTATCCCTTCTCAGATTCCCCAAAACCAGTGCTACCAAGCTGCTCCAGGAAGAGAATCCTGAAACTCTGTGAGATGAAATAACACAACACAGCATGGTATCTCAGAAAGCGTCTTTCTATTTGCTATCTGGGGATATTTGCATTTTCACCACAGGCTTCAATGCGCTTTGAATATCCTACTGCCGATTCCAGGAAAACTGTGTAGCAAACTGCTCCATGAAAATAATGCTGTAATTCTTTGAGATGCATTCACAAATCACAAAACAGTTTCTCCGAAAACTTCTTCCTAGTTTTTACGTGAGGATATTTCCTTTGTCACTATAATCTTCAAAGTGTTCCAAAATATCCCTTCACAGACTCCCTAAAAATAGCGCTACCAAACTGCTCCATGAAAAGAATCATGTAATGCAGGGAGATGAATTTACACATCACAAAACTGTTTCTCAGAAAGCTTCTTTCTAGTTTTTATCAGTGAATATTTACTTTTTCACCATAGGCCTCAAAGCAATCCCGAATATCCCATTGCAGATTCCAAGATAAACGTTTTAACAAATGGTACAATGAAAAGAACTGTGTAACTATGTGAGACAAATTCACACATCACAAAGCGGTTTCTCAGGAACTTTCTTTCTACTTTTTATCTGAGGATATTTCCTTTGTCACCATAGTCCTCAATGCACGCTCA
>NW_012114241.1:1868-2200 GCF_000951035.1 Colobus angolensis palliatus | reverse complement strand
TCCCTAACTCATTTTATGAGGCCAACATCATCCTGATACCAAAGCCTGGCAGAGATACAACAAAAAAAGAGAATTTTAGACTAATATCCCTGATGAACATCGATGCAAAAATCCTAAATGAAATATTGGCAAACCGAATCCAGCAGAACATCAAAAAGCTTATCCACCATGATTAAGTGGGCTTCACCCCTGGAATGCAAGGTTGGTTCAACAGATGCAAATCAATAAACGTAATCCAGCATATAAACAGAAACAAAGACAAAAACCACATGGTTATCTCAAGAGATGCAGAGAAGGTTTTGGCAAAATTCAACAGCCCTTCATGCTAAAAA
>NW_012114241.1:0-1331 GCF_000951035.1 Colobus angolensis palliatus | reverse complement strand
AAATAAAGGGCATTCAGTTAGGAAAAGAAGAAGTCAAATTGTCCCTGTTTAGAGATGACCTGATTGTATATTTAGAAAACCCCATCGTCTCAGCCCAAAATGTCCATAAGTTGATAAACAACTTCAGCAAAGTCTCAGAAAACAAAATTAATATGCAAAAATCACAAGCATTCTTATACAAAAGTAACAGACAAACAGAGAGCCAAATTATGAATGAACTTCCATTCACAATTGCTTCAAAGAGAACAAAATACCCAGGAATCCAACTTACAAGGGATGTAAAGAACCTCTTCAAGGAGAACTACAAATCACTGCTCAGTGAAATCAAAGAGGACACAAACAAATGGAAGAACATACCATGCTCATGGAGAGGAAGAATCACTATCGTGAAAATGGCCATACTGCCCAAGGTAATTTATAGATTCAATGCCATCCCCATCAAGCTACCAATGAGTTTCTTCACAGAATTGGAAAAAACGGCTTTAAAGTTCATATGGAACCAAAAAACAGCCCAGCATTGCCAAGACAATTCTAAGTCAAAAGAACAAAGCTGGAGGCATCACGCTACCTGATTTCAAACTATACTACAATGCTACAGTAACCAAAACAGCATGGTACTGGTACCAAACAGAGATATTGACCAATGGCACAGAACAGAGCCCTCAGAAATAATACCACACATCTACAGCCATCTGATCTTTGACAAACCTGAGAAAAACAGGAAATGGTGAAAGGATTCCCTATTTAATAAATGGTGTTGGGAAAATTGCCTAGCCGTAAGTAGAAAGCTGAAACTGGATGCTTTCTTTACTCCTTATAGAAGAATTACTTTAGGATGGATTAGAGACTTAAATGTTAGATGTAATACCATAAAAACCCGAGAAGAAAACCTAGGTAATACAATTCAGGGCATATGCGTGGGCAAAGACTTCATGTCTAAACATGAAAAGCAACAGAAAGAAAAGCCAAAATTGACAAATGGGATCTAGTTAAACTAAAGAGCTTCTGCACAGCGAAAGAAACTACCCTCAGGGTGAACAGGCAACCTACAGAATGGGAGAAAACTTTTGCAATCTACTCATCTGACAAAGGGCTAACATCCAGAACCTACAAAGAACTCAGACAAATTTACAAGAAGAAAACAAACAACACTATCAAAAAGTGAGCAAATGATATGAACAGACATATCTCAAAAGGAGACATGCATTCAGCCAACAGACACATGAAAAAATGCTCATCATCACTGGCATCAGAGAAATGCAAATCAAAACCACAATGAGATACCATCTCACACCAGTTAGAATGCCAATCATTAAAAAGTCAAGAAACAA
>NW_012114240.1:0-1472 GCF_000951035.1 Colobus angolensis palliatus | reverse complement strand
ATGCCTGTAATCCCAGCACTTTTGGAGGCCGAGGCGGGTGGATCACCTGAGGTCAGGAGTTCAAGACCAGCCTGGCCAACATGGTGAAACCCCCACTCTACTAAAAATACAAAAATTAGCCAATCTCATAATCTGGTCTCAAAATAAATAAATAAATAGATTTTAAAAAAAGGGTTATTAATTTTAAAAAGTGACAGGAAGATTATGTGAGCAAACCTAATCCACAGGGGTTGTTCAGGCCCCATCAGACCCAGCTTTGCCCCAAATTCAGGGCGGATGGTGGTCTGCTCGATTCAGTATCCTTTCATCTGCTTTTTCAGCAGCCAAGCAAGGGTCAGTGGGTAGACTGCTGGGAAAGACAGTCCTGCACAGCCTGCCAGCCCTTGCAGTTTCAAAGCATGTGCCGTGGGCTTGGAACTTTTACTTACATGGTGATAAAGAGCCTCCACACCCTGTCCTGGGCTCACTGCCTTGTTTGGGAAGATGTTTTCCTGTACCAGGTTTGACATATACTTCTTTGTTCTATTTAAACATGTGCATCATATGGCACCAGCCCAACCCCACTGCTATATCTGTTCTCAGTGGGAAGGGAATGGGGTCCTTCCCAGGCAACACGCAAAGAGTGTATGCAGACCATCTGTCTGCCTTCGTTGCAGGGCAAGTCCCACTGGCCATGGGGAACCAATGCTCTCTATTGAAGCTGATCTTACTCTGTCTCTTGTCTGCATGAGTAAAATGTTGTTCCATCCAGTGCTTGTGTAAGTCTTGTCTTTCTTGACACCCCCAAACCTGCAAACCCTGCAGTGGCTTAACATGGCAGGACTGCTGCTTTTGGTGGTACTCATTGTTAAGCTCTGCTGTCCTCTACCGAGCGGGACTCCTCTGTTGGAGGTGGAAACAGGTGTCAGTTGCTTGACACCTGGTGACTGATATACCCCAGGTCTGGAACAGTACCTAGCACATAGTGCACACTCAGTAAATTCTTTGTGAATGAAAGAATGAATGAGTATAGATAGATGTGGCTTCCAATACCCATACTGATACTTCCTACTTCTTTGTTCAGACAGAGAATAAGGAAAGCAGGAGGAGCAGGTTTGCTTGGGGCACGGGTGGTGAGTGAGTTGTTGGTGCCAGTGGAATGGTAACACATCATGAACTAATTCTATTAGTTGTCTCAAGTCTTGGAACTTCCACCTCCAGACTTTGTTTCTTTTTTCTTTTTTTTTTGATACGGAGTTTCACTCTTGTTGCCCAGGCTGGAGTGCAATGGCGCGATCTTGGCTCACTGCAACCTCCGCCTCCCAGGTTCAAGTGATTCTCCTGTCTCAGACTCCCAAGTAGCTGGGATCACAGGTGCATGGCACCACACCCAGCTAATTTTTGTATTTTTAGTAGAGACGGGGTTTCACAATGTTGGGCAGGCTGGTCTCGAACTCCTGACCTCAGGTGATCCACCTACCTCGGCCTCCCAA
>NW_012114239.1:0-1767 GCF_000951035.1 Colobus angolensis palliatus | reverse complement strand
TCACTCTGTCACCCAGGCTGGAGTGCAGTGGTGTGATCTCGGCTCACTGCAAGCTCCACCTCCCGGGTTCTCGCCATTCTCCTGCTTCAACCTTCCAAGTAGCTGGGACCACAGGCGCCCGCCACCAAGCCCGGCTAATTTTTTGTATTTTCAGTAGAGACGGTTTCACCGTGTTAGCCAGGATGGTCTCTATCTCCTGACCTCGTGGTCCACCCGCCTCGGCCTCAGAAAGTGCTGGGATTACAGGCGTGAGCCACCGCGCCGGGCCATATTTTGATTGTTAAAGTGCTGATTGGTACAGGAGCTTTGGCAGTGTTGAGCATTAAACATAAACTAAGGCTAGGATACATATGTATATAGATAACATTTTAACTCAATAATATCAGAAGACTTAAAACAGTATATGTACTAGTAGAATTTATAACGTAAAACATTCTTAAATACTTACTAACTGGAGCGCAGATGAATAATTTATATTAGGTTCACATCTATTAATAGATATTGTGCAGCAGTGTAAAATAATGAACAAGAGTTATCAGAAGAAAACATAAACAACTCTTAGGAACATAATTTTAAGTTTAAACCAGATGTTTCCAAAGACAGAGTATCATACTTGTTCTCTCCTTGTCTCTGTCTCTGCAGATTCTTATTTCCACTGTGTTTCTCCAGGAGGTAAATAGAAGAAGGTGGAATAAAACGAAACTACTCAAAAGCTTGGGAATGGTGAAGACATGAAGTGAAAATGAGAGTAAAAGACATTTCTGTGGAAATGAAGAAGTAAAAAAGATAAAACAGGAGCTTTTGTTCGGAGACAGTAATTTCAGAGTTTGATAACCAAAGGTGAGAGCATATTCCTTATGGCACTGAAAGCAAAGATTTGGCTAGATATGGGGGTTAGTAAAATGGGTTTGGTGCGAAGGAGTCTCAGGATAGTTATTGGGTCACTATTGTGGATTACAGTGGTGTTGTTGGTGGTGGTGATGGTGGTGGTAGTTTGCTTTAAAAAACTGTTATTGGGCCAACCACAGTGGTTCATGCCTGTAATCCCAGCGCTTTGGGACACTGAGACAGGAGGATCACTTGAGGCCAGTTCAAGACCATCCTTACCAACATCTCATCTCATCTCTAAAAAATAACAATAATAATAAAATAACTTTTATTTTCTATGAATCTTATTTCATAGTCTAAGAGCTTCTCTGAAAATTTATAAATATATGCTATGACTGTATCTATTCAGTGGCCTAGGCAGTGGGAACTGGACTGTAGTATATTTCACCGTCTTCAATGGCAAATTACCAAAAAATCATATAGGTTGTCTGCACACCTTTACACCAATATGCAATATTGGTTGAACAGTAGAAAATGTAGCATGTAGAGTAACGTATTCATCCTAAAACCACTCCTGAAAACAGCCTCAACAGCAGGAACCTGTGCTTCCTTTTCAATCTCTTGTAGACCTCTATCTAAGTACAGATATGATCTCTGTATAAGTAGACCATATTTGACCCACTGAGTGAGCTTCCTTATTGTGCAGTATGGCAACTTCCAAATAATATATGGATCTGTGTTACTTAAAGCAATGGTGGGAAGACTAAGCTAAGAACCCTCTTTGCCTAGATTTGGTTGGTTAATGTTCTAGAAGTGAAGTACAAGTACCAACTTCAGTACAAGATTCTAGCCAGTGTTTTAGGAGGATATGGCACTGACTTCAGCTTGATTCCATTTTCAGCAATGGCCCACGCTGCCAGCAGATGCTTTTCCCAGATA
>NW_012114238.1:0-1322 GCF_000951035.1 Colobus angolensis palliatus | reverse complement strand
AAAAGAAAAAAAATCAAGGGATAAAATATAAAAGTAGAAAAACAAGCAAAAGTTGCAACATCCTACTTATATGAGTTTCAAGAAAAGAGAAAAATGGAAGGGAAGAAATGATCAATTAATGCAGGATGATTTGCCAGAATGGAAGGACATTAATTTCCAAATTGAAAGGGCTCACTGAGTGCCCAGCTCATGAAAGAAAAAAGAGCCAGGCCAGGCATAAGGAAAAGGCAGTGGAAGCCCCTTGGGATGAAACCATGGAAGGAGCTGAGAATCAGAATTGCATCAGACTCATTCAGATAAAAAGATATGGTCAGGCACAGTGGCTCATGCCTGTAATCCCAGCAGTTTGGGAGGCCAAGGCGGGTGGATCACTTGAGGTCAGGAGTTCAAGACCAGCCTGGCCAACATGGTGAAACTCTATCTCTACTAAAAACACAAAAAATCAGCCGGGCATGGTGGGTGCCTGTAATCCCAGCTACTCTGGAGGCTGAGGCAGGAGAATCGTTTGAACCTGGGAGGCAGAGGTTGCAGTGGAAAAACAACTTCCAATATCAGAGAGAAAATAATTCCAACTTGGAATTCTTTTCACATTGAACTATCAAGAATAAGGTCCAAATGGGGAACTTTTTAGACATGTCAGGACTAGAAGTGTTTACTCTCATGCACTCTTTCTCAGGGAGCTTTGGAAACTCTATTTAAACAAACATGTAAACTGAGAAAGAGGAATTCCCAGGCACCAGCACACAGAGATGCAGCAGAGAGAGGTCCCCAGGCAACAGAGCAGAGCTCCCTGGAAAAAATCCCATTGGGCCATAAATTGGGTGTTGGACCAAGTGGGAAGGGGTTTGGAGCATCTGAGCAGAATATATAAGGTCAGGCTGAGCCCAGTGGCTCACGCCTGTAATCCTAGCACTTTGGGAGGCCAAGGCGGGCAGACTGCTTGAGCCCAGGAGTTTGAGACCAACCTGGGCGACATAGTGAAACCCTGTCTCTACCAAAAAAAAAAAAAAAAAAAAAAGAGAGAAAAGGAAAAAAAGAAAAGAAAAACAAACAAAACAAAACTGTAAGATCCCTGAAGGTATAAAAGAAAATTTTGCATCTATAAGACAAGTAATGGATGCAATAAAAACAGAATTTATCAGAGAATCAGAAAGGCCTTTGGAAGTTAAAAATATGAGATCAAAAACTTTTAAAAGAAATAAAAGAATTGAAACACAAAGTTAAGGAAATCTCCTAGAAAGTAGAACAAAAAGAAATCAAGCAGACGTGGTGGTAGGCTCTTTTAGTCACAGCTACTCAAGAGACTGAGGCAGGAGGATCAC
>NW_012114237.1:0-1185 GCF_000951035.1 Colobus angolensis palliatus | reverse complement strand
TCAAATTGATCTTTCATACTACATTTCTTTTCTTGCGAATTTATTTTTACTTAATAACTTTTTTCGAATCCCAAATACCTTTTTCACTCAGGGTCAGTACAAAGTCACATGCAGTAGAACATGAATGGTGCAGCTTACCTCATGTGTTTCCATAAACTCACCAAAGGAGCTTGAAGGGAGAGCAGGGTCTTTATGATCCGGCGTGTCTTGGTACCTGCTTAAAATCACTTTTGCTTGTGATTTAGCTGGATACACTTTGTATATATACATGAAAAATATATTTTTTTCTGGGAATGTCTAAGAAATTTTGTTCAACACACAAAATGATTTCATCCTTTTTTGAATGAGAACAGCTCAAAAGTTTCTGGCAAATACACAGAGTTCGTGAGTCATGAAATTCAATTATGTCGTGGTACATCAGGTCCGCCTCTTCACGACTTGCAGTGGATTTTCTTCCTCTGGGAAGGAGGCCCTCCTCCAGCCGCGCGTTCGCAATCCCAGGCCGTCCTTGTAACTGAAGACCCAGTGGTGCGCTGCCCCCTTGTGGGAGACGTGGGCATTGCAGACCTTTCATCACAAGGAAACGGAATTTGTCTTTCAAATGCAGCCGGAAAAATCTGTCCTTTTTAATTCCCAGGAGGCACGCAAACCAAATTGGACCTTGAGAAAGACATTATCTTACAGAAATGTCTTCCAATAAAAAATGTGATTGCGTTTATGAAAAAAACCCACTTTGTACTGCATAGCATGCCTATGCTTGTTTTTGCAGAATGGGTTTTTTAACCAAAAGTTGGATCATTAGCTTTATTATAGATTCAGCCTTACTGGTAGCATCACAAGGCTGACTTCCAAGAGAAAATATTTGGCTTTTTATAAATGAGGAATTATTTTGTAAAGTAAATAGTACATGCCTCTATCTTCCACCAATCATTTATTCTGTAAGTTCTGATTTTAATGAAGTATTTCTCAGAGTAAGGACTTCTTTATACCATCACTTAACTTCCTGCAGGAATTTTAGAATTTCTTCCCATCTTCTTTGCTTTCCAGATTCACGTGGGATGTAGCCACTTTTTTTTTGAGACGGAGTTTTGCTCTTGTTGCCCAGGCTGGAGTGCAATGGCACAATCTCGGCTCAACACAACCTCTGCCTTCCGGGTTCAAGCAATTCTCCTGCCTCAGCCTCCC
>NW_012114236.1:0-1151 GCF_000951035.1 Colobus angolensis palliatus | reverse complement strand
TTGCCTTGTCCCCAATGAGACTTTGGACTGTGGACTTTTGGGTTAATGCTGATACGATTTAAGACTTTGGGGGACTGTAGGAAGGCATGATTGGTTTTGAAATGTGAGGACATAAGATTTGGGAGGGGTCAGGGGCAGAATGATAAGGTTTGGCTCTCTGTCCCCACCCAAATCTCATCTTGAATTGTAGTCCCATAATTCCTATGTGCTGTGGAAGGGACCCTGTGGGAGATCATTTGTATCATGGCTGTGGTTTCCCCATACTGTTCTCGTGGTAGTAAGTCTCATGAGATCTGATGGTTTTATCAGGGGTTTCTGCTTTTACATCTACCTAATTTTTCTCTTGCTGCTGCCATGTAAGTAGTGTGTTTCACTACCTACCTGATTCTGAGGCCTCCCCAGCCATGTAGAACTGTAAGTCCAATTAAACCTCCTTTTCTTCCCAGTCTTGGGTATATCTTTATCAGCAGTGTGAAAATGGACTAATACGTAAGGTGATTTTAGGAAGAGAGGAAATGGAATATAATGAGGATAATTCATTCATTTTTTTGAGAATCCTTGATGTACTATGTGCTAAGCACCATGACAGATCTTTTCTATAAGTTAAAGTAAAATATTGTTTCAGATTTCAAAAGACTTACAGTATGTTGTAAATATTAGTTCTAGCCAAGAATGAACCTGAAATATTCTGATTAGAGTTAGACGTATTGTCTGCTGTTTCACTGGCCCTTATCATTACATGAAGAAAAAAAAAAATTGTAAATGACTTTTTTTTTAAGGCAGTCTCATTCTGTCTCCCAGGCTGAAGTGCAGTGACACAATCTCAGATCACTGCAACCACCACATCCTGGGTTCAAGCAATTCTCCTACCTCAGACTTCCGAGTAGCTGGGATTACAGGTGCAGGCCACCATGTCCAGCTAATTTTTTTTTTGTTTGTGTTTTTAGTAAAGACAGGGTCTCATCATGTCAGCCAAGCTGGTCTTGAACTCCTGATCTCAAATGATCCACCCACCTCGGCCTCCCAAAGTGCTGGAATTACAGGCGTGAGCCACTGTGTCCAGCTAATTTTTTTTTTGTTTGTGTTTTTAGTAAAGACAGGGTCTCATCATGTCAGCCAAGCTGGTCTTGAACTCCTGATCTCAAATGATC
>NW_012114235.1:0-1558 GCF_000951035.1 Colobus angolensis palliatus | reverse complement strand
CAGTATGATATTGGCTGTGGGTTTGTCATAAATAGCTCTTATTATTTTGAGATACATTCCATCAATACCTAGTTTATTGAGAGTTTTTAGCACGAAGGGCTGTTGAATTTTGTTCAAGGCCTTTTCTGCATCTGTTGAGATAATTATATGTTTTTTGTCTTTGGTTCTGTTTATGTGATGGATTTATTGATTTGCATATGTTGAATCAGCCTTGCATCCCAGGGATGAAGCCGACTTGATCATGGTGGATAAACTTTTTGATTTGCTACTGGATTCGCTTTGCCAATATCTTACTGCCAATATCTTACTGAAAATTTTCTCATTGATGTTCATCAGGGATATTGGTCTAAAATTATCTTTTTTTGTTGTGTCTCTGCCAGGCTTTGGTATCAGGATGATGCTGGCCTCATAAATGAGTTGGGGAGGATTGCCTCTTTTTGTATTGATTGGAATAGTTTCAGAAGGAATCTTACCAGCTCCTCTTTGTACCTCTGATAGAATTCAGCTGTGAATCCATCTGTTCCTGGACTTTTTTTGCTTGGTAAGCTATTAATTATTGCCTCAATTTCAGAACTTACTATTGGTCTATTCAGAGATTCAACATTTTCCTGGTTTAGTCTTGGGAGAGTATATGTGTCCAGGAATTTATCCATTTCTTCTAGATTTTCTAGTTTATTTGCATAGAGGTGTTTATAGTATTTTCTGATGGTAGTTTGTATTTCTGTGGGGTTGACGGTGATATCACCTTTATCATTTTTTATTGCATCTGTTTGATTCTTCTCTCTTGTCTTCTTTATTAGTCTTGCTAGCAGTCTATCAATTTTGTTGATGTTTTCAAAAAAACAGCTCCTGGGTTCATTGATTTTTTTTGAAGGGTTTTTTGTGTCTCTATCCCCTTCAGGTCCGCTCTGATCTTATTTCTTGCCTTCTGCTAGTTTTCGAATGTGTTTGACCTTGTTTCCCTAGTTCTTTTAATTGTGACGTTAGGGTGCTAATTTTAGATTTTTCCTCCTTTCTCTTGTGGGCATTTAGTGCTATAAATTTCCCTCTACACACTGCTTTAAATGTGTCCCAGAGATTCTGGTATGTTGTGTCTTTGCTCTCATTAGTTTCAAAGAACATCTTTATTTCTGTCTTCATTTCATTATTTACCCAGTAGTTATTCAGGAGCAAGTTGTTCAGTTTCCATGTAGTTGTGTGATTTTGAGTCAGTTTCTTAATCCTGAGTTCTAATTTGATTGCACTGTGGTCTGAGAGACAGTTTATTGTGATTTCTGTTCTTTTACGTTTGCTGAGGAGTGCTTTACTTCCAACTATGTGGTCAATTTTGGAATAAGTGTGGTGTGGTGCTGAGAAGAATGTATATTCTGTTGATTTGGGGTGGAGAGTTCTGTAGATGTCTATTAGGTCTGCTTGGTACAGAGCTGAGTTGAAATCCTGGATATCCTTGTTAACTTTCTGTCTCGTTGATCTGCCTAATGTTGACAGTGGAGTGTTAAAGTCTCCCATTATTATTGTGTGGGAGTCTAAGTCTCTTTGTATGTCTCCAAAGACTTGC
>NW_012114234.1:0-1050 GCF_000951035.1 Colobus angolensis palliatus | reverse complement strand
CATGTTCTCACTCATAAATGGGAACTGAACAATGAGAACATTTGGACACAGGGTGGGGAACATCACGCACCAGGACCTGTCATGGGGTGGGGGGAGTCGGGAGGGATAGCATTAGGAGATATACCTAATGTAAATGATGAATTAACGGGTGCAGCACACCAACATGACACATGTGTACATATGTAACAAACCTGCATGTTGTGCACATGTACCCTAGAACTTAAAGTATAATTTTATAAAATAAAAAATAAATTATAAAAAGAAAAAGAAAGGAAATAAACAGAAATGAATGAAATGAATGATATCCTCTTTGGTAAAGCACGTGTTAAAGTCTTGCCTGTTGCTGTTTTTATTGGGTTGTCTCTTTTTCTTTTTTGTAAGAAAATAAGAGAATTTTACATAAATGCATAGGAGTCCTTTGCTAAGCAGGTGCCATTGCAAATATTTTCTCCTAGACCTAGCTTGCCTTTTCACATTCCATGTGTTTTGTTTGTTTGTTTGATAAACATAAGTTCTCAATTTTATTAAACTCCAACCCATAAGAATATTCCTTTTTGATAAGTACTTTGTTGTCTTTTTAAGAAATCTTTGCCTACTCCAAGGTATCAGAAATTTTCTATTTTCTCCTAAAGCTTTATTGTCTCACCACTCACATTTAGATCAACAATCCAGCTGGATTTGTTTTTTTAGTATAGTGTAAGGAAGGCTCAAGGTCAAGATACATTTTCTCCATATGGATATCCAGTTGACCAGCATCTTTTTTTTATTTTTTTATTTTTTTTGAGACAGAGTCTCACTCTATTGCCCAGGCTCTGGAGTGCAATGGTGCGATCTTGGCTCACTGCAA
Source organism: Colobus angolensis palliatus (assembly GCF_000951035.1). Classification (NCBI taxonomy): domain Eukaryota; kingdom Metazoa; phylum Chordata; class Mammalia; order Primates; family Cercopithecidae; genus Colobus; species Colobus angolensis. The sequence goes on along the minus strand of NW_012114234.1, from coordinate 203 downwards.
CCTCTGCCAGGTTCAAGCAATTCTCCTGCCTCAGCCTCCCAAGTATCTGGGATTACAGGTGCCCGCCATCACGCCCAGCTAATTTTTGTATTTTCAGTAGAGATGAGGTTTCACCATGTTGGTCAGGCTGGTCTTGAACTCCTGACCTCAGGTGATCCACTTGCCTCAGCCTCCCAAAGTGCTGGAATTACAGGCGTGAGCCA
>NW_012114233.1:0-1870 GCF_000951035.1 Colobus angolensis palliatus | reverse complement strand
AAAAAAAGGTGAAGATTTTCTTACGGAAATTCTTAGGAATATAAACCATAAATCTAATTCGTTTAATTGAAATAATTTTTTTTCTTAGAATTGTCCCCCTTAAATAAGACCTGGATAAATAAAGTTTTTCTTACCTATATTTTCAAAAAAGCGATCTTAAAATATAAGAAGAATGTCGAGCCGGGCATGGTGGGGCATGCCTATAATCCCAGCTATTCAGGAGGCTGAAGCAGGAGAATCGCTTGAACGTGGGAGGCGGATGTTGCAGTGAGCTGATACATGCCACTGTACTCCAGGTTGGGCAACAGCAAGACTCCGTCTCAAGAAAAAAATAAAGAAAGAAAGAAAAAGAAGAATGTCACATTTCTAGTTTGAGTGACTGCCGCTTTTTTTTAACATTTAAAAAAAAAACTTCTTTTTGGTCCTACAGGAAAAAATGCAAACACTTGAAACTAATAATATAATCATTTTTCCATATATAATATTAAGATTTCCATATATTGTTGATAGGAGATTAATGCTTTAAAAGTTCTAATCCTAAAACTATACTCCTGTTCAAGATATTGCTGTAATACAGTAAGCTAATTTTAGATTTTTTTTGTTACTGTGGCCAGTGGTTTTTTGGGTTTTTTTGTTGGTTTTTTTTTTGAGATGGAGTCTGGCTCTGTCGCCCAGGCTGGAGTACAGTGGCAGAATCTCTGCTCACTGCAAGCTCCGCCTCCCGGGTTCACACCATTCTTCTGCCTCAGCCTCCCGAGTAGCTGGGACTACAGGCGCCGCCACCACACCCAGCTAATTTTTGTATGTTTGGTGGAAATGGGGTTTCACTTTGTTAGCCAGTATAGTCTCAATCTCCTGACCTCGTGATCCACCTGCCTCGGCCTCCTGAAGTGCTGGGATTACAGGTGTGAGCCACCGCGCCCGGCCGTGGCCAATGTTTTAATTACCTTTTTTTTCTTTAATGTCTTAGGTTCCTCCAGAAGAAATTAATTATTTAACACGAATTCACTACAAAGCTCAGTCGGACGGTATCTGGGGTGAACATGAAATTGATTACATTTTGTTTGTGAGGAAGAATGTCACTCTGAATCCAGATCCCAATGAAATTAAAAGCTTTTGTTATGTGTCCAAGGAAGAACTAAAAGAACTTCTGAAAAAAGCAGCCAATGGTGAAATTAAGATAACACCATGGTTTCAAATTATTGCAGAGACTTTTCTCTTTAAATGGTGGGATAACTTAAATCATTTGAATCAGTTTGTTGACCATGAGAAAATACACAGAATGTGAATATGCAGGTAAGTGATTACTGAAAAATGTCTCTACTTAACAAAGTTAGAATGACTTTTTCAGTTTAAATTTAGTTCTATCATTAATTGATCATTAAATTTAGTTCTATCATTTAATACTATCATGAATGTGTTATATACACTGATACTTTAAAACTTGTGTGGAAAAAACTAACTTACAATTTTGTATCACACGCCCTGGATATGTGTTCTGTTTCTAAGCAACATTTGTAAGCGATTATTGTAAAATGAGAGAGAGCAACTAAAACTTAATTTAACCTTTGCAGATAACATACTTACGGGAAATCTGAACAAATAAGTGAAGCCCTATGTGTTTAGTAAGCTGTGATAAACATTTCCGGAGCACTCACAGAGCACTTGCTATTTGCCAGGTGCTTTATGTATCATTAAATTTTTATCATAGTTCAGAAAAATGTGCAAAGGAAACTATTGTCTCGCTCCTTCAAAACAGTCCTAATTAACTTTCTTTTTTTTTTTTCTTTTTTTTTTTTTTGAGACGGAGTCTTGCTCTGTCGCCCAGGCTGGAGTGCAGTGGCCGGATCTCAGCTCACTATAAGCTCCG
>NW_012114232.1:0-1425 GCF_000951035.1 Colobus angolensis palliatus | reverse complement strand
AAAAAAAAAAAAAAAGAAAAAAGGCCCTTTACCTTTAAGGAAGCAACAATAAGAATGAGAGGCACTTCACCTTTAAGGAAGCAACAATAAGAATGGTGGTGTATGCCTATAATCCCAGCTACTTGGGAGGCTGAGGCAAGAGAATCACTCGAACCTGGGAGGCAGAGGTTGCAGTGAGCCAAGATCATCTCAAAAAAAAAAAAAAAAAAGGACACAGGACCTAAGTTCAGTATGTGTTGAAGACTTGCCCATTCTAAACAGAATCTCAGAACCTGCATTTTATAGCATTGTTTCCATGCAAAAGATGTTCTGAGTTTCACTTGCTGATCCCAAGGATATATCTCATACATTATATATCATGAACGTCCCTTTTCCCCAAGCTTTTCAGATCCAATTCGTAACAGGGACTTCTTTGAAAGGACCACTTAGGTTCTTAGGGAGACTTCCAGGGTGTAAAACCAGGGAAGACTAGAGGAGAAGCAGAAATGTTTTTTCTTTTTCTTTTTTTTTTTTTTTTTTTGAGATGGGGTCTTGCTCTGTCACCCAGGCTGGAGTGCAGTGGTGCAATTTTAGGCCACTGCAACCTCCACCTCCCAGGGGTTCAAGTGATTCTCCTACCTTAGCTTCCTAAGTAGCTGGGATTACAGGCATGCGCCACCAGGCCCAGCTAATTTTTGCATTTTTAGTAGAGATGGGGTTTTGCCATGTTGGCCAGGCTGGTCTCGAACTCCTGACCTCAAGTGATCCACCAGGCTGGTCCTGAACTCCTGACCTCAAGTGATCCACCTGGGTCTCCCAAAGTGTTGGGATTATAGGCATGAGCCACTGCACCTGGCCATGCTCTTTTTTTTTTTTTGAGACAGGGTCTTACTCTGTCACCCAGGCTGGAGTGGTGCAGTGGTACAATCTTGACTCACTGCAACCTCCACCTCCCGGGTTCAAGCAATTCTCCTGCTTTAGCCTCCCAAGTAGCTGGGACTACAGGGACACGCCAAATGCCCGGCTCAGAAGCAGAATTTTTAGTGCTGATGAAGGTGTAAGTGGTATGTTGGGAAATGGATAGAGAGTAGAACGCTTCTTAAGGTACTCTTCCATAGGATCCAGGGAGGCTGACAAGACTGCACTTTGCAAAAGGAACACGAGCTCCAGTAGATGGCAGCAGTAGCTCCACCTGCTCTATCAGCAGCAAAAGGAGTCAAGTCAGAGGAGGCAGGTCCCCTTCCAAACCCTAACACGTTGTATTTGTATTTCCAGGTGAAGACTTTTTTTTTTCCTTTTGGGTGGGGGTAGGGTGGGGTGGGACGGAGTCTCACTCTGTCACCCAGGCTGGAGTGCAGTGGAGTGATCTTGGCTCTGACCTCCACCTCCTGGGTTCAAGCAATTCTCCTGCCTCAGCCTCCCGAGTAGCTGGGACTACAGGTACAC
>NW_012114231.1:0-1716 GCF_000951035.1 Colobus angolensis palliatus | reverse complement strand
AAGTGCAGTGGTGTGATCTCGGCTCACTGCAACCTCTGCCTCCTGGGTTCACGCCATTCTCCTGCCTCAGCCTCCCGAGTAGCTGGGACTACAGGCACCCGCCACCATGCCTGGCTAATTGTTTTTGTATTTTTAGTAGAGATGGGGTTTCACTGTGTTAGCCAGGAGGGTCTCGATCTCCTGATCCCATGATCCGCCCGCCTTGGCCTCCCAAAGTGCTGGCATTACAGGCATGAGCCACTGCGCCCGGCTGAAAGATTGCAATTTTATAAAACAGATTGAGGTAAAAAGTGTACACAATGGGCAAAAGGGCAAAATATCCTAATAGAACCCCTTCCCCTCAATATAGGAAAATATAAAATTTGATGCTGGGAAATTTCAAACAGATAAATGTAGAAAAAACTCCTTTTAGACCAACTATCTGAGTTGTTATTTGCCTAAAGTTCAACCCTAATCAGCTCAAGGCCTAGGTCCAAGTATTGTTTCTGTCTTCTCTACTAGAGTAACAATTCTACTCTAGATAAACATGTTGTAAGTCAGTTTTTGGATGCTTCCTTAAGAGAGAGTTGGTGAATGCCATTTGCCCCAGTTTTCTTTGTCTGGTCCCTCTTCCTGATAACTAGAACAGGAGAAGCCCTCTTGGTCTGTGAAGTAATCTTAGGTATGAAGTCAGACACAGCAGAGTAATGAAAAAGGAGAAAACCAAGCTGCAAGGACTCTGGGGAGTGAGCCATCACATGGTCCCGGACAGCACCCCTCCTCCTACCACAGTTACTATGGGTCATCTGCTATTAGCAGCACAGCCAAATTCTCATTTATAGATGCCGTAATTTTTTAAAGCTTCCCTATCATCAATTATTTAGGTTGTATCCAGTTTTTTAGTATTGTAAAAAGGTTGTAATGAGCATCCTTATCCATAACTCTCTGTATGCCTCTCTCAATACTTCTTTGTGATAAAATCATAAATGTGGCCGGGCGCGGTGGCTCAAGCCTGTAATCCCAGCTACTCGAGAGGCTGAGGCAGGAAAATCGCCTAAACCTGGGAGGTGGAGCTTGCAGTGAGCTGAGATCCGGCCACTGCACTCCAGCCTGGGTGACAGAGCAAGACTCCGTCTCAAAAAAAAAAAAAAAACTCACTGAAAAATTAAATGGACATTTGTCTTACCCTTATATTTCTTAATCAGTTACCAATTTGTAAATATCTTAAATTAATCCTCTGCTCTCCATTCTCCTTGCCATTTACAACATCTCTTTTTGTCTGTATTTATTATATTTCTCTGTTATGTGATCCTTTCCATCTTCCAGTATCAGCTCAGTATTTTCCTGCATAAAATTCTTAGTTTCCTCAAAGCCCTTGTTATTATATGACCTCTAATCTGCTTCCCAGTCATAAACTCTGCCACTATCGATAATTGAAGACATTCCACTGTCTCCTGGCTTCCACTAATGTTAAGTCAGGCATGCGTTGTAATTGCAGTACTTGTGTAGTTGATATTCTTTCTGGGTGCTTTTAGTTTTTTTTAACCCCTGCGTCAGACAGTTTCACTGTGATATGTCTAAGTAGATTATTATTATTATTATTATTATTTTTTGAGATGGAGTTTCACTCTTGTTGCCCAGGCTGAAGTGTGATCTCAGCTCACCACAACCTCTGCCTCCTGTGTTCAAGCGATTCTCCTGCCTCATCCTCCCGAGTAGCTGGGATTACAGGAATGC
>NW_012114230.1:10818-11306 GCF_000951035.1 Colobus angolensis palliatus | reverse complement strand
TGCAGAAATCACCGGTCTTCTGTGTCCTTCGCGCTGGGAGTTGGAGACTGGAGCTGTTCCTATTCAGCCATCTTGCTCCGCCCCCGACAAAAGTGTTAACCCTTTCTAGTTTTAATTTGAGGATATTTCCTTTGTCACAATAGGCTTCAATGTGAGCAAAGTATTCCTTTTCATATTCCGCAAAAACAGTGCTATCAATGTGCTCCATGAAAAGAATCATGTAAATCTGTGAGATGAATTCACAAATCGCAAAGCAGTTTCTCGGAAAGCTTCTCTTTAGTTTTTACATGATGATATTTCGTTTGTCACCTTAAGCTTTAATACACTCTGAAATCTCCCATTGCAGATTCCAAGAACACAGTGTTTGTAAACAGTTTACTGAAAAGAACACTTTAATTCTGTGAAATGAATTCACACATCACAGAGCAGTTTCTCAGAAAAGTTCTTTCTAGTTTTATCTGAGGATAATTCCTTTTTAACCACAGGAA
>NW_012114230.1:5861-8390 GCF_000951035.1 Colobus angolensis palliatus | reverse complement strand
GTGCTCCTAAATATCTAATTGCAGATTCCACGAAAACAGTGTCAAAAAACTGCTCAATGAAAAGAAGTGTGTCACTCAGTGAGATGAATTCTCACATCACAAGGAAGTTTCTCAGAAAGCTTCTTTCTAGTTTTTCTCTGAGGATATTTCCTTTTTCACCACAGGCCTCAATGTGTTCCCAATTATTCCTTTGCAAACTCCATGAAAACAGTGTCAGCAAACTCCTCAATGAGAAGAATGGTGTAATTCTGTGAGATGAATTCACACATCACAATGCAGTTTCTCAGAAAGTTTCTTGATAGTTTTTATCTGAGGATATTTATTTATTCACTGAAGATTCCAACACCATCCAAAATATCCCTACTCAGATTCCCCCAAAACAGTGTTATCAAGCTATTCAATAAAAAAAATGTTGTAACTCTGTGAGATGAATTCTCACATCACAAAGCCGTTTCTCAGAAAACTTCTTTTGAGTTATTTTCTGAGGATATTTACTTTTTCACTGTAGGTCTAAATGTGCTACTAAATATCCCTTTGCAGATTCCGTGACAAGAGTGTTAACAAACCTCTCCAGGAAAAGAAAGATGTAGCTCTGTGAGATGAATTCACACATCAGAAAGAACTTTCTTAGAAAGTTTCTTTCTACTTTTTATCTGAGGATATTTCCTTTGTCACCATAGGCTTCAATGTGATCCATAACATCCCTTCTCAGATTCGAAAATAAAGTGCTACCAAAGGGTTCCATGAATGGAATGGTGTATCTTTGTGAGATGAATTAAAACAACACAAACCGATTTCTCAGAAAGATTTTTTCTAGTTTTTATATGAGGATATTTCCTTTGTCACTGTAAGCCTCAATGTGCTTTGAAATATCAAATTACAGATTCCACGAAAACAGTGCTAGCAAACTGCACCATGAAAATAAAGTTGTAAGTCTGTGAGATGAATGCACCCATCACAAGGAACTTTCACAGAAAGGTTCTTTCAATTTTTTTTTCCTCAGGAGACTTCCTTTGTCACCATAGACTTCAATGTGATCCAAAATATCCCTTCTCAAGTTGCTCAAAAACGGTGTTACCAAACTACTCCATGAAAAGAATGGCATAACTCTGTGAGAAGAATTCACACATCTCAAAGCTGTTTTTCATAAAACTTCTTTCTCGTTTTTATATGAGGATATTTCCTTTGTCACCTTTAGCCTCAATGTGCTCTAAAACAATCCATTGCAGATTCCAAGAAAACAGTGTTAGCAAACTTTTCAATGAAAACAATGGTGTAACTCTGGGAGATTAATTCACCCATCACAAAATTGTTTCTCAGAAAGCTTCTTTCTAGTTTTGTGTGGGGATAATTCCTCTGTTACCATGAGCCTCAATGTGCTCCAAAACATCCCATTGCAGATTCCAAGAAACAGTGTTAGCAAACTGCTCATGAAAAAGAACATTGTAACTCTGGGAGATGAATTCACACATCACAAAGCAGTTTCTCAGAAAACTTCTTTCTAGTTTTTATTTGAGGATAATTAATTGTCACTGTAGGCTTCAAAGCGATACAAAATATCCTTTCTCAGATTACCCCAAAACAGTGCTAACAAAATGATCCATGAAAAGAATTGTGTAACTTCATGAGGCAAATTAAGACATCACAAAGTGGTTTCTCAGAAAACTTCATTCTAGTTTTTTATATGAGGATATTACATTTGTCACCATAGGCTTCAACGTGTTCCAAAATACAACATCTCAGATTTTCCAAAAACAGTGCTACCATATTGCTCCATGAAAAAAATCATGTAACTGTACGAGTTTAATTCATTTATCACAAAGCAGTTTCTCAGAAAGCTTCTTTCTAGTTTTTGTCTGAGGATATTTCATTTGTCACCCTAAGCATTAATGCGCTATGAAATATTCCATTGCAGATTCCAAGGAAACAGCAATAGTGACCTGCTCAATGAAAAGAATAGCGTAACTCTGTGATATGAATTCACACATCACAAAGCAGTTTTTCAGATAGCTTGTTTTTGGTTTTTATCTGAGGATATTTCCTTTGACACCATTGGCTTCAACGTGCTCACAAGTATCCTATTGCAGATTCCAAGAAAACAGTGTTAGCAAACTGCTCAATGAAAAGAGAGGTGTAACTCTGTGAGATTAATTCACACATCACAAAGCAGTTTCTCAGAAAGCTTCTTTCTGGCTTTTATCTGAGGATAGTTTTTCACCAGAGGCCTCAGTGCACTCCAAAATATCCTTTTGCAGATTCCACGAACACAGTGTTAGCAAACTCCTCCATGAAAACAAAGGTGCAAATCTGTGAGTTGAATTCAAACATCACAAAGAACTTTCTCAGAAAGCTCCTATCTAGCTTTTATCGGAGTATATTTCCTTTGTCACTATAGGCCACAATGTGCTCCCAAATATCCCTTTGCAGATTCCACAAAAATGTTGTTACCAGACTGCTCCATGAAAAGAAAGGTGCAGCTTTGTGAGATGATTCAAACATGAAAAAGAACTTTCTCAGAAAGCTTCATTA
>NW_012114230.1:4968-5703 GCF_000951035.1 Colobus angolensis palliatus | reverse complement strand
AAATATCTCATTGCAGATTCCAAGAAAACAGGGTTAACTATCTGCTCAATGAAAAGAACAGTGTGACTCTGTGAATTGAATTCACACATCACAAAGCAGTTTTCCAGAAAGGTACTTTTTGGTTTTTCTATGAGGATATATTCTTTGTTTTCCATCAGCTTCAATGCACTCCAAAATATTACGTTGCGAATTTCAAGAAAACAGTGTTAGGAAACTGCTCAATGAAGAGAACAATGTAACTCTGTGAGACGAATTCATACATTACAAACCTGTTTCTCAGAAAGCTTCTTTCTAGTTTTTATCTGCGGGTATTTTCTTTTTCACTATATTTCTCAATGCACTCCCGAATATTCCAATGCAGATTCCAAGATAAAAGTGATAGCAAACTTCTCAATGAAGAGGATGGTGTAACTCTGTGAGTTGAATTCACACATCACAAAACAGTTTCACAGAAAGCTTATTTTTGGTTTTAATCTGAGGATATGTCCTTTGTCAACATAGGCTTCAAAGCACCCACAAATATATTGTTGATTCCATGAAAACAATGTTATAAAACTGCTGAATGAAAACAACGGTGAAACTCTGTAAGATAAATTCACACATCACAAAGCAGTTTCTCAGAAAGCTTCTCTCTAGTTTTTATCTGAGGATATTTCCTTTTTCACTACAGGACTCAATGCACTCCCAAATATCCTACTGCAGATTCCACGAAAAGATTGTTATCAAACTGCTCAA
>NW_012114230.1:4272-4643 GCF_000951035.1 Colobus angolensis palliatus | reverse complement strand
TATACCCTCTCAGATTCCCAAAAAACAATTCTACTAAATTTCTCCATGAAAAGAATTGTGCAATTCTGTGAGATGAATTCCCACATCAAAAAATTTTTTCTCATAAAGTTTCTTTCTAGTTTTTATCTGAGGATATTTTCTCTTTCACCATATTCCTCAATGCGCCCCCAACTATCCCATTGCAGATTCCATGAGAAAAGTGTTAGCAAAGTTCTCAATGAAGAGAATGGTGAATCTCTGTCAGATGAATTCACACATCATAAAGAAGTTTCTCAGAAAGCTTGTTTCTAGTTTTTATCTGAGGATATTTCCTTTGTCACCATAGGCTTCAATGTGATCCAAAATATCTCTTCTCACATGCCCCAAAAACA
>NW_012114230.1:822-3482 GCF_000951035.1 Colobus angolensis palliatus | reverse complement strand
AAAGCTTGTTTCTAGTTTTTATCTGAGGATATTTCCTTTGTCACCATAGGCTTCAATGTGATCCAAAATATCTCTTCTCACATGCCCCAAAAACAGTGCTACCAAACTCCTCCATGAAAAAATCATGTAACACTGGGAGATAAATTCACACATCACACAGCTGTTTCTCTGAAACCTTCTTTCTAGTTTTTGTATGAGGATATTTCCTTTGTCACCATGAGCCTCAAAGCCCTCCAAAACATCACATTGCAGATTCCAAGAAAACAGGGTTAGCACACTACTCAAGGAAAATAACAGTGTAACTCTGGGAGAGGAATTCACACATCACAAAGCAGTTTCTCAGAAACCTTCTTTCTAGTTTGTATCCGAGGGTCATTAATTGTCCACATAGGCTTCAATGCCATACAATATATGCTTTCTCAGATTACCATAAAACAGTGCTACCAAACTGATCCATGGAAAGAATTGTGTAACACTGTGAGATGAATTAACACAGCACAATGTGGTTTCTCAGAAAAATTCATTGAAGTTTTTATTTGAGGATATTACCTTTGTCACCATAGGCTTCAATGCGATCCAAAATGTCTCTCTCAGATTCCCCAAAAACAGTGCTAAGATACTGCTCCATGAAAAGAATCATGTAACTGTGTGAGTTTAACTCACATATCACAAAGCAATTTCTCAGAAAGTTTCATTCTAGTTTTTGTCTGAGGTTATTTCCTTTGTCACCCTAAGCCTCAATGCCTTATGAAATATCCTGTTGCAGATTCCAAGAAAAGAGATTTAGCAAACTGCTCAATGAAAAGAAGAGTGTAACTCTGTGATATGAATTCACACATCTCAAAGCAATTTCTCAGATAGCTTGTTTTTGTTTTTTATCTGGGGATATTTCCTTTGTCACCGTTGGCTTCAATGCACTAACAGATATCCTATTGCAGAGTCCAAGGAAACAGTGTTAGCAAATTGCTCAATGAAAAGAATGGTGTAAATATGTGAGATGAATTCACACATCACAAAGCAGTTTCTTCTTTCTAGTTTTTATCTGAGGATAGTTAGTTTTTCACAATAGGCCTCAATGTGCTCCCAAATGTCCCTTTGCAGATTTCATGAAAACAGTGTTAGCATACTGCTCCATGAAAAGAAAGGTTTAACTCAATGAGTTGAACTCAAATATCAGAAAAAACTTTCTCAGGAAGCTCCTTTCTATTTTTTATAGGGGGATATTCCCTTTGCCAACATTGACTTTAATGCAATCCAAAATATCCCTCTCAGATGCCCAAAAAATAGTGCTACCCAACTGATCCATGAAAATAACCTTGTAACTCTGTTAGATGAGCTAACGCATCACAAAGCAGTTTCTCAGAAAGCTTCTTTCTACTTTTAATGTGAGCATATTTCCTATGTCACCATAAGTTTCCATGCGCTCTGAAATATCCCATTGCAGATTCCATGAAAAGAGTGTTAGCAAAATGCTGAATGAAAAGAACAGTGTAACATGGTGAGATGAATTCACACATCACAGATAAGTTTCTCAGAAACTTTCATTCTAGTTTTTCTTTGAGGATATTCCTTTTTTCACCACAGGCCTCAACACGCTTGGGAATATCCCTTTTCTGATTCTGCAAAAACAGTTTTAGCAAACTGTTCTATTAAAAGAAAGGTGTAACTCTGTGAGGTTAATTCACGCATCACAAAGAAGTGTCTCAAAAAGCTTATTTCTAGTTTCTATCTGAGGATATTTCCTTTGTCATCATAGGCTTCAATGTGATCCCAATTATCCTTTCTCAGTTCCCCAAAAACAGTGATACCAAACGGCTCCATGAAAAGAAAATGAAATTCTGTGTGATGAATTCACAAATCACAAAGCAATTTCTGAGAAGTCCTCTTTTAGCTATTGTCTGAGGATATTTCCTCTATCAGCATAAGCTTCAATGTGCTCCAAAATATCCCATTGCAGATTCAATGTAAATAGTGTTGTCAAACTGCTCAATTAAAAGAACAGTGTAGCTCTGTGAGATGAATTCACACATCACAAAGCGGTTTCTTAGAAAGCTTTCTAGTTTTTACACGAGGGTATTTCCTTTGTCAGAATTGGTTTCAATGTGCTCCCAAATATCCTATTGCCAATTTCACAAAAACAGTGTTATCAAGCTGCTCAATGAACAGAATGGTGTAACTCTGTGAGATGAATTCACATATCACAAAGCAGGTTCTCAAAAAGTTTATTTCCATTTTTTTATCTCAGGATACTTCCTTTTGTACCATAAGCCTCAATGCACTCCCAAATATCCCTTTGCAGATTCCATGAAAAGAGTGTTAGCAAACTGCTCCATGAAAAGAAAGCTGTGACTCTGTGAGGTGAATTCACAAATCACAAAGAAGGGTGTCAGAAAGATTCTTTCTAGTTTTTGTCTAGGGATATTTCCTTTATTACCATAAGCTTCAATGCATTCCAAAATATCATATTGTAGATTGCACGAAAACAGTGTTACCAAACTGCTCAATGAAAAGAAGAGTGTAACTCTGTAAGAAGAATCCACTCATTACAAATCAGTTTCTGAGAAAGCTTCTTTCTAGTCTTTATATGAGGGTATTTCCTTTGTTACCATAAGCTTCAATGCACTCTGAAATATCCCATTGCAGATTCCAGGAAAACAGTG
>NW_012114230.1:0-632 GCF_000951035.1 Colobus angolensis palliatus | reverse complement strand
ACAGCACTAAAATTCTGCTCCATGAAAAGAAAGGTGTAACCCTGTGAGATGAATTCACAAATCTGAAAGCTGTTTCTCAGAAAAGCTCTTTCTTCTTTTTGTTCTAGAATATTTCCCTTGTCTCGATAGGCTTTAATGCACTCTCAAGTATCCTATTGCAGATTACATGAAAACAGTATTAAGAAACAGCTCAATGAAAAAAAGAGTGTAATTGTGTGAGATGATTCACACATTAAAAAGAAGTTTCTCAGAAAGCTTCTTTCGAATATTTTCTGGGGGCATTTCCTTTGTTACTATAAGCTTCAAGGTGCTTTGAAGTTTCCCATTGCAGCTTCCAAGAAAACAGCTTTAGAAAACTGTTCCAAGAACAGAACAGCATAACTCTGTGAGATGAATTCACACATCACAAAGCAGTTTCTCAGAAAACTTCTTTCAACTTTTTTTCTGAGGATATTACCTTTTTTGTCATATGCCTCAATATGCTCCCAAATATCCCTTTGTAGATTCCATGATAACAGTGGTAGCAAACTGCTCCACGAAAAGTAAGGTGTAACACTGTGAGATGAATTCATACTTCACAAAAAACTTTGCCAGAAAACTTCTTTCTAGTTTTCAGCTTAGAATATTTCCTT
>NW_012114229.1:0-1201 GCF_000951035.1 Colobus angolensis palliatus | reverse complement strand
TGATGGGCATGGTGGCTCACGCCTGTAATCCCAGCACTTTGGGAGGCCAAGGTGGGAGGACTGCTTGAGGCCAGGAGTTTGAGATCAGCCTGGGGCACATAGCAAAACTCCATCTCTACAAAACTTTTTAAAAAATGAACCAGGCGTGGTGGCTACTTGGGAGGCTGGTGTGGGAGGATCAGTTAAGCAAGCCTAGGAGTTCAAGGTTGCAGTGAGCTAATAGTGACATCACACTCCAGACTGGGTGACAGAGTGAGACCCTGTTTTTTGTTTGTTTATTTAAGTTGCTCTGGTCCAATGTGGTGGCTCACACCTATAATCCCAGCACTTTGGGAGGCCAAGGCAGGAGGACCACTTGAGCACAGGAGTTTGAGACCAGGCTGGGCAACATGGCAAAACTCTGTCTCTAGAAAAAATTTTTAATTAACCAGCTATGGTCTTGTGCACCTTTAGTCCCAACTACTCAGGAGGCTGAGGTGGAAGGATCTCTTGGACCACAGAGGTTGAGGCTGTGGTGAGCTGTGATTGTACCATTGTACTCCAAACTGGGTGATGGAGCAAGACACTGTCCAAAAAACAAAAAGAAAAAAATGCTGATCTAATGAAGATAGGAGAGTAGATTGATGGTTAACAGTGGCTGGGAAGGGTACGGGGTTGTGGGGATGAAGAGAGATTGATTAATGGGTATAAATATACAGTTAGAAGAAATAATACCTGATTTTTGATAGATCAGTGGAGTGACTATAGTTAACAATAATCTATTGTGTATTTAAAAATAACTAGAAGAAAATAATTCAAATGTTCCTAGTATAAAGAAAAGATAAATATTTAAAGAGATGAATATCCCAATTACCCTGACTTGATATTTACACATTATATGAATGTACTAAAATATCACATGTGGCTGGTGCAGTGGCTCACGCCTATAATCCCAGCACTTTGAGAGGCCAAGCCAGGCAGCTCACTTAACGCCAGGAGTTTGAGACCAGCCTGACCAGCATGGCAAAACTCTGTCTCTACTAAAAAATACAGAAATTAGCTGGGTGTGGTGGCGTGTGCCTGTAATCCCAGCTACTTAGGAGGCTGAGGCAGGAGAATCATTTAAACCTGGGAGGCGGAGGTTGCAGTGAGCCGAGATCATGCCACTACACTCCAGCCTGGGCAACAGAACAAGACTCTGTCGCACACACACACACACACA
>NW_012114228.1:0-1864 GCF_000951035.1 Colobus angolensis palliatus | reverse complement strand
TCTTTCTTTCTTTCTTTCTTTCTTTCTTTCTTACTTTCTTCCTTTCTTTCTTTCTTTCTTTCTTTCTTTCTTTCTTTCTTTCTTTCTTTCTTTCTTTCTTTCTTTCTTTCTTTTCTTTCTTTCTCTCTCCCTTTCTTTCTTTCTATATTTCTTCTTTCTCTCTCTTTCTTTCTTCTCTCTCTCTCTTTCTTTCTTTTCTTTATTTCTTTACTTTTAAAGCTGTTTATTTAAGACCCTTGGGTTTCACAACCACTAATTAGGGGTAGACAGTCCAGGGTGTATGCCTACAGGTTACTTGCTGAATTGAAGGGCATCCTCGTGCTCAGCCTCTCTTCAGAACGGCTCTGCTGTTTACCCCTCCAGCAGCAGGGTTGGAATTCCTATCATCTCACTCGTTCTTGCCAATGCTTGTCATTGTCAGATTTTCTAAGTTTTTGCCCTACCAATAGGCATCAAAGAATCTCATTGCTATTTCCATTTGCACTTCCCAAATTCCTACTGGACCTGACCTTTTACTCTTCCACGTGAATTTTTGAAATCAAGATCCCCATGCTGTAACAGATAGTGGTTTGGGTTGTTTATGTCTAAATACTTCCTAAGTTCCATTAAATTTCTTCTTGGGTGCATCAATTGTTTAAAAGTATTATCATTTCCAAATGTAGTGGGGAGAGGGTTTGACTTCCTTTCTGCACTTCTTTTTCAATTTTATTGCATTGTTAAGGAAGTAGTCTACATTATATTGGGTCTTTGGTATTTGTTGAGGTTCACTTTGTAGCCTTGGGATATTTTGATAAATATTCCCTGTTTATTTAACAAGAATATATTTTAATTTTTAGGTTGTACATCTTCAACATGTGCATTAGACCAAGCTTATTAACTATGATGGTCAGAACTTCAATATCCTTACTCAGTTTTCATTTCCTTGATCCATCAGTTTCTGAAAAATATCTACTAAAATCTCCTGCTATGATTGTAGATTTGTCAAATTCTTCTTGTAATTCTATCATCTTTGCTTTTTATTTTTGAAGCTGTGTTGTTAGTTGAACATAGCTGATGAATTTTCCCTTTAATAATTATATAATGATCATTTTAATCCCTAATTATCCTTTGTCATCTTGAATGATATTTTATGTGATGCTGATATTTGTACATATTATGCATATTTGGTTGGCATTTGCCTGGGCTATCTTCGTACATCCCATTACTTTCAAAAATTACTTTTTAGGTATATTTCTAATAAGTAACATGTAGGTACATTCAGGTTTTTTGTCCAACTTAAGCATATCTATATATTAATTAATGGTAATGAATATGGAGCCAGCCCAAATGCCCATCAATCAACAAGCAGATAAAGAAATTGTGGTGTGTGTGTGTGTGTGTGTGTGTGTGTATATATATATATATATACGCCATGGAATACTACTCAGCCATAAAAAGGAACAAAATAATGGCATTTGCAGCAACCTGGATGGAATTGGAGTCTATTATTCTAAGTGAAGTAACTCAGGAATGGAACACCAAACGTCATATGTTCTCACTCATAAGTGGGACTAAGCTATGAGGACACACAGGCAGAAGAATGACGCAGTGGACTTTGTGGACTAGAGGGGAAGGGTGGAAGGTGGGTGAGGGATAAAAGACTGCTCGTTGGGTACAGTGTATTCTGCTCAGGTGATGGGTGCACCGGAATCTCAGAAATCACCACTAAAGAACTTACTCATGTAAAAAAAAACGGCAGTGATCCATTTATGTTTATTGTAATTACTAGCATCTTTGCATTTACTTGGACCATCTAGTTTTGTGATTTTTAATTTATATACTTTTTATAGTTTGTATCGCCTTACTTTTTTTTTTTTTTTTTTTT
>NW_012114227.1:0-1063 GCF_000951035.1 Colobus angolensis palliatus | reverse complement strand
AGATGGAGTCTCACTCTGTCACCCAGGCTGGAGTACAGTGGTGCAATCTCAGCTCACTGCAACCTCTGCCTCCTGGGCTCAAGTGACCCTCCTGCCTCAGCCTCCCGAGTAGCTGGGGTTACAGGCACTCACCACCACGCCTGGCTAACTTTTTGTATTTTTAGAAGAGATGGGGTTTCACCATGTTGGCCAGGCTGGTCTTGAACCCCTGGCCTCAAGTGATCTGCTCTCCTCGGCCTCCCAAATTGCTGGGATTACAGGTGTGAGCCACTGCACCCGGCCTGACCTTCTTTACTTAGACTACTGATTCAAATGCGAATCTTTTCTGGAAACACACTCACAGACACACTTAGAAATAATGTTTTACCAGCTATCTGGGCATCCTGTAGCCCATTCAAGTGGACACATTAAAATTAACCATCACGTCGACTAGATCAGAATTTCCAGGAGTTGGGGCCTGGGAATCTGCATCTTTACCAAGGTGTTCCCTTGTAAATTCGAAAACTATTGCTGTTTTCTTAATCATAAGTGGTCTAGTTTTTATATATTTCATTGCTTAATTCTGCTAATTGTTTTGCAAATGAGTAGTGTTATATGGTTCACAGAAAAGTGTGAGAAAGGAGGCCACTAATATCTGTAATGCTTGCCCTACTCCAAAGATTCTTTGAAATTTGAAGGTAATTTTTTCTGTGTGTATATATATTATGGGTATATATTATACATATTTTAAACTTGTTATGGAACATTCCAAATACATATACAAAGATAATAATGCAACAAACCCCCATATGTCCATCATCCAACTATGTCCATCATCCAACTTCCATCTTGTTTCATGTATATTCCCTCACACACTTCACCCTGAACCCCCCATGTTATTTTCAGTGCTGTTTCTGATATCATATTGTATCATTTTATCTGTAAATATTTTGTTCATGTATCTCTAAGAGATAAGGACTAGTTTTTTTTTTTTTTTTCTCAAGACAGAGTCTAGCTCTGTCACCCAGGCTGGATCCAGTGGTATGATCTTAGCTCACTGCAACCTCTGCCTCCTGGGTTCAAG
>NW_012114226.1:0-1150 GCF_000951035.1 Colobus angolensis palliatus | reverse complement strand
CAGCCTCCTGAGTAGCTGGGACTACAGGCACCTGCCACCATGCCCAGCTAATTTTTGTATTTTTAGTAGAAACGGGGTTTCACCATGTTGGCCAGGCTGATCTCAAACTCCTGACCTCAAGTGGTCTGCCTGCCTCGGCCTCCCAAAGTGCCGGGATTACAGGTGTGAGCCACTGCGCTTAGCCTAATCTACGGTCATTATCCCAAGTTCTTGCCACTACCCTTAAGCAGGTTCTGTGTGAGTGGTCCTCCTGAACCGCAGTGGACTGCCACTTTAACTCGCCTGAATAACAACTGTTACACTACACCCTTGTGTCCTGCAATGCAGTTTAGACACATGAGAAATAGTAAGAACCTCAGCCCAGTACAGTGGCTCATGCCTGTAGTCCCAGCACTTTGGGAGACCAAGGTGGGAGGATCACTTGAGCCTGGGAGTTTGAGACCAGCCTGGCCAACATAATGAGACTCCATCTCTACTAAAAAAAAAAAAAATTGACCAGGCATGGCAGTGCGTAACTGTGGTCTTAGCTACTCAGGAGGGAGGATCGGAGGTCGAGGCTGCAGTGAGCTGTGATCATATCACTGCACTCCAGCCTGGGTGACAGAGGAAGACCCTGTCTCAAAAAGAAAAGAAGAAGAAGAAGGAAAAAGCCAGACACTGTGCCTCACACTTATAATCTCAGCACTTTGGCGGGTGGATCACCTGAGGTCAGGAATTCGAGACCAGCCTGACCAACATGGTGAAATCCCGTCTCTACTAAAAATACAAAAATTAACCAGGCATGGTGGTGGGCGGCTGTAATCCCAGCTACTCGGGAGGCTGAGGCAGGAAGATCACTTGAATCTGGGAGGCGGAGGTTGCAGTGAGCTGAGATCACGCCACTGCACTCCAGCCTGGATGACAGAGCAAGACTCAGTCACACACACACACACACACACACACACACATACACACACACACAAAGGATATAGAACCAACCTTGTAGATTTTGTGCCAGCTCTCCGGGGACTTCCTGCACCACTTGGACTATCATTCTTCCAGAGCAGGTATCCCCGGGATCGTCTGCAGTGGTTACAAACAACACTTCACAAAATGTTAATAGCTACGAATCTATTTTAATGTGTATTAGAAAAAAATATGGCTGGGCAGG
>NW_012114225.1:0-1110 GCF_000951035.1 Colobus angolensis palliatus | reverse complement strand
GAGCTTGCAGTGAGCTGAGATCCGGCCACTGCACTCCAGCCTGGGCGACAGTCCGTGCGACAGAGCGAGACTCCGTCTCAAAAAAAAAAAAAAAAAAAGCATAATCAGCATGGCGTGTCGTGGAAAACAGAGAGAACCTAGAGCAGAAGGTCTGTGTAGATAAAGGTTGGGACCATATACTCAGATTGTCATATCATGAAACGGAGATGTTCTACCTTTAGTTTACAAGGAAGTAACAAACTTTTTGGAGGATTTGAGTGAGGTAGAGATGCCAGATATTTATTCAGAAAAAAAAAATGTTTGGCAATGTACGGTATGAATTAGAGGGGAGGGTAAGTAACCAGAGTCACATTTAGAAAGTTATCACAGGATTGGGCAGGGCACGGTGGCTCACGCCTGTAATCCCAACACTTTGAGAGGCTGAGGCGGGTGGATCACGAGGTCAGTAGTTTGAGACTAGCCTGGCCAATATGGTGAAACCCCATCTCTACTAAAAATACAAAAATTAGCTGGTTGTGGTGGCATGCTCCTGTATTCTCAGCTACTCAGGAGGCTAAGGCAGAAGAATTGCTTGAAACTGGGAGGCGGAGGTTGCAGTTAGCCGAGATTGCTCCATTGCACTTCAGCCTGGGCAACAGAGCAAAAACTCCATCTCCAAAAAAAAAAAAAAAAAAAGAAATAGTAACTTGTTGCTTAGTAAGTGTATCTTCATTCTCATCTAATCAGAATTTTAATTGAACTGCATATTGATTTCAAGTGTTTTCTCCTTACATTAGTATTTCCTATTAAAAATAATACCTTGAGTTCTGATCTTTGCTAAATAATGTTTCTTTTTTTTTTTTGAGACGGAGTCTCGCTCTACCGCCCAGACTGGAGTGCTGTGGCCGGATCTCAGCTCACTGCAAGCTCTGCCTCCCAGGTTCACGCCATTCTCCTGCCTCAGCCTCCCGAGTAGCTGGGACTACAGGCACTCGCCCCCACGCCCGGCTAATTTTTTGTATTTTTAGTAGAGATAGGGTTTCACCGTGTTAGCCAGGATGGTCTCGATCTCCTGACCTTGTGATCCGCCCGTCTCGGCCTCCCAAAGTGCTGGGATTACAGGCGTGAGCC
>NW_012114224.1:0-1138 GCF_000951035.1 Colobus angolensis palliatus | reverse complement strand
TGAGTCTATTCTTTCTGACCTCTTTATTTGTGGTATTAGCTTGTCATTTTTTGAAAGAAAGCAAAACTAAACAAAGAGAGCTTATTGTCAGGCAAGCCAGGCCCTAAGAGAATTCCTTAGAGAATTAACCAGTGGAATTTTTAAATAAATGTGGGGATGAAGAAAGAGTGGGATCTCTTCTTCCAAGTTTCTAAATATTTGTTTTTCCTGACTTGAGAGATTCTTATGCCTTTAAAATTGTTTAGTTCTAGTTTCACCCAGTTGATTCTTATTATGTATCTAGAAACCAAGATGTTTTCATTTAAAAAAACAATATTATGCAGTCTCTTATTATGGTTGTCATATTGAAATAAAAAGGCACTTCCTTCCCTCTTCAGCTTTCAAAAGATGCCTTATATGATGAATAGCCCCTTCTATGTTACGGTATGCATATATAGGGAATGGACAATTTTTAAAGCTACCTACAAGTTTTTACAAATACCGTTGAGTTATTTAAATTATTGCTTCACCCTGATTATATAACACAGCCATGAAGACTTCGTTTTCTTCTTTCATCCTCTTTTAAACAGGTAGTCTGCTTAAAAAACAATTTTATATTATTTCTACTATTAAAAATCCTTTAGAGGTTGATTTGTTTTCAAATATATTTTGATAACAAGATGGTGGTTGTCAGTCCTATATTACCACAAAAATGTTTAATTTAATTGAAATTTTTGTGATAATATTTGCAGTATCAGATTTTTATAAAATTCTAAGGATTTTTCATATGCAAGTGAAAGAACTAAGTCTTAATTGAACTGACTTAATAACTGATAGACCAACTGTGAATTCAGCCTTTCATTTGTTATGTGAAGCACGGTAGAGATCACAAGAAAAGAACTCAATGTTCTGGTTGAATTTCTATGCTATCTTCTGTTTACTTTCCATGCTATGTTCAGGTTTCTCAGGTTTACAAGGAAGGAGATACTAACAAAATTATAAGAGGAAATCTGTGGAACAGTCAACAAATTATAATACCATACTCCTAACTCTTATATTTGCAGAAATCAAATGAATAGGTTCTTGTTTGCTATATCCAAATAGCAAACATATATTTATTAAAACATATGTTTATGTATATATTTATTATATATGTATA
>NW_012114223.1:0-2621 GCF_000951035.1 Colobus angolensis palliatus | reverse complement strand
CGCCACCATGCCTGGCTAACTTTTGTATTTTTAGTAGAGATGGGGTTTCACCATGTTGGCCAGGCTGGTCTTGAACTCCTGACCTCAAGTGATCCACCCGCCCTGGGCTCCCAAAGTGCTGGGATTACAGGCGTGAGCCACTGTGCCCGGCCCAGAATGTTAACAGCGGAATTTTAGCATTGTGGGCTGTCCACGCTGAGTGGGGCTTAGCATTTCACCAATGAGGAAACAGGCCGGAGAAGGCAGGAGAACACCTTTGACTGAGCTGTGTGAAGGTGCCTTAACCGCAGCCTGGGCTTTTTCTCCACCCTTCCTCTCACGGGTGCTGTGGGGGAGGATGGGTGCCCCAGGACCACACAGCGTGGCCGTCTGAGAAAGTAGTGCGTAGGAACTTTCTGGAAGCAGATGGGGTGAAGGGTTGAGTTAGTATCTGAGGGGGCGTGGCAGCATATACCCACTGTCTCTCTCCCAACTTCATCATCCTCTAGAAATACAGCAACAATTCCTGGCGATACCTCAGCAACCGGCTGCTGGCGCCCAGCGACTCGCCGGAGTGGTTGTCTTTTGATGTCACTGGAGTTGTGCGGCAGTGGTTGAGCCGCGGAGGTGAGGATCACTTGTGTGTCCCACGCCTGTTTCTCAATGGGGTGCACCCCATTGTTTGTCTTGGGGTCACTTTGCCTAGGATTCCTCTCCGCCCCCTGGTGTGAAAGCACTGAGACCTGGCTCCCCTCTGTGGCATGGAAACCCGAGTGATTGGCTAATCTGTTTCCTGAGCACCTCTCTGCCCTGTCCTGTGATGGGTGAGGCTAAGGACAGAGCAATGACCAAAACAGCCCCATCCTTGCCCTCATAGAGCTCATGTAGTTCATTGGGTGGGTAGCTGGGGGACAGACCTGTAAGGCAGTGATGACCCAGAGTGGGTGGGACCGGGATGGGGAGCCCAAAGGAGGTACCTGACCCAGCCCAGAATCAGGGAGGGCTTCCTGGAGGAGGGGCACCATAGCTGATGTTGAAGGGATGAGTAGAATGGTCAGGAAAAGGAGAGGTGTAAGAGTATTCTGGGGCTGGGCACGGTGGCTTACACCTATAATCCCAGCACTTTGGAAGACCAAGGAGGATGGATCACTGGAGCTCAGGAGTTTGAGACCAGCCTGGGCAATGTAGTAAGTCCCCTGCCTCTACTAAAAATACAAAAATTAGCTGGGCGTGGTGGCATGCGCCTTTAGTCCCAGCTGCTTGGGAGGCTGAGGCAGGAGAATTGCTTGAACCGGAGAGGCAGAGGTTGCAATGAGCAGAGATCGCGCCACTGCACTCCAAGCCTGGGTGACAGAGCGAGACTCCATCTCAAAAAAATAAAATAAAATAAAGAATAAATAAATAAATAAAAGGTATCAGAGACTGACTCCACCCCAGAGTTGTCAGCTCCAAAACTCCTAGACTTGGGAGCACCAGCTCCCCTCACCTCTGCCAAACCCCTGATCACCTTCCTTCATTTCTCCCTGCTAGAAATCTATGACAAGTTCAAGCAGAGCACACACAGCATATATATGTTCTTCAACACATCAGAGCTCCGAGAAGCAGTACCCGAACCTGTGTTGCTCTCCCGGGCAGAGCTGCGTCTGCTGAGGCTCAAGTTAAAAGTGGAGCAGCATGTGGAGCTGTACCAGGTGAGGACATGAGCCAGAAGGAAGGTCAGGGCATGGGCTGGAGAGGGTGAGCTGTGACCAGCGGGGCGGCTGTGGGTGGGCTGGCTACAAGGTCCACCTAGATGGTCCCTGAAGGATAGACGAATACAAACCATACAGTCCTAAGACTTTTTTTTTTTTTCTTTTTTGAGACAGAGTCTTGCTCTGTTGCCAAGCTGGAGTGCAGTGGTACGACCTCAGCTCACTGCAATCTCCGCCTCCTGAGTTCAAGTGATTCTCCTGCCTCAGCCTCCCAAGCAGCTGGGATTATAGGCATGCACCACCACACCCAGCTAATTTTTGTATCTTTAGTAGAGATGGGGTTTTACCATGTTGGCCAGGATGGTCTCGAACTCCTGACCTCGTGATCCACCCACCTCGGTCTCCCAAAGTGCTCAGATTACAGGTGTGAGCCACTGCGCCTTGCCTCTTTTTTTTTTTTGAGATGGAGTCTTGCTCTGTCGCCCAGGCTGGAGTACAATGACTTGATCTCGGCTCACTGCAGGCTCTGCCTTCTGGCTTCAAGTGATTCTCCTGCCTCAGCCACCTGAGTAGCTGGGATTACAGGCATGTACCAACACACTGGGCTAATTTTTGTATTGTTAGTAGAGACGAAGTTTTATCATGTTGGCCAGGCTTGTCTCGAACCCCTGCCCTCAAGTGATTCTCCTACCTGAGGCTCCCAGAGTGCTGGGATTACAGGCGTGAGCCTCCGCACCCAGAATCTAGAGCGCTTTTAAACGTTCAGACTCTTTGCCTCCTAGGACGTTAAACACTTAGAAGGCTGGAATCTTAGGAGTTGGACTCTTTAAGCACACAGGATTCTTGAAAGTTGGGATCTCTAGGCCGGGCGCGGTGGCTCAAGCCTGTAATCCCAGCACTTTGGGAGGCCGAGACGGGCGGATCACGAGGTCAGGAGATCGAGACCATCCT
>NW_012114222.1:0-1435 GCF_000951035.1 Colobus angolensis palliatus | reverse complement strand
TCAAGAAGTTATTTTAAAAAACAATTTCCCACATAAGATTGATAGAAAAAGAATATAAAAAATTATATACTATGTATATATTTTTGTCTTTATTCATTCATTTACTGAATATGTATAGAAAGACTATTAGATGCCAAGCTACTAGATGCTGGCTAAAATGAAGTTTATTACTTAATTGGGAATACAAAAAAGAAATAAATACAATAATCAAAAGGTAATTACAAATTTGGGTAAAAGCAATGAAAATGAAACTTCCTTGCCCTAGAGAGAGAGTGAAAAATTTGCAATATATGGAGTTCTATAATTCAGGCAGGAATCAGATTACACAGAATGACCTAAACTACAGAATAATGTAGCCTAACAAATGGTATTATAGTTGAAGAAATGCCCAAAGTAAATGTAACATCTATATGAACAGTAGAGATTAAGAATTTGCTGTCTTTATCTGGTATTTTCATTAGAGAATGAAGGAATCTTGCTATTATGAATTAAGTCTCCTTTGAGGGACGTAGCTTTTTTATAATGCCAGTTCCATGTTTTGTTTTATTTTATTTTTTTCTTCTTGCTCGTATTCCTCAGAATATTTTAAGTCACGTGATCAAAATAAATACCTGTAAAATAAATAAATGAAACCATTTCTAAAGGAAATTCTCAGTGAGGTCATAATGAACTCTTCCTCGAAAGTCATAATTTCACTTTATGCTTATTCCAAGATCACTAAACAATGTTTCGCATGGAAATTCACAGATTTATTTTACCAGGAGAAAAATTTGTGTATTATTTTTCTATAAATAACATTTCTCACAGTAAATAATTATTAATTTTAGTTATAAGCCTAAATGTTTATTATTTCTGTTAGTAGGAGTCAAATTCTTCAATTACTCAATACTTGTATCTTGATATACTACAACATTTCATGAATACTTATGAACACTCTAATATGTGAGATACACTCATTATTCATAAAATCATAATACAATAGATAGCACAACATGTCTTACATGATCCTATTTTATCTTAAAACCAACATCAAGTTTTGAAAGCAAGATCTTAGGTTGACATATCTTAGTTAACTTCTTCTTCCTGGTAGACCTTCTCACAGTGTTACCAAGTACTAATTCTAAACCTGAGTTAAAATGTTGTAAATACTGATGACTGATGACTCAATTTACTTCCTCTTCCTGTGATAGTCTGCACCTGTAACCAGAAATAATATATTTTATTTCTTTATAACTCTTACTAATATTCTTATTAAATATAAGTATTTGATAAAGCTTGAGAGAGGTTAATATGGGCAAAAAATATATTTGTAATTGAATATACACTCATTATATGTGTGTGTGTATATATATATACATACACATATATGCATATCCAGGTTTTTTGCATATCCAGATATGTGTGTGTGTGTGTGTGTGTGTGTATATATATATAT
>NW_012114221.1:0-1543 GCF_000951035.1 Colobus angolensis palliatus | reverse complement strand
CTCTCAATAAACTAGGTAGTGATGGAACGTATCTCAAAATAATAAGAGCTATTTATGACAAACCCACAGCCAATATCATATTGAATGGGCAAAAACCAGAAGTATTCCCTTTGAAAACCAGGACAAGACAAGGATGCCCTCTCTTACCACTCCTATTCAACAAAGTATTGGAAGTTCTGTCCAGAACAATTAGTCAAGAGAAAGAAATAAAACATATTCAATTAGGAAAAGAGGAAGTCAAATTGTGTCTGTTTGCAGATGACATGATTGTATATTTTGAAAACCCATCTTTTCAGCCCCAAATCTCCTTAACCTGATAAGCAACTTCAGCAAAGTCTCAGGATACAAAATCAATGTGCAAAAGTCACAAGCATTCCTATACACCAATAACAGACAAACAGAACCAAATCATGAGTGAACTCCCATTCACTATTGCTACAAAGAGAATACCTTGGAATCCAACTTACAAGGGACGTGAAGGAGCTCTTCAAGGAGAACTACAAACCACTGCTCAACAAAATAAGACAGGACACAAAGAAATGGAAGAACATTCCATGCTCATGGATAGGAAGAATCAATATTGTGAAAATGGCCATACTGCCCAAGGTAATTTGTATATTCAGTGCTATCCCCATCAAGCTACCATTGACTTTCTTCACAGAATAGGAAAAAAACTACTTTAAATTTCATATGGAACCAAAAAAGAGCCCACATAGCCAAGACAATCCTAAGCAAAAAGAACAAAGCTGGAAGTATCATGCTACCTGACTTCAAACTATACTTACAAGGCCACAGTAACCAAAACAGCATAGTACTGGTACCAAAACAGATATATAGACCAATGGAGAAAAACAGAAGCCTCAGAAATAACATCACACATCTACAACCATCTGATCTTTGACAAACCTGACAAAAACAAGCAATGGGGAAAGGATTCCCTATTTAATAAATGGTGTTGGGAAAACTGGCTAGCCATCTGCAGAAAGCTGCAACTGGATCACTTCCTTACACCTTATACAAAAATTAACTCAAGATGGATTAAAGACTTAAATGTAAGACCTAAAACCATAAAAACCCTAGATGAAGACCTAGGCAATACCATTCAGGACATAGGCATGAGCAAAGACTTCATGACTAAAACACCAAAAGCAATGGCAACAAAAGCCAAAATTGACAAATGGGATCTAGTTAAACTAAAGAGCGTCTGCACAGCAAAAGAAGCTATCCTCAGAGTGAACAGGCAAACTACAGATTGGGAGAAAATTTATTCATCTATCCATCTGACAAAGGGCTAATATCTAGAATCTACAAAGAACTTGAAATTTAGAAGGAAAAAACAAACAACCCCATCAAAAATTGGGCAATGCATATAAACAGACACTTCTCAAAATAAGACTTATGCAGCCAAAAAACATATGAAAAAATGCTCTTCATCGCTGATCATTAAAGAAATGCAAATCAAAACCTCAATGAGATTCCATCTTATGCCAATTAGAATGGCAATCATTAAAAAGTCAGGAAACAACGGATGCTGGAGAGGATG
>NW_012114220.1:0-1425 GCF_000951035.1 Colobus angolensis palliatus | reverse complement strand
GGTTTCTTTCCTGCCAGACAGGCCTCTGTCACTTCCTCAAACCACACGGGCTCAGGCGTGACTCCGGGCCTTTCCCCCTGCTGTGCCCTCTGCGTGGAGTGCCTTTCCCCAGCTCCCCATCCTCCTCTCAACCCGCTCCGCTCCAGCCTGCTGCTCACCCCTCCGGTCACTGAACACATTATGTCCTCCCACCATAGGCCTTTGCGCATGCTGTTCTCGGTGCCTGAAACACTTCTCCCCAACCATCTGGGTTCACTTTTCTAATTACCATTCATCCTTGGCGTCTCCACTGAAATTTCACCCCCAGCCCGCCCCCATCACTTGGACTTCACCTTGGTTAGGTTGAAAACCCCCATCTCCTGACTCCAGGAAGCTAGATGTTATCCCGATACTTGGAAGTTTCCCATTGCAACGTTTTGCACACTCGTAGTTTATTCTATTAGATTGGTGCAGAAGTCATCACAGTTTTTGCTATTAGTCTTAATGAACTGCGGTGCCGGCTCCTCCCTGCTTTTGATGGCCATTATCTTTAATGGCAAAAACCGGGATTACTGCTGCACCAACCCAATAGAATAATTTATATTTATTCATCCATCATCTGTCTTCCCCTCTAGAAAGTAAGCTCCGTGAGAATAGGGACCAAATCTACTCTGATCATTCCACCTTCCTAGCACATCGTCAATAATTATTTACCGACTGACTGATAGAGAAATACCTTCATTGTTGCTGGGATGGACCACATAACATGACGCACCCCTTTGAAAGTCAGTGTCATGAACACTTAGCATTTGCTTTTCACCCCTGCACCCGTGGCTTGGCGGGGCTTAGGCTGATGTAGTCTGGGCTTGACTCCAGGCTGAGGGTTGGAACTCTGCGTCCTCCACATGCCTCTCATCCTGCAGCTGGAGCCGAAGTTCCCTGGGGCACACTCATCTCATGGGAAAAATCAAGAGCATTAGAGGGCAGGCCTGGCAGTGCCGACACATTCCAGGCTTCTGCCTGTGCCGTGTCTGTGAAAATCCTCTTGGCATAAGCACATCACCCAGCCACAAGCAATACGTATGGGATGGATAAGTCTCTCCATCCTCCCCCAGACCCCGGTAAGGATGTGGATGTGTCATACTCTTACAGGGGGAGTGAAATATTGAGGCCCAACATTAAATCACCTACAGCAAGAAGTGTCGGTCTCTGTGTCCCCACGCTGGAATCATGCTTCGCCAGCAGGTTTACCTGAGCTGACTCCCCTTTGCAATGGTGTCTGCAGGTTTAGGCCAATGCTCTTCCCTGTGGAGGACAGAGAAGCCTCAGTTGGCCTCCGACTGTTGGCAGGAACAAGATATTAGGTTGGCGCAAAACAACCACAAGTCCCAGGTGGCCCGTGCCCAGTGAGACAGGAGAGGGGCAGGAAGAACTGTGGGAGCTCAG
>NW_012114219.1:7918-8138 GCF_000951035.1 Colobus angolensis palliatus | reverse complement strand
GGGGACAAAGAAAATAACCTTAAGTGAAAACTAGAAATAAGCTTTCTTAGCAAGTTGTTGGAGATGTGTGAGTTTCTCTCATGCAGTTACACTCATATTTCTGGAGCAGGCCACTAACCCACTCCTTGAGATATCTCAGAAGGGCTGTTTGGGATAGCACTGCGGCGTGCCCTGATGAAGGAAATTTCATCTGTCAAAAACTGGACAGAAGCTTTCTGAG
>NW_012114219.1:6757-7240 GCF_000951035.1 Colobus angolensis palliatus | reverse complement strand
TCACAGAGTTACAGGTTTCTCTTCAGTGGTCAGTTTGCTGACACATTATTCTTCAAATCTGCAATGGGACATTTCTTAATTCAATGAAGCTCATGGTGAGGAAGAAAATATCCTTAGATGAAAACTAGAAAGAAGCTTTCTTAGCAACCTGTTGGTGATGTGTGAGTTTATCTAACGGAGTTACACTCATGTTTCCTGGAGCAGTCTGCTAACTCTCTTTTCCTGGAATCTGCAAAGTGATATTTGGGATCCCTTTGGGGCCCATAGTGAAAGAGGACATATCCTCATAAAACAGTTAGAGAGAAGCCTTCTAAGAGATTACTCTCTGATGTGTGACATAATCTCTCAGAGTTCCACCCTGCTCTTCTGGGAACTGCTTGCTAACACTATTGTCTTGGATTCTGCAAAGTGATATTTGGGAACTCTCTGAAGGCTACGGAACAAAAGGGAGTATCCTCACACAGAAACTGGAAAGAAGCCTTT
>NW_012114219.1:5912-6193 GCF_000951035.1 Colobus angolensis palliatus | reverse complement strand
ATGCAACTCACAGAGTTACAGGTTTCTCTTCAGTGGTCAGTTTGCTAACACAATTTTCTTGGAATCTGCAATGGGATACTTCTTAGCTCAATGAATCTCACGGTGACGAAGAAAAAACCTTAGAGGAAAGCTTGAAATAAGCTTTCTTAGGAACTTGTTGGTGATGTGTGAGTTTACCTCACGGAGTTACACTCATGTTTCCTGGAGCAGGACACTAACTCTCTCCTTGAGATATCTGAGAAGGGCTAATTTGGATAGCACTGTGGCTTGCGCTGATAAAG
>NW_012114219.1:1260-1933 GCF_000951035.1 Colobus angolensis palliatus | reverse complement strand
TCAGTGGTCAGTTTGCTAACACAGTTTTCTTGAAATCTGCAATTGGATATTTCTTACCTCAAGGAAGCTCATGGTGACAAAGAAAATAACCTTAGATGAAAACTAGAAATAAGCGTTCTTAGCAACCTGTTGGTCAAGTGTGAGTTTATCTCACGGAGTTACACTCATGTTTCCTGGAGAAGGCCACTAACTCTATCTTTGAGATATCTGAGAAGGGCTAATTTGGATAGCACTGCGGCGCTGATAAAGAAAATTTCATCTGTTAAAAACTGGAAAGAAGCTTTCTGAGAAACCCCTTTGTGTTCTGTGAATTCGTCTCACCGAGGTACAGCTTAGGCCTCAGGAAGCACTTTGCTAACACTCTTTTCCTGGAATCTGCAAGGTCATATTTGGGATCCCTTTGGGGCCCATAGTGAAAGAGGACATATCCTCACACCACAGTTAGAGAAGGCTTCTAAGAGATTGCCCTCTGATGTGTGACTTAATCTTTCAGAGTTCCACCCTGTCCTTCTTGGAACAGCTTGCTAACACTATTGTCGTGGATTCTGCAAAGTGATATATGGGAACTATTTGAAGGCTAGGGAGCAAAAGGGAGTATCCTCATACAGAAACTGGAAAGGAGCCTTTTGAGAAACTGCACTGTGATGTGTGAATGCAACTCACAGAGTTACAG
>NW_012114219.1:0-416 GCF_000951035.1 Colobus angolensis palliatus | reverse complement strand
CAGTTCACTAACACAGTTTTCTTGAAATTTGCAATGGGATGATTCTTAGCTCAATGAAGCTCACGGTGACAAAGAAAATAACCTGAGATGAAAACCAGAAAGAAGCTTTCGTAGCAACTTGTTGGTGATGTGTGAGTTTATCTCACTCAGTTACACTAATGTTTCCTGGAGCACGCCACTAAGTCTCTCCTTGAGATATCTGAGAAGGGCTGATTTGGATAGAACTGCGGCTTGCGCTGATAAAGGAAATTTCATCTGTTAAAAACTGGAAAGAAACTTTCTTAGCAACTTGTTGGTGATGTGTGAGTTTATCTCACGGAGTTACAATAATGTTTCCTGGAGCAGGCCACTAACTCTCTCCTGGAGATATCTGAGAAGGGCTGATTTGGAGAGCACTGCGGCTTGCGCTGATAAAG
>NW_012114218.1:0-1277 GCF_000951035.1 Colobus angolensis palliatus | reverse complement strand
GCCTCCCTAAGTGCTGGGATTACAGGCTTGAGCCACCGCGCCCGGCCAATTTGCATTTCCTAATAGCTAAGATATTGAACATCTTTTCATGTGCTTACTTGCCATCTGTATATCCACTTTGGTCTTAATGACTGTATATAAGAAGTCTTGAGATCAGGTAGACTGATTCCTCTTTATTATTTTTCAAAAGAATAAAGCTATTGTAGATACTCTAGTTCCTTTGTCTTTTCACGTAACTTTTAGAATCATGTCTTTATTTATAAAAAATAATCTTTCTGGGATCTTGATATAAATTGTGCTAAACCTATATATGAATTTTGAGGAGAACTGACTTCTTAACTATGTTGAATCTTCCAATCCATGAACATGGTATGGGTATCAGTTTCCTAGAGCTGTTGTGACAAAGTACTATAAACTGAGTGGGTTAAAACAACAGAAATTTATTCTCTCACAAGTTTGGAGGCCAAAAGTCCCAAGTCAAAGTATTGGCAAGGCCGTGTCTCAGGATCCCTCTGAGACTTTAGGTAGAATCCTTGTTTGCCTCTTCCTACCTTCTGGTGGTGGCCAGCAATCCTTGTCATTACTTGGATTGCAGCTGCACCACTCTAATCTCTGCCTTTGTTGTCACATGGTGCTCTCCCTGTGTGTCTCTGTCTCTCTTCTCCTCTTCTTATAAGGCCGAAAGTCATACTGGATTAAGGAACCATCCTTCCAGTATACCCTCATCTAAACTTGATTATATCTGCAAAGTTCCTATTTCCAAAGATCACATTCACAGGTCCTGGAGGTTAGGACTTTAGCATATCCTTGTGGGGAATACAGTCAGACCCACAGTGGTATCTGTCTCCGTTTCTTTTGATCTTTGTTTCCTTTCACCAGCATTTTGTAGTTTTCAGCGTACAAGCCCTATACATGTTTTATCAGATATACACCAAAGTGTTTCCATTTTGTTCATCAATTGTAGATGGCATGTTTCTAATTTAGGTTTCCATATGTTAATTGCTAGTATATAGAAATATAACTGATTTGGGCCAGGCACGGTGGCTCGCACCTGTAATCCCAGCACTTCGGGAGGCTGAGATGGGCAGATCACAAGGTTAGGAGTTCAAGACCAGCCTGGCCAATATAGTCAAACCCCATCTCTATGAAAAATACAAAAATTAGCCAGGTGTGGTGGCACACACCTGTAGTCCCAGCTACTTGGGAGGCTGAGGCAGAAGAATTGCTTGAACCTGGGAGGCAGAGGTTGCAGTGAGCTGAGATCATACCACTGCACT
>NW_012114217.1:0-1700 GCF_000951035.1 Colobus angolensis palliatus | reverse complement strand
AAAAAAAAAAAAAAAAAAATTTGTATTTCTATCTAATTTCATTTTTTTCTAAAGATCATTCATAAGCAGATTGTTTAATTTATACCTATGTGTATAATAGTTTTGAGAGAGTTCCTCTGATTTCCAGTTTTATTTAACTGTGGTCTAGAAGATATGTGATATGATATCAATTTTTTAAAAGTTTATTGATATTTGAATTGTGGTTAGCATATGTTCAATTTTTGAAAGTGTTCCATGCACAGATGAAAGTAATGAGTATTCCATGGTTGATAGGTACAGTGCTCTGTAAATGTCTTTTGGGTTCATTTGGTTTATAGTCCAATTAAATCCAGAGTTTCTTTGTTGATTTTCTGTGTTACTATCTGTTTAGTGCTGTGAGTTAGGTGTTGATATCCCCCACTGTCATTTTACTGATGTTTCAATATTTTCAATATTTTCTTGGGTCCAGTAGTGGTGTTTTTTTCTTTTTTCGATCTGGGTGTTCCAGTATTGGGCGCACATATATATTTAGGATTTTACGTCTTCTTGTTCAGTTGATCCCTTTATCATTACATAATGACTTTATTTTTTTTTTACTGTTGCTGTTTTAAAATCTGTTTTATCTGATGTAATTATAGTGACTCCTGCTCAGTTTTCTTTTCTGTTTGCATGGAGTGTCTTTTTCCGTCCCTTTTCTTTGCATCTGTATCTGTTAGGTGGGTTTCTTGTAATAAGCCTATAGTTGGATCTGGTTTTTAAATTCACTTTGTCAATCTATATCTTTTTGGTGAAGCATTTAGTCATTTCCATTCAAGGTTAACACTGATACTTGTGAGGGTTTTTTCCTTCCTGATGTTAATTGTTCCCTAGTTGCTTTGTAATCTAAGTTGTGTGGTTGCTTTATAAAATCTGTGTGTTTTTATGATGGCAAGTATTGCTCTTTCATTTCAATGTTTACAATTCCTTTGAGCATTTCTTGTAAGGGTGATCTGACAAACTTTTCTCTTGGTTATCCTTTGCTTTCATCCAAACTAAGGATTTCAACATAGTTTTCTTTTTATAGTTGTTCACCTTGTGCCTTATCTGTAATTGTACCTTGTACATGCTTTGGGACTTTTTTTCTGATCCCTTTTCTCTTATCTATATGAACTGTCTCTAACTGTCTTTTTTTTTTTTTTTTGACAGAGTCTCGCTCTGTCACCCAGGCTGGAGTGCAGTGGCACAGTCTTGGCTCGGGTTCACACCATTCTCCTGCCTCAGCCTCCCGAGTAGCTGGGACTACGGGTGCCCACCACCACGCCCAGCTAACTTTTTTTGTATTTTTAGTAGAGACGGAGTTTCACCGTGTTAGCCAGGATGGTCTCGATCTCCTGACCTCGTGATCCGCCCACCTCAGTCTCCCAAAGTGTTGGGATTACAGGCTTGAGTCACTGCGTCCGACCATGAACTGTCTTATTTAGTAACACATCCAATTCTACATACACACACACACACCATACACATACACACACAAATATATATATATATATATAGAACTGAATATATATACACACACACGTATATATATATATATATGATCTTCCTTAGATCCACACTTACATGTTACTTTCTATATACTATTAATTCTGCAATCCCACTAATACGTTCTATTTTTTCCCTCATCTTGTCTTCCCTAATTCTTCCCCATCCCAGTTAATAAACCTACTAACATTTTCATAAGT
>NW_012114216.1:0-1276 GCF_000951035.1 Colobus angolensis palliatus | reverse complement strand
AGGCCCAGCTAATTTTTATATTTTTAGCAGAGACAGGGTTTCACCATGTTGGCCAGGATGGTCTCTCTCTCTTGACCTTAGGTGATCCGCCCGCCGAAACCTCCCAACTAACAGCAATATTTTATTGCTTTCATAGTAAAAGTGTTTTAATCTGTGGTGCTATAACAAAACACCACAGACTGGGGAATTTATGAGTAACAGAATTGTATTTTTTTTTGAAATGGGGTCTGACTATGTCGCCAAGGCTGGAGTATAGTCGTGCAATCTCAGCTCACTGCAACCTCCACCTGCAAGGTTCAAGCCTCAGCCTAGGTTCCCCTGCCTCAGCCTCCTGAGTAGCTGGGGTTACAGGTGCCCACCACAATGCCCAGCTGATTTTTGTATTTTTAGTAGAGATGGGATTTTGCCATGTTGGCAAGGCTGGTCTTGAACTCTTGATCTCAGGTGATCCACCCACCTCAGCCTTCCAAAGTGCTGGGATTACAGGCATGAGCCACCACACCTGGCCAGCATTTTATTTCTTTTCTTTTTCTTTTTTTTACCCTGAGATGGAGTTTTGGTCTTATTGCCCAGGCTGGAGTGCAATGGCGCGATCTTGGCTCACTACAACCTCCGCCTCCTGGGTTCAAGCGATTCTCCTGCCTCAGTCTCCCGAGTAGCTGGGATTACAGGTGCCCGCCACCATGCCCAGCTAATTTTTTTGTATTTTCAGTAGAGACAGGGTTTCATCATGTTGGCCAGGCTGGTCTCGAACCCCTGACCTCAGGTGATACACCCACCTCAGCCTCCCAAAGTGTTGGGATTAGAGGCGGGAGCCACTACGCCCACTGAATTTTATTTTCTTATGGTCTGGAAATTTGGAAATCCAAGATCAAGGCACTAGTACTCAGTGTCTGATGAGGGCATTCTTGCTGCATCCTCATTTGGTGGAAGGTAGGAGAGAGTAGAAAGTTTAGTTCCTTCCAGCACTTTAATAAACTCACTAATTCACCCATTTACTCATGATTTAATCACCTGCTAAAGGTCCCACCTCTTAATGCTGTCACATTGGTGATTACATTTCAAGCAGTTGGGGGAATACTCAGCACGTTGCAATATGGTTTTGAACTTTTTCATTTTTTAATTCATTTTTTCATAGAGATGGTCTTACTATGCTGCCCAGGCTGATCTCACACTCTTGGCCTCAAGCCACCCTCCTGCCTCGGTCTCCCAAAGCACTGGGATTACAGGCTTGAGCAACTGCACCCAGCCTGAACTTCCTTTTTTTTTTTTTTTT
>NW_012114215.1:0-2427 GCF_000951035.1 Colobus angolensis palliatus | reverse complement strand
GTTGTGGCTCATGCCTGTAATCCCAGCACTTTGGGAGGCTAAGACAGGTGGATCACCTGAGGTCGGGAATTTGAAACCAGCCTGGCCAACATGGTGAAATTCTGTCTCTACTGAAAATACAAAACTAGCCAGGCATGGTGGTTGGTGCCTGTAGGTGTCTGTAATCCCAGCTACCCAGGAGGCTGAGGCAGGAGAATCTCTTGAATTCAGGAGGTGGAGGTTGCAGTGAGCCAAGATCGTGCCATTGCACTTCAGCTTGAGCTAGAAGAGTGAAACCCTGTTGCAAAGAAAAAATAAAAATAAAAAAAAGGCAAGAAGACAGGGTATTTGAAATTATATAATCGGAGGAGGAAAAAGAATGAAAAGGAGCTAAGATTACCTAGAAGATATATAGAAAGTTACCTCAAAGGACAAAATCTAAGAGTTATTGGTGTTCAAGAGGGAGTTGAGCGAGAGCAAGGAGTAGAAAGCTTACTCAAAGAAATAATAACAGAAAACTTTCCCAAACTTGATAAAGATATAAAAGATATACAGGAAGGTCAGAGAACACCAGAGAGATTTGACTCAAATAAGATTAACCCAAGACATATAATAATCAAACTTTGAAAGTTCAAGGACAAAGAGAGTATCCTAAAAGTAGCAACAGAAAAGAAGCAAATAAGATAAAAGAACTCCAAGTTGTCTGTCAGGAGACTTCTCAGTGGAAACTATGCAGGACAGTAGGGAGTGGGACTACATTTTCAAGATGTTGAAAGAAAGTATTATGCATTTTCCCAAACCACTTAAACATGTATTCCTAATACATTATAGTTTTGAATATATCCTACAAAGATTAATTGAAAAGAAGGATAAATTGGCACATTTGAAATTATCTTAGGTGACATTATCACAAAATCAACTATTTTGGTATATAATAAATATATGAACACAATAAAAGTGTATTCTATGTGCTGTACAAATATTAACCACTATGGTTCATGAAATTGTTGACCATTGATACAATCCCTCACTTATAATATTATTTTGTATTTTTCTAATTACAACTGCATTTTTTATGTTACTAAACTTTGATACAAAAGAAGATGTAGGCTCAGTCTACTATTTTGATAAAACTCAAAATCAAATGGCATAATTTCTTAATTTACTTTAGATTCAATATCTCATTTGTCTCATACAGTAAGTCTGAGGGGTAGGGAGCTACAGCAGTTACAGTCGTTTACTCTCTCCTATATCAGAGGACTCTTAGACATAGGGTATTTGTAGATTGACTCATTCTCCTATATTATTTTTGTATATCAACTACCATGACAATGAGAGAAACTTGGAACACTACAAGTTATAAGCAAACTTATATAAAGATAAAAATGATTGAAAAAAAAAACTCAAGAAGGAATAGAAGACATCAATAAATCTATAAAAAGTAAAGATATTAAATTGATTTTTAAAACTTTTACAAAGAATATCCCAGATCCAAGAAGTATCACAAATGCACCCTGCCAGCCGGGTGCGGTGGCTCATGCCTGTAATCCCAGCACTTTGGGAAGCCAAGGCAGGTGGATTATGAAGTCAGGAGATCGAGACCATCCTGGCTAACATGGTGAAACCCCGTCCCTACTAAAAATACGAAAAATTAGCCAGGTGTGGCAGCATGCGCCTGTAGTCCCAGCTGCCGGGGTGGGTGAGGCAGGAGAATCGCATGAACCCAGGAGGCGGAGCTTGCAGTGAACTGAGATAGGGCCACTGCACTCCAGCCTGGGCGACAGAGCGAAACTCCGTCTCAAAAAAAAAAAAAAGAAAAGGCTTTCACCGCAGATGGGTCTTAGGGTGGCAACTGGAAAGGATGTGGTGGCTTTTGTTAAAAGTAGATGTAATAGTATAGCTGCCATGCAGAATCTTCAACTACAGTTAATGTCAGTGATGACGTGGGTGTCTTAGTGACCTAGGCTGCAGAACTTTGTTGTAGTGGCAGCAGCAGCATGTGCCATTAGTGTCCTCCATGGCAAGGGCTTTTAGGGTCCTCCTGTGTTTGTTTTTCCCAAAATAGGGAGTCTTTACTGAGGGGATCCTTCTTGATATCAAGTCTGACATGAACCATAAGCAACTGCAGCAGCACTTGGTTTCAGGGAAAAGGTGCTCAGAGCAGCTGTGGAGCCAGGGTCCTGTGCTCGGGACCTCACCAGTCTACTGTGGCACCTGGGAATTTGCTGACTGCCATAAAGCTAAGGTCTGTGACTCTGGTGCATACCCCAGCTGCTCAGGCCTAGGGGGCTGGGTTGTTGCTGTGACTCTGCTCCTGAGGAGCAGAACACAGCACTGGGCCCAGCTCTGGTAAAGAAGGGGTGCTCTGGGCCGAGTGTAGTGGCTCACACCTGTAATCCCAGCACTTCGGGAGGCCGAGGCAGGTGGATCACCTGAGGTCAGGAGTTC
>NW_012114214.1:0-1275 GCF_000951035.1 Colobus angolensis palliatus | reverse complement strand
CTTCCCACTATGCTTTATCATGCAGCTAGAGAGAGCCAGGTAAGGACAGTAGAGATGTAAGGAAGTCGGGAGGGCAGGGGAAGAGTCCCTTTCAAGGAAACTGGCTGGGGTTAGAAGAACAATGACAACTGTTAACGAGGACATACATGTTGGAGGTAGAATGTGGTCTGTGTGTTTGTTTTATAACAGATATGGGCATGTTGAAGGGAAGGACCTGATGGAAAGTGAGAAGTGGAGATGCAGAAGAGAAAGGTTTACTGATGGAATAAGTCTTGATGGAGATGAGTGTGGGTGAGGGAAGACCTCAGCCTCGGGCAGAAGAGGCTGAATGGAGGTGGGAGTTGGTCCTGGGAAGAGGTGGCAGAACCAGCAAACAGAATCGATTTGGAGAGAGGAGCGCAGGGACCTGGTAATCTACTCTACAAAGGTGTACCCAGCCAACTGGCACATCTGAGCTTCTGGGTGCCAGGAACCAACAAGGAACAGAACAAAAAGCCCTTCAGTTCCGCTGGTAGGGGGAAGGGAGGTGAGGAGTGGATGGGAGTGGGGGTGGGGATGGGATGTAGATGCATTTTAAAATAAAGTTAACTGTCACAATATTTTAGATGGGGAAATATCAGAAGAAAAATAAATGAGCAGGATTAGGGGAATCTGCTCGTGAGGGTGACACCATTTGGAAAACATTGGTCTGGACGAGACTTTTAAGGAAATGCAGAGACTGCCAGGGAAGGAGGCCATGTTCTGGAACCATGCCAGGGCTGTGTGGATGTTGAAGAAGCATTGTAGTAGGGACAGAGACATCCACCCAACTGCCTGCCTGCCTGGGAGGGCTCCTCGCTGGATTAGCTCCCTGCACACCAGGTTCCATTTGTCTGGAGGGCCTTCCTCCATACCCTATCTACTGTCCTAGCTTCTGATCACCCTCAAGACTCAGAGAGACAGTCCAGTCTTCCAAGCACCTTCCCAGTCCCTTCTCGGGTGGATCAGAATTTGGGACCCATCCTCCATGCTTTCCTCAGCATGTGCTGTTAATGTTCATCAGCTGGCCGGGCACGGTGGCTCATGCCTGTAATCCCAGCACTTTGGGAGGCCGATGCAGGTGGATCACGAGGTCAGGAGATCGAGACTATCCTGGCTAACATGGTGAAACCCTGTCTCTACTAAAAATGCAAAAAATTAACCGGGTGTGGTGGCGGGTGCCTGTAGTTTCAGCTACTTGGGAGGCTGAGGCAGGAGAATGGTGTGAACCCGGGAGGCGAAGCTTGCAGTGAGCCG
>NW_012114213.1:0-1784 GCF_000951035.1 Colobus angolensis palliatus | reverse complement strand
AACCTCTGCTTCCCAGGATCAGGCCATTCTCTTGCTTTAGCCTCCTGATTAGCTGGGATTACAGGTGCGTGCCACTACCACCCGGCTAATTTTTCTATTTTTAGCAGAGAAGGGGTTTCATCACGTTGGCCAGGCTGGTCTCAAACTCCTGACCTCAGGTGATCTGCCCGCTTCAGTCTCCCAAAGTGCTGGGATTACAGGCATAAACTACCGCGCCCAGCCACCTCATTTCTTTTTTCTTTTCTTTTTTTTCCAGATGGAGTCTTGCTCTGTCGCCCAGGCTGGAGTGCAGCGGCGGGATCTCAGCTCACTGCAACCTCCACCTCCCATGTTCAAGCAATTCTCCTACCTCAACCTCCCAAGTAGCTGGCATTACAGGCACGTACCACCACACCCAACTAATTTTTGTATTTTTAGTAGACATGGGGTTTCACCATGTTTGCCAGGCTGGTCTCAAACTCTTGACCTCGGGATCTGCCTGCCTCGGCCTCCCAAAGTGCTGGGACTACAGGTGTGAGCCACCATGCCTCACACCATTCTCTCTCTCTTTTTTTTTTTTGAGACGGAGTCTCACTCTGTCACCTAGGCTGCACCTCACTGCAACCTCTACCTCCTGGGTTCAAGCAATTTTCCTGCCTCAGCCTCCAAAGTAGCTGGGATTATAGGTGCCTGCCACCATGCCTGGATAATTTTTGTATTTTTAGTAGACATGGGGTTTCACCATGTTTGCCAGGCTGGTCTCAAACTCTTGACCTCGGGATCTGCCTGCCTCGGCCTCCCAAAGTGCTGGGACTACAGGTGTGAGCCACCATGCCTCACACCATTCTCTCTCTCTTTTTTTTTTTTTGAGACGGAGTCTCACGCTCTTGCCCAGGCTGGAGGGCAGTGGCACAATCTCAGCTCACTGCAACCTCTACCTCCTGGGTTCAAGCAATTCTCCTGCCTCAGCCTCCCGAGTAGCTGGGATTACAGGCACGTGCCACCATGCCCGGCTAATTTTTGTATTTTTAGTAGAGATGGGGTTTCACCATGTTGGTCAGGCTGGTCTCGAACTCCTGACCTCAGGTGATCCACCTGCCTCGGCCTTCCAAAACTGCTGGGATTACAAGTGTGAGCCACAGCCCCCGGCCCCCTTTCCCATTTTTTATAGTACTCTGCACATCTATGACCAGCATTTGTCCCACCGTATTATATATATTGGCTTATTTGTCTTTCTCTCCCACTGACCACTAGAATGTAAACCCTGTAAGCCAGGGACTATGTCTGTTTTGTTCATTGTGTCAGTACGCAGCGCAAAGCTTGGCATAACATAATTGCTTATTTAATATTTGTTGAATGAATAAATGCATGACTTGCCCCTGTTTCCACAGTTAATAATGGCCAAAATTAGAATGCAGATTTCATTTCCAAGTGCAAGAATTTGTTTTTACCATCTCCTTAACCCAACCTAGTTCCTACTCCTAACCCCTACTATCAGCCCTGTCCCCACTAATTCCTTAGAATCTTAGATCACTTATCCGAAAGGGAACTTAGAGCTCATCTGATTCAATCCCTTCATTTATAGATAAGAGAACTAAGCTGGGCGTGGTGGCTCAAGCCTGTAATCCCAGCACTTTGGGAGGCCGAGACGGGCGGATAACGAGGTCAGGAGATCGAGACCATCCTGGCTAACACGGGGAAATCCCGTCTCTACAAAAAAATACAAAAAACTAGCCGGGCGAGGTGGCGGGCGTCTGTAGTCCCAGCTACTCGGGAGGCTGAGGCAGGAGAATGGCGTAAACCCG
>NW_012114212.1:0-4870 GCF_000951035.1 Colobus angolensis palliatus | reverse complement strand
TGCCACCTTGCCCAGCTACTTTTTTGTATTTTTTTAGTAGACACAGGGTTTCACCGTGTTAGCCAGGATGGTCTCGATCTCCTGACCTCATGATCCACCCGTCTCGGCCTCCCAAAGTGCTGGGATTACAGGCTTGAGCCACCGCGCCCGGCCCCATTTCTGTTTCTTTTCTGCACCAGGATCCAATCCAGAATCCCATTTTACATTTAGTAATCAGGTCTCCTTGATTTCCTCCAGTTTGCAACGGGTCCTCAGTCTTTTCTTGTCTTTTATGGCCTGGACACTTTTAACGAGCATTGGTCAGTTATTTTGTAAAATATTCCCACAATTGCAGTTTGTCTGGTATTTTCTTATGGTTAGATTCAGGTTATACATTTTTAGCAAGAATACCAAAGAAGTGAGATGCCCGTCTCACTGCATCATATGATGGGATACATGATGTTGATATGCTTTATTACTGATGATGCTAGCCTTATTCACTTGCTTAAGGTGGTGTCTGCTGGGTTTCTCTACTATAAAGCTGCTATTTTTCCCTTTGTAATTAATAAATATCTTATAGGAAACTACTTTGAGACTATGTAAATGTCCTGTTTCTAATCATGCTTTCACCCACTGCAACAATTATTAACAGTGGTGTCTGCCTAATGATGGCTTTGTATTTTCCTTATTCCTTCTACATTTTTTAGTTGGAATTCTTCAGTCAGGAAGATCTGTACCTTCTCTCTCATTTATTTATTCACTTAATTATTTATTCATATCAGTACGGGCTCATGGATATTTATTTTATTCCTTTGACATGACCCCATTATTTTCTGGTACCATAAGTTCATCTTGCTTTTTTCTTGCCCCAGTCCTGGAATCAACCATTTATCTAAGGAGCCATAGTTCCTTAGCCATAGTTTATCGTAAAATGGCACTTGTTACAGATCTGGGTGTTTATCGTAGAACTTGCAATAGAAAAGGAGTGTACGATTTTCTCTCTCTGGCACACAGACATTAGGGATCTTAAAGCTGATGAACTTCCCATGAACAGAACAAAGCAGATTCTGTTTTTATCTTTAGGTTTAATTAATAGTATAGAATTTTGATTTTCTGAAATAGTTACAAGTCACTAGATCTTCGATGTAACAAGTAAGACATAGTTCTCTTATATGTGGCACTTCTCAACAAGATACAAGTCTTTATACAAAGTTAAATTTGGAGGGAGAATTTACTACTAATTTGGGGTAACAGATCAAAAACCTTCAATTTTTAATTATTTATACTCATACAATATTGAGATATAGAAATATTAGTTTTTTTTTAGATACTTTGCTTGGTTCACACCATGCCTAAAAAATGTCAACTTTCTGTAAGTATTTGAGACAGAAGATTGACCATGGTATAGTCCCTGTCTTCAAGTGGCTCACAAAACTCCTTCAAGGCTCATTTTACCCTAATCACTTACTTGCTCGAGCTTTCCCTGGTTCAGGTAAACTTACTTTTTTCCTCTATGAATCCATTCTTTTTCCTGACCACCTCCTTCTGGTCATTCTTCTACTCCATAAGTCATTTCCCTTTTTCTTCAGCCCATATACCTCAACTTCAAAAATCTGCTTAGACTTTTCCTGCTGACTGGGCGTGGTGGCTCACGCCTGTAATCCCAGAACTTTGGGAGGCCAAGGTGGCCACATCACCTGATGTCAGGAGTTTGAGACCAGTCTGGCCAACATGGCAAAACCCTGTCTCTACTAAAAATACAAAAATATTAGCTGGATGTGGTGGCACGCGCCTCTAGTCCCAGCTACTCGGGAGACTGAGGCAGGAGAATCACTTGAACCTGGGAGGTGGAGGTTGCAGCGAGCTGAGATCACACCACTGCACTCCAGCCTGGCGACAGAGCGAGACTCGGACAAAAACCAACAACAACAAAAAAACCCAGAGTTGTTGCAGGACCAGCTGTAAAGAGGGCCTGCATGGGAGTGAAGGTGACACAGAGGAGCACAGAATGTGGTGGTGGTGTCGGGGGCCAGCATCTGAATGGATGATGTCATTTCAGCTTCTAATCCAGCAATGCTGGGATTGTAAATATCCCTGAACCTTTCAGTCTAACGAATGAATACATTCTTTCTCTTTTACTTTTTGGCTTAAGTTGGTTTGACTTGGGTCGCTGTTACTTGCAGCTAAAAAGCTAATAGACAGCCAAGGCCAGGTGCAAGTGGCTCATGCCCATAATCCCAGTACTTTGGGAGGCCGAGGCGGGTGGATCACTTGAGGTCAGGAGTTCGAGACCAGCCTGGCCCACATGGTAAAACACCATCTCTATTAAAAATACAAAGATTTGAGTGTGGTGGCGCATGCCTGTAATCCCACGCACACTTGTAATCCCAGCTACTCAGGAGGCTGAGGCAGGAGAATCACTTGAACCCAGGAGGCAGAGGATGCAGTGAGCCAAGATGGAGCCACTGCACTCCATCCTAGGGGACAAAGTGAGACTTTGTCTCAAAAAACAAAACAAAGCAAAACAAACAAACAAACTAAAAAAGACCTTATAGCCAGAAGTAGAATCACTTGCCTCTTTTGAACAGGAAGGGAGCAGTTTGTACTAACCCTACTAATGATTTAATCTACTACTTCTTCCTGGTTCTCTTCATTAGGTAACAACAATGCAACAACAACCGTCCAGTGGCTTAAAAACCACCCCCTGCCCCCTAACCTTGCTCCAGCCACACTTGTGCTCTTTCTGTTCTTTCAACAAAATAACCTCTGTCCCACCTCGGGAACTTTGCTATTTCCTCTGCCTGAAATACTCTTCTCCAGGTCTTAATCTGGCCACTCACCTGAAATGTCATCACCTCAGAGAAGCCCTTCCTGAACTCACAGCTAAGGCATTGGCCCAGTTACTCTATCTCATGATTATTTTCATCATAGCTCTTATTATCATCTGACATTTTCTTGTTGGTGCATTTTTTTATTGTCTGTCTACCCCCAAGACTGCAAGCTTCAAGAGAACATGGATCTTCTCTGTATTTCCAGGGCCTGAATAGTGCCTGACTCACAGCAGGGGCTCAGAAGTTTGTGGAAGGAATCAATGAACCACACATGTAACTATTATTTATGTTGGTACATGTAGCAACATTATGTTGGTACTATTACTTATGTTGGTACATGTAGCTTATGGAGGTGCTTTAAATAACCTTGAGTAAGATTATCTTACTCAAGGTTATCATCTTTTATGGTATCATAAAAGATGATAACCCTTTATCATCATCTTTTATATGGAGGAAAATTGAGGTTTGGAGAGGTTGAGCAATTTGCCCAACATAACACAGGTAGGAAATGGTAGAGATGTGATTTAAACAAAGGAACTTTTGACTTGAAAATATGTGGTCATGCCTTTTCAGTCACTACCAGATTTGTCTCCAATCTCAACATTTGAAAATTCTAACAGATATAAATCCTTGCTAGATCATGAGTTGCAGTCTGGAACTGATTTGTGTTCTCTCTGTAGTCATCACAGAGCGTTCTCTCTGTACAAGATCTTTGGGGACATCCAGACCCAGAATTGGTCTAAATGGACATCTTAATAGGCATGGTAGAGTCTGATAATGCCTGGAATGCATTTCAAAAGAGATTATTGAAGGATAACTAAAGGGTTCTCGGTAAGAGAGGTCAAGCCTTTAAAAGAAATTTTGAGACAAAAATACACAGGCAAAGAGAACAGTAGGGAGAGATCATGATGGTTGCATATGCAAGGGTCGATGTGGGTGGGATATCGGGAGATGTGTGAAATGCAGCCTCTCTTTGGATAGAATATAAAACATGAAAAGAAAATAAACTCAAGGTTTGGAATTACTGTAATTGACATGTGAATATATTGTTGGTTGTGGAGAGAATCACAAAGTCTGAATAAACTCTGTACAAGAGAAAAAATACAATATAACAAAATGACAACATATAATAGAAATTGAAAGACTTATTTGAAGTTCAATTGTGTAAAACATCCAGCTGTCAAAGATTCAATTTCTTATATTTTAAAAGTTTATTTAATCTTTAGGTAGACTTCTACATGCAAGAATATAAACTGAGCAAAGAAAAGTTCTTTTATCTGCTTCTTTGAGAACCTGAATTCATCCTTTTCATCATCAGCCATTCAAGAATAAAAGCCCATGTGATATTAAAATAAGAAAAGTGAAAACACCCCTTTCAATACCTGAAAAGGATGTAATGGGCCACATTATACATGTGTATGTGTCAGTTTCTGATGTTTAGGAATAGCCACATGGTGGACATGGAACCCTATGGCTTTGTGTAATAATTGCAAACATTTTGTTTTCTTTCTGTGATTTTCCCCCTCGATTCAGAACACTGATCACCTTAACACATTCATACTTATAAACATTTTCCAATGGTCTTAATATTGCCCAAACTGAAGTTGAATTTACTATTGTAAAGCATTGTAAAAATACTTTATACTGGCTATATTAACTCCATATGAGGATTAAAATTGGGGAATTGAGTAAAGCATAGAATACTAAAATATTTTATTACTTAATTTTTTTATCCTGAAATAATGTTAGCCTTACCAAAAGTTTTTAAAATGGTGCAGAAAATTCATTGAATTCTTGCATAAGGATAATATGATTATGAAAATCAGGAAACTAATATTGACATAACACTATTATATATGCTCATAGAATACAGACCTTATTCAAATTTCACTAGTTTTTCCATTTCTGTCTCTCTTTTTTTTTTGTTTTGAGACGGAGTCTTGCTCTGTCGCCCAGGCTGGAGTGCAGTGGCCTGATCTCAGCTCACTGCAAGCTCCGCCTCCCAGGTTCACGCCATTCTCCTGCCTTAGCCTCCCGAGTAGCTGGGACTACAGGTGCCT
>NW_012114211.1:0-1160 GCF_000951035.1 Colobus angolensis palliatus | reverse complement strand
GCATCTAAAGCAAAAACTGGACAGGAAGCATCTAAAGCAAAAACTGGACAGGAAGCATCTAAAGCAAAAACTGGACAGGAAGCATCTAAAGCAAACATTGAAAGTAAACGACCCAAAGCAAAGAGTGTCAAGAAAGAAAAAAAGTAACCAGTTAATCCATACTCATTCCGTAGCACACGCTCATTTATTTAACCAGCTAATCATTTATCCAAAGGCTTTCCATTCTTCTCCCAATATTTTTTTACTTTAATTTTTCCCACAATTTTTAATCAGCAAATAAATGGCATTCTTGTTTTGGAAACAAACCAGTGCATTCTACTTCTCTAGTATTCACTTACCCCTCAGTTTGTGATCAAGTTGTGGGTATTTTGAAAATCCTGCTCTAATGGCTTTTCCATACACTAAAGCTCTGAAAGTAGTGAGTTTCCTAGAATTACTGTTGTATTCAAGGTGTAGTCTTATTTTTCAGAATCCCAGGGAACAAAGCAATTGTTTGCCTCTCCGTCTTCTTCCCTCAGCTTGGTCCATGTGAACATCTGCACCTGCACCCATACTGATCAATAAATGCTGACAACATATTTTATGAATAAAAAAATGCTTCTAGAAGCATTTTCAGTATTTGGGGTGATCTCAGGTAGGTTAATGACACCGATCTGTCCTAACTCTTGCATTGCACCACAGTGCAATGATGACAAGATGATGCCAGGCCTTAGTGGTGTCCTGGGGCAAGGCTGTTAAGAAAATTTTGTGTTTGTAGTGTCTGCTTGCAGGGGCAGATCTTTTGTGAGTGCGTGTGTGCTGAGTGACACCTGGCCCCATGTTTACCACTCTCACAAGTCGCACGGAGGAGGAGTGAGGAACGCATTTCACTC
The DNA here is from genome assembly GCF_000951035.1 of Colobus angolensis palliatus. Classification (NCBI taxonomy): domain Eukaryota; kingdom Metazoa; phylum Chordata; class Mammalia; order Primates; family Cercopithecidae; genus Colobus; species Colobus angolensis. Next base: position 288 of record NW_012114211.1, on the reverse strand, counting down.
CCAAGGACCTCCGTGTCTCTGCCTCCACGTCTTCCTTCCCATTTGCACAGTGCTTTGGGTGGGAGGAGAGGACTGAGGGGTGCCTTGGCGGGAGTCAGTATCCACTTCTTATATCCAAGGGGGGATCGTCCCTCTCAGATTTGTGTCAGCCAAAGCTTTTTGGTTTTGTTCTAGGCTGGGTCTTCCTGCTGTTTTCTCATCTTACCCCAGTGCTCCTCTCCCTCCTCAGGCAACACCGCAGGCCTGCAGTGCCCCATCTCAATCTCCTGTTTTTTTTTTTTTTTTTTT
>NW_012114210.1:0-1017 GCF_000951035.1 Colobus angolensis palliatus | reverse complement strand
GATCTACAGTATTTTATTTATTTATTTATTTATTTATTTATTTATTTATTTATTTATTGAGATAGGTTTTTGCTCATTGCCCAGGCTGGAATGCAGTGGTGTGATCTGGGCTCACTGCAACCTCCGCCTCCTGGGTTCAAGCAATTCTCCTGCCTCAGCCTCCTGAGTAGCTGGGACTACAGGCGCGTGCCATGATGCCCAGCTAATTTTTGTATTTTTAGTAGAGACAGGATTTTGACATCTTGGCCAGACTGGTTTTGAGCTCCTGGCCTCAAGTGATCCTCCCGCCTTGACCTCCCAAAACGCTGGGATTACAGACGTGAGCCACTGTACTCAGCCCGAGGCGTCTTTTTCTATTTTATTTTCATGATGTTAACCCCCACACCCATTCTTGTGTGAGACAGAGAGGCGATTATGATCGTACAGAAGTTTTAAATAATCCTCTGACCCTATCAATTCATAAATATTTCAAAATTACAGGCTATTTAGAGGGTGTCGGACATCCTCCCATATCATTCCCATAAGATATGTGAGAGGACTTTAGGGTAAGTTTGACCATTGCATGCTCTAATCCATTTCATAAAAGAGAAATCATTTACGAAAGTAGTTATGGTCATGAAATGTGCAATGACAATTCAGAACAGTTCCTGTGCTAAGAATTATCTGAAGCTTGCATTCAAAAGACAGCTGACTAAACACAGGATCTGAAGTGATCAGAAGACCCAGGTTCCAGTCCAGTCTGCCACGAACTCGGTGACCCTGGGAGAGTGGCTTAACTTCTGTGTATCTGTTTCCTTTTTAGCGCAGTAGTTGCTGTGAGGATTAAATGAGATGCTTTGCGTAAAGCCCTGCGCAGCATGTGACCCACAATGAGTGCTCAGTTCATAGTGGTTGCTGTTGTCTGTTATGATAACACCGATCATCATCATTATCTCCAAGGACTCATTCAGCCCTGACGCCCTGCGCTTTGCAGTTGTTCTTTTTTTTTTGAGACGGAGTCTTGCTCTGTCCCCCAGA
>NW_012114209.1:0-1549 GCF_000951035.1 Colobus angolensis palliatus | reverse complement strand
AGGGAAATTTTTTAACCTAATAAATTACATCTAAGCAAGACCTACAGTTAACATCATGCATAATTGTGAAATAGTGAATGCTTGCTTTCTAAGATCAAGGACAAAACAAGCATGTCCACTCTCACCATTTATATTCAACCTTGTATGTAAGTGCTAACCAGTGCAATTGGCATAAATAGTAAATACAAAAGATAAAGATTAATAAGAAAGAAGTAAAACAGTTTCTCTTCACAGGTTACATGACAGTTTAGGTAGAAAATCCTAATAATTCTAAATGAATTTAGCAAGGTCTGGGGATAGAAACTCAATATACAGAAATAAAGTGAATATACTTGTAGTAAACCATTGGTAAATGTTTTTTGATGTCATTTACAATAACATCAATAATAGTAAATAATTAGGAATGTATTGAATTAACAAAGACATATGAGATATAAATATTAGGTACTGCTGTTATTAAAGAAGACCTAAAAAAATGGATCTATATGCCATGTTTATATATTAGAAATAATATTGTTAAGATGTCAATTATTTCCAAACAAATCTAGCAATTCAACACAAATTCAATTATAATCTCAGTCAGCATTTTGTAAAAACTGGTGAGCTTTTTCTAAAATCTACATGAAAAAGCAAAGAACCTAGAATACCTAAAGCTGTTTGGAAAATGAAGAACAGCTGAAGGACTCAAACTACCTGAAATTAATATCTATGATATGGTTTGGCTGTGTCCCCACGCAAATCTCATCTCGAATTGTACTCCCATAATTCCCACATGTTGTGTGAGGGACCCAATGGGAGATAATTGAATCATGGGGGCAGTTCCCCCATATCGTTCTCATGGTAATGAATAAGTCTCATGAGATCTGATGATTGTATAAGGGGTTTCCGCTTTAGCTTGGCTTTCATTCTCTCATCTGCCACCATGTAACACATGCCTTTTGCCTTCTGCCATAATTGTGAGGCCTCCCTAGCCATATGGAACTGTGAGTCCATTAAGTCTTTTTTTCTTTATAAATTACCGAGTCTCGAGTATATCTTTATGTATACACACAGACACACACACACACACACCACACACACACATATTTCTCTATAAAAATATTAAGCCCCAAAATTAATTTGAGATGGATTATAGACTTAAAGGTAAAAGCTAAAAAAACTTTACTTAAAAAGATTTAGCTACAAAGTTGCTAGAAGAAAAAAATGGGAGAATATCTTTCAGGTATGAAGATAGGCAAATGTTTCTTAGGATATAGAAAGCCAAATTATAAAATAAAAATAATGTTAAATTAGACTATCAAAATTAAAACTTCTTCTCATCAAATGACACTATCAAGAAAATAAATAGGGGCTGGGTACAGTGGCTTATGCCTGTAATCCCAGTGCTTTGGGTGGTCAAGGTAGGAGGACTGCTTGAGGCCAGAAGCTTGAGACCAATCTGGGAACATGATGAGACACTATCTCTAAAAAAATTTTTTTTAATTAGCCGAGCATGGTGGTGGATGATTGCAGTCCCAGCTATTTGGGAGGCTGAGGCAGGAGGATCACT
>NW_012114208.1:9772-12405 GCF_000951035.1 Colobus angolensis palliatus | reverse complement strand
TCATTTCTTCTGTAAAATCCTTGCTTGACCAGGTGTGGTGGCTCACACCTGTAATCCTAGCACTTTGGGAGGCTGAGGCGGCTGATCACAAGATCCAGTGGTCGAGACCATCCTGGCTAACATGGTGAAACCCTGTCTCTACTAAAAATAGAAAAGATTAGCTGGGTGTGGTGGCGGGAACCTGTGGTCCCAGCTACTTGGGAGGCTGAGGCAGGAGAATTGCTTGAACCCAGGAGGTGGAGGTTGCAGTGAGCTGAGATCGTGCCACTGCACTCCAGCCTGGGCAACAGTCAGTGAGACTCTGCCTCAAAAAAAAAAAAAACCGAAAAACTTCAGAATGAGAGAATGAGATAGAAAAAATGTGACCCAATTCTGTGAATACTCCTTTTGTTTATTTCTCCATGTATTTCTCCAATTCTTGTCCAAGTTTCCTAAGCCTATCAAGGATTTGAGCTCCTAGGTACTTCTTCTTTTACTTAATATTTCTGAATGGAATGCCTTTTTATAAAAAGTAGTTAAATATAATATACATTAGGTCTTTATTTACGTTAGGCCAATGTATGTTTGGTCTAGTGTAAATAAAGAATATGACAAAAATTCAGTAACAGAATCTATGGTAAAGATGGCAGATTTTGGGGTCACGCTGCCTAGATTTGAATCCTGTTTTCCTAGTTGTATAACTTTGGACAGAGTGTAATGTTTGTGTGACTCTGTTTTCTTTTAGTTAAACAAAATAGGATGACACTTATCTCACACAGGAATTTTTTTGAGAATTATATGAGGCTTTATACTTTTAAAATCACTTAGGACAGTGCATGATATAGTATAAAGTAAGTTCTGAATGTATTTGCTTTTATTAATCATTTTTATTTATACACAGTTGAAACATGTTTGTGGTTCTGTTTTCACAAAATAATAAAGAGCGAAGGAAGATGGAAGTGTATTATGAAGAAAGGAGAGAGAAAAAGAGAAAGAGAGGGAAGAAGAGAGGAAGGAAGAATGTGGAAAGGTAGATGTGAATAGGAAGATCAATTAGCAGTATACTTAGGTCTCTGACAGTTCTTTTTTTTTTTTTTGAGGCGGAGTCTCGCTCTGTCGCCCGGACTGGAGTGCAGTGCCCGGATCTCAGCTCACTGCAAGCTCCGCCTCCCGGGTTTACCATTCTCCTGCCTCATCCTCCGGAGTAGCTGGGACTACAGGCGCCCGCCACCTCGCCCGGCTAGTTTTTGTACTTTTAGTAGAGACGGGGTTTCACCGTGTTAGCCAGGATGGTCTCGATCTCCTGACCTCGTGATCCGCCCGTCTCGGCCTCCCAAAGTGCTGGGATTACAGGCTTGAGCCACCGCGCCCGGCCAGGTCTCTGACAGTTCTAACATGTTTAAATACACAATGAAAACTCTGCATACTTTTTTGCAAGCTTATATTCATTTATATTGAACATATAAATATTTCTATCTTATATTCATTTATATTGAACATATGAATATTTCTTAGGCAGTTGCTTTGCTACTATAGCTCACAGACTTAATAAAGGAATCTGCTACTTGCTAACAAAAATAAACATTCAAAAGTTGTGAAGCTAGAACTGTCACTTAGTAACCCTTCACCTCAGCTCAAAGCCATATAAAATCCTTGATATATAACTGTGCTTAAACAGGGTAATTGCCTTGTGCTCAGTTAGAGCATCATAACTTATCTATAGTGCATTTATCTCCAGAAGGGTCAAATGTATAATTTCTCTGCCACATGATACTGATTTTTCTATATTATAGTTAGTTTGGCCACGTTGTAGGTTAAAAGCACCTCTCAGCATTATCTTTTTTCAAGTGCAACATGAGTGTTTTCTTTTTTTTTTCTTTTCTTTTTTGCACAAGATTACATGTTCAGTTATCCCAACCCTTGCAAAGGAAAATTTATAAGCCTTCCTGGAAAAGCAGAGCTGAAGATTGCGGTTTTATGGTTTCACTTTGATCAAATTTATAGGCATAATCTGAATATGACCTTTTCCTAAGATTAACAGTTCCTTCCTTAAGTGCTGACCATGGTTAGGAATGGTAGTATTGTAATTTGAATTTTTAAAAATTCCCTGGAAAGTACTATTCTTTTCAAGACATAAGAAGAATGTGGGACTCCCATTAAAAATGGAATTTAGGAATGATGCTAATAGTTCTTCTGTATAAATTTATTATTCTTGGAAAAAATCATTCAGAACTTTTAAGAAAGCTTTTATCTTTTTTCTTTGGTCTTCTAGTGTACAGATTTATTAAAAAATTAATCCACATGAATAGCAATGTATATACAGACACACATACACACACATATACTCACACATATACACACACATACACATATATGTACACATTCCTCTGTATGTACATATTCTGTTGTCAGTGGTGTCTAAATTATTATAATTATTATTTCAAAGACTTGCACTGAACTTTATTTTCTAATAACAAATATATTTTATTTTGGTAAATGCACTACCATTTTAGTAACTAATATTTAATTTTGCTATATACCTACATAGATGTAAATATAGTTATAAACTGCTATTTTTAACATTTTATATGATCATATTTAATTAGACATGTAACACTTTTGACATGAAACTTGACACATTGTTAATTTTTGCC
>NW_012114208.1:9370-9722 GCF_000951035.1 Colobus angolensis palliatus | reverse complement strand
ACAGAGCAAGACTCCATCTCAAAAAAAAAAATTTAAAAAGTGTCTGGGTATGGTGGTGGGTACCTGTAATCCCAGCTACTAGGGAGGCTGAGACAGGAGGATCACGTGAGCCTGGGAGGTCGAGGCCGCAGTGAGCTGTGATTACTCCACTGCACTCAGCCTGGACAACAGAGCGAGACTCTTAGTCAGTCAGTCATAAATATATGAATACAACTAAAAACATAAAATTGTTCATGTATGAGATTTTACTCAGTGGTTCACTTGTCAGTTTTTCATAAAGCAATGTGTTCCCTTGAATCTCTGCTGAAATGGAAGTGTGTCATGTGTGCTTTTCCCTGGCTGGCCTCTAGCT
>NW_012114208.1:6059-7674 GCF_000951035.1 Colobus angolensis palliatus | reverse complement strand
CCGGGTTTACGCCATTCTCCTGCCTCAGCCTCCCGAGTAGCTGGGACTGCAGGCGCCCGCCATCTCGCCCGGCTAGTTTTTGTATTTTTTAGTAGAGACGGGGTTTCACCGTGTAGACCAAGATGGTCTCAATCTCCTGACCTCGTGATCCGCCCGTCTTGGCTTCCCAAAGTGCCGGGATTACAGGCTTGAGCCACCGCGCCCGGCCTCACTTTTCAATTAGATATAATTTCAGGCTTACAGAAAAGTTGCTGGAAGAGTACAGAAAATTTCAACATCCCCTTAACCCAGATACACCACTTGCTTTAATTTTGTAACCATGTTTCCATAGTTTTTATATCTATTTTTAAGGACTGTGTAATATTTCATTGAGTGTCTGTGCCCCAGCTGACTTAATCTCTTCTTTGTTGTGAGCATGTAGGCTGTTCTAAGCGTTTGCTATGATACCCAAAGCTGCAGTGAATGGAGTATTTCATAAATGTGACTTTAAAAGTCATTCCCTTAGGCTGAGCTTCTAGGAGGGATTAAAAGGGTGATTTCTATGTGTCTGAGAGATTTTGTATGTCGGTAATACTTGATAGTATTTGAAGTTTTTTTTTTTCTTGAGGAGTTTTGCTCTTGTCTCCCAGGCTGGAGCGCAGTGGCGCGATCTTGGCTTACAGCAACGTCCGCCTCCCGGGTTCAAGCTTCTCTCCTGCTTCAGCCTCCCAAATAGCTGGGATTACAGGTGCCCTCCATGATGCCTGGCTGTTTTTTTTGTATTTTTAGTAGAGACAGGGTTTTTCCATGTTGGGCAGGCTGGTCTCCAGCTTTTGACCTCAGGTGATCTGCCAAAGCGCTGGGGTTACAGACGTGAGGCACAGCCTGAAGTTTTCTTATGTTCAGTTTATTAAACTATATCTGCTAAAAATGTTACTGAGCATTTAAAACGTACTGGAAAATGAAAATGTGTACATTTTATTGATCAAATTCTTTTAGATATTTATTAGGAAGCCCCTTGGTCATATTTCATCAGTACTGTGTGTTTGGTTAACTCTTTCTTGTTTTTATACTTTTTTTTCTTTTGAGATGAGTCTTGCTCTGTCGCCCAGGCTGGAGTGCAGTGGTAGGATCTCAGCTTACTGCAAGCTCTGCCTCCCGGGTTCATGCCATTCTCCTGCCTCAGCCTCCCGAGTAGCTGAGAGTACAGATGTCCGCCACCACACCTGGCTAATTTTTTTTGTATTTATTAGTAGAGACGGGGTTTCACCGTGTTAGCCAGGATTGTCTCGATCTCCTGACCTCATGATCCACCCGCCTCGGCCTCCCAAAGTGCTGGGATTGCAGGCGTGAGCCACTGTGCCTGGCCCAAACTTATTTTTATACCTTGTCTGGAGTTACAATGAATTTAGCAGATCTGTAAGAAAGAGAAGCCTTTCTCCTCCTGGCCACGGTGCCGGTCCAGAGCCAGAGTAGGGTGTGTCCTCTGGGTGGCCCTGCCTCTCTCTGCCCCCGGAACTGGCCTCCTGCGTGGGCCTGGACGTCTGTGCTGTGGGCGGTGCCCAGCTCCTCCTATACTTGCTGCCTGCAGCCTCCCTTCTTCACCTCTGTGTTCCTCGGTTTGGGGTCACAGAAT
>NW_012114208.1:4204-4816 GCF_000951035.1 Colobus angolensis palliatus | reverse complement strand
AGCGGGCATCCATGGCATGGGCAGGACTCGGGAGAGGAGGCTGGCAGCTGGCAGCGGAGCATGGGGCTCAGCTGGCCTGCCCTGTGCTTGGGGGTTGTTTTTGAGCATTGAGAAGAGCTCCTTACACCTTAGTCCGTGCATTGAGGACGAGGCGGCAGCCTTGAGCCTTACCTCCTTTTCCTCTTTGTCCTGTTTGAAATGCTTGTTCCCTGGTGCTGTAAAGAAATAGTATTGAACATTATTTAGTAAGGCCATTTTTACTTCCTGTAGAAAGGGTACACTCACCAGCAGTTTTGCCACGAGAGTACACCAGACAAAGGAGAGAGGGTCATTTATAATCTGACGTGTCCACCCTGCTTCTGTGTCTGGTTTCCATTGGCTGGAACAGGACCTCACATTCTGTATCTGTCCTGATTGGCTAGCAGCTTGGAACTTTTAAAAGAGGCAAAGGTAGAGGAAATCGAAGGAGGAAGTAACTTGTGGAATGCTGAGAAAGGTAAAAACACTTTCAAATAAGGAAGAGGAACAGGCTATGACCTAATGTTTGATTGGACCAGTATAAGCATGTTGGGGCAAATATTTAGGCTAAATTGTGGGAGCTGAGAATATAAA
>NW_012114208.1:0-1614 GCF_000951035.1 Colobus angolensis palliatus | reverse complement strand
AGAAAGGGTTCCACTAAATATCAGTGCTCCTTCACCATTCTTCCTTTTTTCTACTTATGAAGCCAGCACGTGCTCTCGTGGAGAAATGTGACCTCGCAGAAACACATAAGCTAGAGAGGGGAGCCCTGCCCGGCCCACGTCCCCTCCGTCCCTGGCAGCTGAGAGCCATCCACGTGTGGCGTATTCCTCTGGGAAGATCTTGAGTACACAGAGTCCCCAGAATCCAGCTTCGTTCTTCTTGAGCGCCGGAGGGCGTCTCACGTGGTGCTTTCCAGGATCTCTTCTGACTCCTGCCCCGGGTTGCAGTTCAGAGCCTGGGGCCAGGCGGACCTGGCCCTGTGGCCTCCTGAAGGTCTTCCTGCCAGCCCCCAGGAATGTAACGGGACAGGTTTCCTCTGCTCCCTGCTCCTCAGGCTGTCCCCCTGTGGGTGTCTTAGGAGACACTTGTGTACCCCTTGGTGGTGGTGGGGCCTCCCTGGCACAGCTGTCTCATGCGCTCTGGCTAAACTACGGGCCCACCAGGAATTTCCAGTCTGGTGCCTCAGGGTGTGCCCCAGGCTAGTCCGAGTTGGGGGTCTCTCCCCTGTTTAGGGTGCCGCCTTTGCTGGAGTGTTCTGTCTCGGAGGTGGGGTTTGAGTGCAGGGCTCAGGTGCGCGACGCAGAGGATAGGGCAGGAGGCCTGCTGGCATCCCGGGAAGGTGGCTCCCTCTTGTGGACACGCAGGGCCATGCATTGTTGGTTTAGTTCCCTGCGTCCTTTACAGCCAGGCTCTCTTCATAGTGCCAGCACACGAAATGTGTGATAACAATTATTTCAAAAAAAATGACAATTCAGGGCAGCTTTTGCAATGAATGTATAATAGAAGGACATATTTTTTTTCAAAGAAGCCCCTGTGCCCTACCACTTGTGGTGGTACCACTGTCTTCCTACTCTTCGCGAAGGGCGTGGCAGTCGAAGAGGCTCCTGAATTTATACTTGGGTTGCGCCATTAGGACTATTAGCAGCTGATCAAGAAGCTTCTGAAAACAATGGAGAGATGGATACGTTTTCTGTTAGCCATTAGAACACATTAACACGAGCATTGGCTTTTAGCTCTATTTGTCAGTACAAGACCCAAAATATTTCACTGTAGGTTCAAACCTTCAGTGGGGACAGGAAGCGTGTGTGTGGCGCAGAGGGAGGGACTTGTCAGACCCAGTGTCCTGGTTGTTACATTGTGTTTCTTTTTCTCTTTTTCTCCTTTTCTTTCCAAACCAGGTTGTCCTGGCTCGAGAACTGGCAACCTCCAGAGAATATGCGAGTGAGTACGGGCTGCAGGGAGCTGTGCGTCTGGGAGCAGGGCCAGCGACTCCGTGCAGGGCAGCCGGGGTGGCAGGGCCGGGGTTTCTGTGCTGATTTCAGAGTACAGGACACTCTTGGCTTTAGAGACCACCAGGCTTGTATGTACAATGTGTGAAAGACTTTAATTTGACCAGTTACCTTTGTGAGTCACGTCTTTAGTGTTTTTTGTTGTTTCTGATAGTAACTCACTTCTCTCTCACCTGAAGTTAAAATTCTGGAGAAACGACATATCATAAAAGAGAACAAAGTCCCGTATGTAACCAGAGAGCGGGA
>NW_012114207.1:0-2567 GCF_000951035.1 Colobus angolensis palliatus | reverse complement strand
TCATGTCATCTGCAAACAGGGACAATTTGACTTCCCCTTTTCCTAATTGAATACTTTATTTCTTTCTCTTGCCTGATTGTCCTGGCCAGAACTTCCAACACTATGTTGAATAGGAGTGGTGAGAGAGGGCATTCGTGTCTTGTGCCAGTTTTCAAAGAGAATGCTTCCAGTTTTTGCCCATTCAGTATGATATTGGCTGTGGGTTTGTCATAAATAGCTCTTATTATTTTGAGATGTGTTCCATGAACACTGAATTTATTGAGAGTTTTTAGCATGAAATGTTGTTGAATGTTGCCAAAGGCCTTTTCTGCATCTATTGAGATAATCATATGGTTTTTGTCTTTGGTTCTGTTTATATGCTGGATTACGTTTATTGATTTGCGTATGTTGAACCAGCCTTGCATCCCAGGGATGAAGCCCACTTGATCATGGTGGATAAGCTTTTTGAGGTGCTGCTGGATTCGGTTTGCCAGTATTTTATTGAGGATTTTTGCATCGATGTTCATCAGGGATATTAGTCTAAAATTCTTTTTTTTTGTTGTGTCTCTGCCAGAGTTTGGTATCAGGATGATGCTGGCCTCATAAAATTAGTTAGGGAGGATTCTCTCTTTTTCTATTGCTTGGAATAGTTTCAGAAGGAATGGTACCAGCTCCTCCTTGTGTCTCTGGTAGAATTCAGCTGTGAATCCATCTGGTCCGGGACTTTTTTTGGTTGGTAGGCTATTAATTATTACCTCAATTTCAGAGCCTGTTATTGGTCTATTCAGGGATTCAACTTCTTCCTGGTTTAGTCTTGGGAGGCTGTATGTGTCCAGGAAATTATCCATTTCTTCTAGATTTTCTAGTTTATTTGTGTAGAGGTGGTTACAGTATTCTTTGATGGTAGTTTGTATTTCTGTGGGATTGGTGATGATAGCCGCTTTATAATTTTTTATTGTGTCTATTTGATACTTCTCTCTTTTCTTCTTTATTAGTCAGTCTTGCTAGCAGTCTATCAATTTTGTTGATCTTTTCAAAAACAAACAGCTCCTGGATTCATTGATTTTTTGAAGGGTTTTTTGTGTCTCTAGCTCCTTCAGCTCTGCTCTGATCTTAGTTATTTCTTGTCTTCTGCTAGCTTTTGAAAGTGTTTGCCCTTGCTTCTCTAGTTCTTTTAATTGTATTGTTAAGGTCTCAATTTTAGATCTTTCCTGCTTTCTCTTGTGGGCAGTTAGTGCTATAAATTTCCCTCTACATACTGCTTTAAATGTGTCCCAGATACTCTGATACCTTGTGTCTTTGTTCTCATTGGTTTCAAAGAACATCTTTATTTCTGCCTTCATTTCGTTATTTACCCAGTAGTCATTCAGGAGCAGGTTGTTCAGTTTCCATGTAGTTGAGTGGATTTGAGTGAGTTTCTTAATCCTGAGTTCTAGTTTGATTGCACTGTGGTCTGAGAGACAGTTTATTATAATTTCTGTTCTTTTACATTGGCTGAGGAGTGCTTTGGAACCGGTACCAAAACAGAGATATAGACCAATGGAACAGAACAGAGCCCTCAGAAATAATACTACACATCTACAACCATGTGATATTTGACAAACCTGACAAAAACAAGAAATGGGGAAAGGATTCCTTATTTCATAAATGGTGCTGGGAAAACTGGCTATCCATATGTAGAAAGCTGAAACTGGATCCTTTCCTTATACCTTATACAAAAATTAATTCAAGATGGATTAAAGACTTAAATGTTAGACCTAAAACCATAAAAACCCTAGAAGAAAACCTAGGCAATACCACTCAGGACATATGCATGGGCAAGGACTTCATGTCTAAAACACCAAAAGCAATGGCAAAAAAGACAAAAATGACAAATGGGATCTAATTAAAATAAAGAGCTTCTGTACAGCAAAAGAAACTACCTACAGAGTGAACAGGCAACCTACAGATTGGGGGAAAATTTTCGCAATCTACTCATCTGACAAAGGGCTAATATCCAGAATCTACAAATAACTCAAACAAATTTACAAGAAAAAAACAAACAACCCCATCAAAAAGTGGACGAACAATATGAACAGACACTTCTCAAAAGAAGACATTTATGCAGCCTACAGACACATGAAAAAATGCTCATCATCACTGCCATCAGAGAAATGCAAATCAAAACCACAATGAGATTTCATCTCACACCAGTTAGAATGGCAATAATTGAAATGTCAGGAAACAACAGGTGCTGGAGAGGATGTGGAGAATCAGGAACACTTTTACACTGTTGGTGGGACTATAAACTAGTTTAACCATTGTGGAAAACAGTGTGGTGATTCCTCAAGGATCTAGAATTAGAAATACCATTTGGCCCAGTCATCCCATTACTGGGTATATACCCAAAGGATTATAAATCATGCTGCTATAAAGAAACATGCGCACATATGTTTATTGTGGCACTATTCACAATAGCAAAGACTTGGAACCAACCCAAATTTCCATCAATGACAGACTGGATTAAGAAAATGTGGCACATATACACCGTGGAATACTATGCAGCCATAAAAAAGGATGAGTTCATGTCCTTCGTAGGGACATGGATG
>NW_012114206.1:0-1306 GCF_000951035.1 Colobus angolensis palliatus | reverse complement strand
TCAGGAGATCGAGACCATCCTGGCCAACACAGTGAAACCCTGCCTCTACTAAAAATACGAAAAATTAGCCGGGTGCCGTGGTGGGCGCCTGTAGTCCCAGCTACTCGGGAGGCTGAGGCAGGAGAATGGCGGGTACCCGGGAGGTGGAGCTTTCAGTGAGCCGAGATAGCGCCACTGCACTCCAGTCTGGTGGACAGAGCGAGACTCCGTCTCAAAAAAAAAAAAAAAAAGAAAAAAGAAAACTACAGACCACTATCTCCAATTTTTGTATATGTGCTGCCGAAGCGAGCACCAGACCACTCTCTCTTACTGACATAGACACAAAAATCTTTAGCAAATTTTAACAAATTGAATCAAAAATATGTAAAATGAAAAAGATTTATCATCAAATGTGGTATTTTAAGAATACAGAATTGGTTTGACATTTGAAAATCCATCATCAATGTGGCCAGGTGCAGTGACTCACTCCTGTAATCACAGCACTTTGGGAGGCCGAGGTGGAAGGACTGCTTGAGCACAGGAGTTCAAGACCAACGTGGGCAAAATAGTGAGACCCTGTCTCTACTAAAAATAGAAAAGAATTAGCCGGGTGTGGTGGTGCGTACCTGTGTTCCCAGCTACTCGGGAGGCTGAGATGGGAGGATTGCTTGAGCCCAGGCAGGAGGCAGAGGTTGCAGTGAGCCGAGATTGTGCCACTGCACTCCAGCCTGAGTGATGGAGTGAGATCTCGTCTCAAAAAAGGAAAAAGAAGAATATCCATCAATGTGATTCACCATGTTAATGCATTAAAAAAGAAAAACCATGTGGTCATCTTAATGGACATAGAAAATGCATTTGATGAAATTCAACATTCATTTCTAAGAAATGCCCTCTCCAACCAAGAATAAAAGAGAACTTCCTCAATGTGCAAAAATCGTATAGCTTGCATCAGACTTAGTGGTGAAAGACTGAATGCTCTCCCTTTGAGAAGAATAACAAGACAAGGATGTCTGCTCTCACCACTTATGTTCAACATTGTTCTGGTGCAATGGCACCAACGAGACAGATGAGAGAACAGGCACAAGAAAAAAAAAGATAAAGAAATAAGTGGTGGCTCAAGCCTGTAATCCCATCACTTTGGGAGGCCGAGACGGGAGGATCACGAGGTCAGGAGATCGAGACCATCCTGGCTAACCTGGTGAAACCCCATTTCTACTAAAAAAAATACAAAAAAACCCTAGCCGGGCGAGGTGGCGGGCGCCTGTAGTCCCAGCTACTCAGGAGGCTGAGGCAGGAGAATGGCATAAACCCGGGAGGCAGAGCTTGC
>NW_012114205.1:0-1310 GCF_000951035.1 Colobus angolensis palliatus | reverse complement strand
GCTCAAGGGATCCTCCCGTCCAGCCTCCTGAGTAGCTGGGACTATGGTGTGTGTGACCATGTGGGCTCTATTTTCTGTTTTGTTTGTTTATTTATTTATTTGCGACAGGGTCTCACTGTGTCGCCCAGGCTGTAGTGCAGTGGCACAATCTCGGCTCACTGGAGCCGCGACCTTCCAGACCCCAGTGACCTTTCCACCACAGCCTCCCAAGTAGCATGTGCCACCACACGCGGCTAATTTAAAAAAATTTTTTTAGAGACAGGTCTCCCTATGTTGCCCAGGCTGGTCTGAAACTCCTGGGCTAAAGTGATTGTTATGCCTCGGCTTCTGAAAATGCTGGAATTACAAGCATGAGCCACTGTGCCCTACCCTCTTACTGAGTTTTGAGAGTTTTTAATATATTTTGAGTACAAGTCTTTTTTCACATGTAATTTGCAAATATTTTCTCCCATTCTACCTTTGTATTTTTTTAAAAAAATTATAACATACACATACAATTACTATCTTACCATTTTAAATTGTACAATTTAATACTGTTAAATGTATTCACATTGTTGTGCAACCAGTCTCCCGTTCTTCATCTTGCAAAACTGAAACTCTACACCTATTAAACAATAGCTTCCCATTGCCCCTTCTCCCCAGCCCCTAGCAACTTCCTTTCTACCTTCTTTTTCTATGAATGCGATTACTCTGGGTACTCCACATAAGTGGAATCATACAGTGTCTGTTTTTTTGTGACTGGCATATTTCACTTAGCATAATGTCTGCAAGGCTCATTCATGTTGTAGCATGCATCAGAATCTCCCTGCTTTTTAAGGCTGAATAATATTTCTTGGTATGTATATACCATGATTTGTTTATCATCCATCGAGAACACGGGTCGATTCTGCCATCGGCTGTTGTAAATAATGGTGCCGTGAACATGAGTGTACAAATATCTCTTTGAGACCTTTAAAGAAAGTACCCATTTTTTTTTTTTTTTTGATATATATCCAGCAGTGGAATTGCTAGAACATATGGTAGTTTTTAATTTTTGAGGAAACATCATACAGTCTCTCATAACAGCTGTATCATTTTATATTTTCATTAGGAGTACCTAAGGGTTGCAGTTTCTCCACATGCTCACATGCACTTCTTATTTTCTCTTTGTTATTGTTGTTGTTTTAATAGAGACGAGGTCTCACTATGTTGCTTAGGCTGGTCTTGAACTCCTGGGCTCAAGGGATCCTCCCGTCCAGCCTCCTGAGTAGCTGGGACTATGGTGTGTGTGACCATGTGGGCTCTATTTTCTGTTTTGTTTGTTTATTTAT
>NW_012114204.1:0-1095 GCF_000951035.1 Colobus angolensis palliatus | reverse complement strand
TGCAGTGAGCTGAGATCCGGCCACTGCACTCCAGCCTGGGCCACAGAGCGAGACTCCGTCTCAAAAAAAAAAAAAAATCACAAATGTGTTCTCTTCACAGGTCTTATGTCCTTCCTAAAACAAAATCTATATTGAGAATGTATCCATGATTAGTCTGTTCCTATGTCACCATAACCATTGCATCAAAGCATTTTTAAAATGTTTTCATACAATTAATATCTAAGATGTCACTGATATTATTACATTAGAGTTTACCAATTGTTTTCTTCATAGTTCATTGCATGAAATTTCCTCATAGGCTTTTAAAAAATAATACTGTGGTGTTGGAGGTATTAGTTCTCACATCTTTTAATACATAGATAGGTATAGACAGAGAGACGTGTGTGGGTGTGTGTATGTATATATGCATGTACATGTATACATACACTTGTTAAGTATCTGTCGCATGTATAACATATAAACGTGTGAATGTGTGTGCATGTATCCACACCCACATCCACACATCTGTTTCTAGCATTCGTCTACTGAAAAGACCCAGGAGCTCTGGCCCGCCAGCAGAAGTGAGCACATCTGGCCCCCAGATCCTGGCTTCTCAATTCTCTGCCATTCTGCACTAAAAGGAACAGCATGCTTTGGAGGAATGGCTGACTCCAGGTCTGGAGCAGGGAAAAGTACAGGATGAGCCTGGGGCATCTCCCTTGTGCCATAAAGTAAGGAAAGTGCTCCGAGCATGATGGACTGTAATCTCTTTATTACACGGACATGGCAAAGGACAAATAAACAGCTCCGAGGGCCTCCTGCAGACCAGATCTGTGATTGTTTGATCAAAATGAGTCACGACATTGAAGGATATAATCACTGATTAAAAATCTATGGGCTGGACTGGGCGCGGTAGCTCACGCCTGTAATCCCAGCACTTTGGGAGTCTGAGGCGGGAGGACCCCGAGGTCAGGAGATCGAGACCATCCTGGCTAACACAGTGAAACCCCGTCTCTACTAAAAATACAAAAAAAATTAGCCGGGCGTGGTGGCAGGCGCCTGTAGTCCCAGCTCCTTGGGAGGCTGAGGCAGGAGAATGGCGTGAACCCGGGAGGC
>NW_012114203.1:0-1071 GCF_000951035.1 Colobus angolensis palliatus | reverse complement strand
ACTGCACTCCAGCGTGGGCGACAGGGCAAGACTCCGTCTCAAAAAAAAAAAGAAAAAAAAGAAAGAAAATTTACTTTCATGCTGAAATCTACTTTCCTTGAGTAGAAAGCACATCCACAGAATCACTTATATTAAATGGCACTAAAAAAATGCAAGAAAATTCATGAGTTTTTTCATGTCAACTCAGGGAAATATTCCGGTTAGTATTCATTACAGGCGAGGCTTAGTGGCTCATATCTATAATCCCAGCCCTTTGGGAGGCCAAAGCGAGTGGAATACTTGAGCTCAGGAGTTTGAGACCAGCCTGGGCAACATGGAGAAATCCTGTCTCTACAAAAAAATACAAAATTTAGCAGGGTGCGGTGGCATGTGTCTGTAGTCCCAGCTACTGGGGAGGCTGAGGTGGAAGGATCACTTGAGCCTGGGGAGGCCGAGGTTGCAGTGAGCCATGATCACGCCACCACATTCCAACCTGGGTGACAGAGCAAGATCCTGTCTCAAAAATGAAAGAAAAGTATTCATTACAATACTGTCCATTAGATAGCTCCAGAATCTTCCTTCCTAGCTATTTTTAAAAATATGTGATATATAGATAGAAGCATGCACAAAGCATTTCTAAATGGTTTAAAGAATGATTATGAAGAATACACCCATGTGACCACCACCCAAATCAAGAACAGAAATACTGACAGTACACCGAAACCCATATGTACCCCTCTCCAATCACAGCTCCCACTTACCTGCAGAGGTACCATTAACCCAACACCTGCAACCTTGATTTTCGTTTCTTTATAGTTTTAAAACCTATGGAGATATACATAGAGAGATATATGATATAGTATACACTTTTTCAATGTATACCTATTGTTTAGATATACATTGTGCATATATAGCATATATAATATTATATATACACAATGTATATCTAAATAATATAGTTTAGTTTCACTATGGCTCACACCTGTAATCCCAGCACTTTGGGAGGCCGAGGCAGGTGGATCACCTGAGGTCAGGAGTTCGAGACCAGCCTGGCCAACATGGTGAAACCTCACCTCTACCAAAAATACAAAA
>NW_012114202.1:0-1965 GCF_000951035.1 Colobus angolensis palliatus | reverse complement strand
AGGAGAATGGCGTGAACCTGGGAGGCAGAGCTTGCAGTGAGCAGAGATCGTGCCACTGTGCTCCAGCCTGGGCAACAGAGCTAGACTCTGTCTCAAAAAAAAAAAAAAGAAGAAGAAAAAAGAGAACAAATACTTTATCAAACCATTTATGTTATACTGTAGGAAATGTATCATACATACTTTATTTGTATGAAATGTCTATATCTACATTAATTCTTACCTTCCAAAAGTGCTTAATAATGTTTTTCTGGTTTTAATTGCGTAGCACAAGTTGGCTTGTTTTGGATTTGTTTAAACAGCATTTTTCCTAATGTCCTTGAACTTTGTGCACTTTAGAACCTTGGTTTTAAGCTACAGTCCTGTTGATCATCAGTTATCGAGTTTTCATTCTTACTGTTAACTTGAGTCAGATCTATGTACCCAGAGCATATAGTTCATAATTAATAATCAGCTCTTGAATTTGTCTAATGCCTCCTTCCTCTCTAAGGACCAGGTTGATAGTGAACGTTATCACTGGAAAGTCAGGAAAGGTTCTAGTCCCTACTTTGCAGAGGAAGAAGGGCTACTCAGAAGCAGCTGACCTCCTTAGGCAAAGAGAAATGCCATCTAAAAGAATGTGTAGGTGACTGGCTGGGGCTTGAAAGAAATCTGAATATTTTCTTCAATAAAAAATTAAATGGTGGCCAAGCGTGGCGGCTCATGCCTATAATCCCAGCACTTTGGGAGGCTGAGGCAGGAGGGTCACTTGAGCCCAGGAGTTTGCGGCCAGCCTGGGCGACAAAGCAAGACCTTGTCTCTACAATTTTTTTTTTTTTTGAGATGGAGTCTCGCTCTGTCGCCCAGGCTGGAGTGCAGTGGCGTGATCTCAGTTCACTGCGACCTCTGCCCTCCTGGGTTCAAGCAATTCACCCGGGTAGCTGGGACTACAGGCGGCCGCCATCACGCCTGGTTAATTTTTTGTATGTTTAGTAGAGACTGGGTTTCACCGTGTTGGCCAGGATGGTCTCGTGATCCGCTGGCCTTGGCCTCCCAAATTGCTGGGATTACAGGCGTGAGCCACCATGCCCAGTCAAAAATTTTTTTAAAAAGTTAACAGGACATGGTGGCATTCACCTGTAGTCCCAGCTACTTGGGAGGTAGGAGAATGGCTTGAGCCTGAGTATGAGGCTGCAGCTATGATCAGGCCACTGCACTCCCATCATGGATAACAGAATGAGACCTTGTATCTAAAAAAATATATTATTTTATAGGATAATTGGAAGGCCAAATGAGATAAAACATGTCAAGTATTGAATTCATAAAGAAATTGGGATGCAAACGCAAGTCATAATAAAAGAGAACAAGTTGGTTGGGCGCAGTGGCTCATGCCTGTAATCCCAGCACGTTGAGAGGCCAAGATGGGTGGATCACCTGAGGTCGGGAGTTCGAGACCAGCCTGACCAACATGGAGAAACCCCATCTCTATTAAAAATACAAAATTAGCTGGGCGTGGTGGCGCATGCCTGTAATCCCAGCTACCAGGGAGGCTGAGGCAGGAGAATCGCTTGAACCCAGGAGGCAGAGGTTGCTGTGAGCCAAGATTGCGCCATTGTACTCCAGCCTGGGCAACAAGAGGGAAACTCTGTCTCAAAAAAAAAAAAAAAAAAGGACAAGTTGGCGTGTGCCTGTAGTCCCAGTTATTCGGGAGGAGTCCAGGATTTCCAGATTGCAGTGTGCCATGATTGTGCCTGTGAATAGCCATTGCACTCTAGCCCCCGGCCTGGGTGACCTAGAAAGATCCAGTCTCTTAAAAAAAAAAAAAAAAAGAAGAGGGCAGGCTCGGTGGCTCACGCATGTAATCCCAGCACTTTGGGAGGCCAAGATGGGCGGATCACAAGGTCAGGAGATCCAGACCATCCTGGCTAACATGGTGAAACCCTGTCCCTACTAAAAATGCAAAAAAAAAAAATTAGCCAGGCGTGGTGA
>NW_012114201.1:0-1471 GCF_000951035.1 Colobus angolensis palliatus | reverse complement strand
TCTTCTTCTTCTTCTTCTTCTTCTTCTTCTTCTTCTTCTTCTTCTTCTTCTTCTTCTTCTTCTTCTTCTTCTTACTCTTTTTCTTCTTCTTCTTCTTCCTACTCTTTTTCTTCTTCTCCTTCTTCTTCTTCTTTTTGAAACAGTCTCCTTCTGTCACCCAGGCTGGAGTGCAGTGGCACAATCTTGGCTCACTGCTACCTCCACCTCCCAGGTTCCAGTGATTCTCTTGCCTCAGCCTCCCAAGTAACTGAGATTACAGGCATGCACCACCATACCCAGATAATTTTCTGTATTTTTTGTAGAGACAGGGTTTCACCATATTGGCCAGGCTAGTCAAGAACTCCTGACCTCAAGTGATCTTCCTGCCTCAGCCTCCCCAAAACTGTTGGGATCACAGGTGTGAGCCACTGTGCTCAGCTAAAAGATGAATAATATTTAGTATTGACAAGGTGTGGGTTAATGGGCATTTTCATAGCCTGTATAGTTGGAAGGAAAAATTGGTAGAAACATTTTTGGAGGGGAATTTTGTAATATCTATTAAAGTTTGAAATACGCAAGCCCTTTACTCAGCAATTCCATTGCTAGGAATTTATTATAGAATAAGGATAAACACCACACATCAGGGTGTTTATGGTGCATTTTGGGGGAGTCAGTGTGAATTTGTTCCTCCATAGGGTAGTGTTTTGTCTTAATCCCCTTGGGATTCTATAGGCACCTGGGGTGTGGAGTTTATACAGTCCAGTAAACTCACTTATTTCTCTCTAAGCCCATACACCCTTAAAAGCTCTCATAGGCCAGGCACAGTGGCTCATGCCTGTAATCCCAGCACTTTGGGAGGCCGAGGTGGGCGGATCACCTGAGGTCGGGAGTTTGAGACCAGCCTGACCAACACGGAGAAACCCTGCCTCTACTAAAAATACAAACTTAGCCAGGCGTGGTGGCGCATGCCTGTAACCCCAGCTACCTGGGAGGCTGAGGTAGGAGAATCGCTTCAACCCGGAAGGTGGAGGTTGCGATGAGCTGAGATTCCATCATTGCACTCCAGCCTGGGCGACAGAGCGAAACTCCGTCTCAAAAAAGAAAAAAAACAAAAACAAAAACAAAAAACAAAAAACAGCTAAGTCATCCTGCCTCACATCTATAATAAAACAAATTTCAGATAGAAAAAATATTTCAATATAAAAAGAAACCACAGAAGACATGAAAGAAAACAGGAGTGACTATTTTTTTATTTTAGAGTGGGGAAGACCTTTCTAAGAAGAAACTCAGAAAAGCCTAATACATTTAATTACATAAAATTTGTAATGTTCTGGACAGCAAAAGCTCTGTATACAAAGTCAAAGCACAAAGGACAAGCTGGGGAAAATACTTGCAACAGATAAAACAAAAGGGTTTGTATCTCTAATCTACAAAGAGCTTTTCCACATCAACAAGAAAAAGATAAACAACCCATCAGAAAAATGCAAAAAAA
>NW_012114200.1:0-1410 GCF_000951035.1 Colobus angolensis palliatus | reverse complement strand
AAAAAAAAAAAAAAAAAAAAAATTCCTAATGAAAAATGCTGTGATGTAGAGACATGCAGAAGAAAGTATAAAGAGGGGACATCTAAGCTGGGGATGAAGGGCAACTGGGATAGAAGAGGAATGTTGGCTGACAGGAGCTGGTTTTTAAAGCATGAGAGGTGTTTCAGACAGAGGGCTCTACAAGAATAAACAGAGCCTGAGAGGAACATTCGAGGGACTCTACCTCTAGTTGGGTTGGAATGAAACGTGGGTATAAGAGTGTGGACCAGCTGGGCGCGGTGGCTCACGCCTGTAATCCCAGCACTTTGGGAGGCTGAGGTAGGCAGATCACAAGGTCAGGAGTTCGAGACCATCCTGACCAACATGGTGAAACCCCGTCTCTACTGAAAATACAAAAATTGGCCAGGCGTGGTGGCATGCACCTGTAATCTCAGCTACTCAGGAGGCTGAGGCAGGAGAATCAGTTGAACCTGGGAGGCAGAGGTTGCAGTGAGCCAAGATCACGCCACTGCACTCCAGCCTGGGTAACAAGAGTGAAACTCCGTCTCAAAAAAAAAGAAAAAAAAAAAAAAGAAAACCTAAATCCTCTGTGATAGGAAATTGATGTTTGGAGATTGTTTATTTCTTATGATTAAGAAACTCATTTGTTCCACTCTTTTTTTTTTTTTCTTTTTCTCTTTTGGTGATGGAGTCTCACTCTGTCATCCAGGCTGGAGTGCAATGGCATGATCTTGGCTCACTGCAACATCTGCCTCCCGGGTTCAAGCAATTCTCCTGCCTCAGCCTCCCAAGTAGTTGGGATTATAGGTGCCCGCCAATATGCTCAGCTAATTTTTGTACTTTCAGTAGTGACAGAGTTTCACTATGTTGGCAAGGCTGGTCTCGAACTCCTGACCCCGTGATCCGCCCACCTTGGCCTCCCAAAGTCCTGGGATTACAGGTGTGAGCCACTGCACCCGGTCTGTTCCACTGTTTAGACTGTAGCTAGGATGTTAATTGGTCCAAGTAAAAGATTAGTTCACTTTTTTTTTCATTAATCTTTGCTAATGATACTATTGTTACAAACTCCTTTCTGCCTTAGTTTCTTCTTTTGTAAAAGATAAACTTGTATTTTACTGGGTAAATACAAGGTCCAGTGCTGGAGAATCCAGAATTTTAAAAATTTAATAAACCAGTTTCTATTGGGAGAAATGAGAAAGTTTATGTTTAAAATTTCTAATGAAGGTCAGGTGCGGTGGCTCACGCCTGTAATCCCAGCACTTTGGGAGTCCGAGGTGGGCAGATCAGGAGGTCAGGAGATCGAGACCATCCTGGCTAACACGGTGAAACCCCGTCTCTACTAAAAATACAAAATTGTGGTGGTGGGCGCCTGTAGTCCCAGCTACTCGGGAGGCTGAGGCAGGAGAATGG
>NW_012114199.1:0-2027 GCF_000951035.1 Colobus angolensis palliatus | reverse complement strand
TGCTTGCCAAGTTGACCAGAAACATATTCAGCAAGAGCAGCTGCCACTGAAACATGTCAGTGTGACCCCATAGATCTTCACATGGTTTGAGTCTACCCTAGGGAAGAATAATTTCAGAAGCAGCAAACTTGACCCTTCCCTTGTGCCTTGATCCATTTCTTACACATCAATAACTGACATTCAGTAGCCTCAAAGTATGCTTAAGAGGATTCTTTAGACAAGTGATCTAAGAAGACTGAAAGCCTTATCACCTCATGGTACTTTAAAACATCAGGAACTGTAATTCTAGTATTTCGAGTCTACGATCATTAAGTTTTGAATTTCCAATCCACTTTTAAGAATTGTTTTTGCAACATGGAAAATACACATTTGCTGCCGAAGAACTGAAGTGAAATATAATTGTTTCCAAATTTTCTTGAGTGGCATGTATTAATTTCCTACATTATAAAATTAAAACTGCCTTTCTCGATTTTTGTATTTAAATTTCCAAAAGATATTACTTACAAGTGTACTTTTCTGAGCCTCTGCCAACTTTGTAGCAATAAAGTACTGAATTGGCGCAAGGAGCACAATGACAGCTGCACCAACCAATGCACTTGATCCAAGTAAATTATAGAGCAGAATCACGCCCATTATGATCTAGAGAGAAAAACACATGGAAAGGGAAAATGAATGGGGGTGTGGGAGCCATTGCATGAAAGGAAATAATTTTTAGTGTAAATGTAGTATTTCTTAATTATTATATTAAGTTTATTTGGAAGTCAACGGTATTAAGGTTCTCCAGAGGGACAGAATTAACCATCAAGTCAACCCAACTGCGACAGTTGGGTTTTACCCTGATTTATTTGGGGAAGGCTAAGTGCTAGGAATGTATTTTTAGTACGATAATCTGTACAACTGATGTCAAACCAATTTATTGCATGAAGTTGCAAAGTGGTCCCATGACGTTCTTGAGCTTCTAAAGTAGTCTTCAAATTTTTAAAAGGGCATAAATTTTTTCTTGAAAATGCTGTCACCCACCATAAATTTGACATTCTATATTCTCTTGGAATTGTACTAGCTTTTCAAGGCTGAGAGGATGAAAAACAGTGGGCAGCATCATGTGAGTAGAGGATGGTTGTCCGTGGGCTAAAAGAGAATGAGCTGAGCTCCTCACCTCCTTATGACTCCAGACGTCACTTATTGACAAGAAGACTGGGGGTAACTAAAACTGTTAAAAAGCTAAAGTTGGTGCCCTGTCTTATTATACTTCTCTTTCCCCAAACTAAGGGCAAAACCATTCAGACCTATCTTCTCTGGTTTGCTATTGTCTTCTTTTTCCTTTAAAACTCAGAATTTACCCCTGCTTTCCTATCCTCTCTCTCTCTGATTTATCACGGCTCAAAATATCAATTAATGAACTGTATCCATGCAGTTCAAGTATATAATTTATGCCTATATGCTAATGGTAATAGCTTAATAGCAGCTTTCTGGGGGCAATGACACGTTTACTGCCTAGCTAATTAGGTAGTTCGGGAAATCCAATAAAAACAAAAAATTCCTTAAGGTCACCCATGATGCAGTCATTCAGAGATTTTTGGTGCACTTGAAATAATACCACCTAGGCAGCTACCTAATCCACCTTTATATAAGTACATTTTGATAAAATGAGACAAAGTACATCTTAAATCCTACTCTGTGCCAAGCACTGTGCATACTACACACTTTTATTTGCCTTTTCTATTAAAAAATGAAAAGGCAAGCAATAAGTTAAAAACTAGCATCTTCTTTATTACTTTATGCACTTTAATAAATGTGAGACACAGGGACTTAGATGACAGATTGTATCAAATAAGATCTAGTGCTTGAGCTTCATCTACAGAATGCAACATTTGAGATAATTAAAAATGTCCAGCTTATCCAGAAGAAAAACCTGAGTATATTTCTTTTCTTTCTTTCTTTTTTTTTTTTTTGAGATGGATTCTCGCTCTGTCGCCCAGGCTGGAGTGCAATGGCGTAATTTCGGCTCACTGCAACCTCCGCCTCCC
>NW_012114198.1:0-1255 GCF_000951035.1 Colobus angolensis palliatus | reverse complement strand
TGGGCAGACTGGTCTTGAACTCCTGTCCTCAGGTGATCTGCCTGCCTTGGCCTCCCAAAGTGCTGGGATTACAGGTGTGAGCCACCGCACCCGGCCATTTAATGACATTTTTATTATGAGCAAAGACATTTTTGTAACTACACTATCCTTCCCATTACTTTGTTATCATATAGAATCAAATTAGGCACTATCATTTCTTCACCCTGGTTCAAATAATATTATTTTGCTTATTTATTTGTTTGTTTGTTTATTTTAGAGACAGTCTTGCCATGTTGCCTAGGCTGGTCTCCAGCTTCTAGGCCCAAACAATCCTCCTGCCTTGGCCTCCCAAACTGTTGGAATTAAAGTTGTGAGCCACCACACTCATCCAAGTTTCAAAGAATATTTTGTCAATGTTATATGTCATCTGACTGTTGTTCACTGATTAAGATTTAGGCAATGGGTTTCTTTTTTTGAGATGGAGTCTCGCTCTGTCACCAGGTTGGAGTGCAGTGGCAAGATCTCGGGTCATTGCAACCTCCACCTCCCGGTTCAAGTGATTCCCCTACCTCAGGCTCCTGGGTAGATGGGACTACAGGTATGCGCCAAATGGTCTCGATTTCTTGACTTTATAATCTGCCTGCCTCAGCCTCCCAAAGTGCTGGGATTACAGGCGTCCAAAGTGCTGGGATTACAGGCATGAGGCACTGCGCCTGGCCGGGAGTTTCTTTATTCCATTTCAGCAGGGCCAGAAATGTCCATGCAGGCCTTGGTGTGTGATGGGACAGACAGTTGTCTAAGGCCTGCACTGAGGCACAATGAATGCAAGTTCTTCCCATATCCGAGTCAGGGATTTTCTGGGAAACAGTAGGGGACAACAACTTTCATAACTTTATATGCTTATGTACACTGAATTTATATGATTATGGACATATATAATTATGTACATATTTGATTATGTACACTGAGAAGATTAAGCCAACTCTTTCAAACTCGTGGGGTTTACTTCTTGAAATTGAAAGGCCTCAGAGATAAGCCTCAGAATCAAGGTCCCTCTCTGACTTTTCCCAGCCTTTCTGTCTCTTTGATCCTCTTTCTTTCCCAGGAACTGTCTCTGGAATTTCCTTATCTGACTAACAAAGCTTCTTTCCAAAATAAATGCAGTTGTCTTAAGACCCCTCTCCCTTGGAATCTCATCAGATAACCAGGAACGATCAACTAACAGAGAAGAGAAGAGACTGGGAGTCACCCAGATAGACTTTTCATCTATTTTTAT
>NW_012114197.1:19639-20110 GCF_000951035.1 Colobus angolensis palliatus | reverse complement strand
CCAGCTAATTTTTTGTATTTTTTAGTGGAGACAGGGTTTCGCTGTGTTAGCCAGGATGGTCTCAATCTGACCTCGTAGTCCACCCGCCTCGGCCTCCCAAAGTGCTGGGATTACAGGTGTGAGCCACCATGCCTGGCCCCGTTTTTATCCTTTCTTATTTATTATTTTTAATTTTGTGGTTACACAGTATGTGTATATATTTATGCCATATATGGCATTTTTTGGTACAGGCGTATAATATATAATAATTAAATCAGGATAAATGAGGCATCCATCACCTCTAGCATTTATCCTTTTTATTACAATTTTATTAGTAAAATAACAGAAATACTTTGTTTTAAAATATTAAAAGCACTTTGATTATTTTAAAATTTACAATTGTGGCCGGGCGCGGTGGCTCAAGCCTGTAATCCCAGCACTTTGGGAGGCCGAGACGGGCGGATCACGAGGTCAGGAGATCGAGACCATCCT
>NW_012114197.1:12831-13849 GCF_000951035.1 Colobus angolensis palliatus | reverse complement strand
CACCGGGTTAGCCAGGATGGTCTCGATCTCCTGACCTCGTGATCCGCCCGTCTCGGCCTCCCAAAGTGCTAGGATTACAGGCTTGAGCCACCGCGCCCGTCCTAAAAAACCTAATAATAATAGGTGCTAAAGGAAATTTCTCAGTAGAAAGGCACCAAGGACTGTAAAGTCCACTGCTGATGTCCTCACCTGAAAACAAAAGGTCAATTTCTTAAAAGTTATACACTTGGTTTATCTTCCAGTTTCCTTAAGTCTTTTAGCACATGTATCACCCCTAGAATTTCCAGTAAACCAGCACCAGCCTGAAGATCACATTCTCATCAAAGGGTGAAAAGAAGGGATACTCAAGCCATTCTGGGAAGGACTCTACCTTGTGCTGCTAACCACGGAGACTGCTGTTCGTTCAGTGGAAAAGGAATGGACTCATCACATCCGAGTCAAGAAAGCGGCAACCCCTCCAGAGTCATGGGCCATAGTCCCAGGGGAAAATCCTACCAAACTAAAGCTAAGACAGATTTAACTCTTCAATCTATTCTATTACTCTTTCTTCTTTCCTCGGTCAATTGCTGCCCATCTAGTTATTAATGTAACCGAGTCAATTTCACCTTAAACTATTGCATTTAATGCTTGCCTTGTTATACCCTGTGGGGACTTGCCAAGTCAAAGACAGCTCTCTACTTTAGAAAAGTACGTCTGTTCCTCCTGACTCTCCTCAGACTGGACATTAGTAAATTAGGACCATTTAATCCGGGGAGATTTCAACAAAGACCCCAGTGTCAACCAGGAGTGTTTCCCCCCAATGTAAAGCTTTTATGCCGTAGTTGGTCCAACGTTCTGCAGACCACTAAAAAGCAAGAATAAACTGCCCCAACTGGTTTTTGTAACTTCCTAAAACCATATATTCATTTTACTAAAGAATTATAGGCCGGGCGCAGTGGCTCACGCCTGTAATCCCAGCACTTTGGAAGGCCAAGACGGGTGGATCATGAGGTCAGGAGATCGAGACCATCCTGGCTAA
>NW_012114197.1:10147-11196 GCF_000951035.1 Colobus angolensis palliatus | reverse complement strand
GGTTAGAGTTTTAATCCAGACTGTGAGGCCCAGGCTGAGGCTGGTGGCCTACCTCTCTAAACAGCTAGATGGGGTTTCTAAGGGTTGGTCCCCATGTTTGAGGGCCTTGGCAGCAACAGCCCTGCTAGCGCAAGGAGTGGATAAGCTAATTCTTAGGCAAAACCTAAACATAAAGGCCCCCATGCTGTGATGACTTTAAAAAATATGGACATGATTGGCTAACAAATACTAGACTAACTAGATACCAAAGCTTGCTATGTGAAAATCCCCGCATAACCACTGAAGTTTGCAACACCCTAAACCCCACCACCTTGCTCCGAGTATCAGAGAGCCCAGTTGAACATAACTGTGTAGCGGTGTTGGACTCAGTTTATTCCAGCAGGCCCAACCTCCAAGACCATCCTTGAACATCAGTGGAATGGGAGCTGTACGTGGACAGGAGCAGCTTCACCAACCCTTGCAATGTGATTCTGAAGAAGACGACAAGCCCTGCTCCAGTCACACCTGGAAGCAGACTGGTCCACACATGGCTGAAGCATGAGGAAACTCGTTGCGGGACTCATTTTCCTTAAAATTTGGACTTGTACACTAAGGACTTCAACTGACCTTCTTCAGACTAAGGACTGTTTCCAGTATATACAGCAAGTCTCTGAGGTAGGGCAAAAGGTTGCTAAGGTCCTATTATTTTATGGTTATTATAAGCGTACCAGGACTCTAAAAGGAACTTGTTTGTATAATGCTATTCTAAACAAGGTATATAGCCCAGGAATTGACCAGCCTGATGTGTGCTATAAACCATCCTTTTTTTCTACTGCCCATAAAAACAGGTGAACTTCTAGGCTTTCCAGTCTATGCTTCCTGAGAAAGGAGAAACATAGCTATAGGCAACTGGAAAGATGACGAGTGGCCCCCTGAAAAAATCATACAGTACTATGGGCCTTCCACTTAGGCACAAGATGGCTCATGGGGATACCGAGCCCCCATTTATATGCTCAACCAAATCATAGGGTTACAAGCTGTCTTAGAAATAATCACTAATAGGCCGGGCG
>NW_012114197.1:4576-6377 GCF_000951035.1 Colobus angolensis palliatus | reverse complement strand
CACCTGCCTCGGCCTCCCAAAGGGCTGGGATTCCGCGCCTGGCCTTAATTTTTGTATTTTTTAGCAGAGACAGCGTTTCAACATGTTGGCCCAGGTTGGTCTTGAACTCCTGACCTCGTGATCCACCCGCCTCGCCCTCCCAAAGTGTTGGGATTACAGGCATGAGCCACCGCGCCCCGCCTACTTTGAAGTTTTGAGTGACACCCAAGGATAGCCACCGGCGTCTTGGCCATGGAAGCCTCCTGCATCCTTCTCGTCCCCAGTTTGATTTGCAGCTTCATGGTTGTATTGTCCTAAAGACGCTTTTCTCTGGCCTTGTCCAGTGAATACGGTTCACACAGTTAAAACTGCTTTTTGAGAGTGGAGAATAGATTATATTTAGTTACCACTGTGCCTCTTTGTCACCTGAGAGATCCATTTATTCTTTTTTTTTTTCTTTTTGAGACGGAGTCTCTCTCTGTCGCCCAGGCTGGAGTGTAGTGGCCGGATCTCAGCTCGCTGTAAGCTCTGCCTCCCAGGTTTATGCCATTCTCCTGCCTCAGCCTCCCGAGTAGCTGGGACTACAGGCGCCCGCCACCTCGCCCGGCTAGTTTTTTGTATTTTTTAGTAGAGACGGGGTTTCACCGTGTTAGCCAGGATGGTCTCGATCTCCTGACCTCGTGATCCGCCCGTCTCGGCCTCCCAAAATGCTGGGATTACAGGCTTGAGCCACTGCGCCCGGCCTTATTTATTTATTTTTATCATTTTTATATTTTTAATTTTTTTGAGACGGAGTCTCGCTCTGTCGCCCGACTGGAGTGCAGTGGCTGGATCTCAGCTCATTGCAAACTCCGCCTCCCGGGTTCACGCCATTCTCCTGCCTCAGCCTCCAGAGTAGCTGGGACTACAGGCGCCTGCCACGGACGCCCAGCTAGTTTTTGTATTTTTAGTAGAGACAGGGTTTCACCGTGTTAGTCAGAATGGTCTCGATCTCCTGAGCTCGTGATCCGCCTGCCTCCACCTCCCAAAGTGCTGGGATTACATGCATGAGCCACTGCACCTGGCCGAATTTTTTTTTTAATATACATACTATTTTTATTATATATATGTGTGTGTGTGGGTATGAGTGTATGTGTACACACCCATACAGGTCGCATTCTGTCACCCAGGCTGGAGTGCAGTGGCTAAATCATAGGTCACTGCAGCCTCAACTGCTTAGGCTCAAGTGATTCTTCCACCTCAGCTTCTTGAATAGCTGGGACTACAGGCATGCATGCAACAGCACACTTGGCTAATTTTTTTTTTTTTTTATTTTGAGACAGAGTCTTGCTCTGTCACCCAGGGTGGAATACAGTGGCCGGATCTCGGCTCACTGCAACCTCCACCTCCTGGGTTCAAGCAATCCTCCTGCCTCAGCCTCCCGAGTAACTGGAACTACAGGCACCCGCCACCACGCCAGCCTAATTTGTTGTATTTTTAGTAAGGACGGGGTTTCACCATATTGGCCAGGCTGGTCTTGAACTCCTGAATTTGTGATATGCCCACCGTGGTCTCCCAAAGTACTGGGATTACAGGCATGAACCACCGCGCCTGGCCCCTGCTAATTTTCACAATGTTTTGTAGCGACTGGGTCTCACTATGTTGCCCAGACAGATCTTCAACTCCTGGGTTTAAGCAAGCATTCTACCATGACCTCTGAAAGTGTTTGGATTACAGGCGTGAGCCACTACACCCAGACAAAAATATTTTATAAAAAGCTGTTACAGGCCTGGTGCGGTGGCTCACGCCTGTAATCCCAGCACATTGGGAGGCCGAGGCTGAC
>NW_012114197.1:0-2588 GCF_000951035.1 Colobus angolensis palliatus | reverse complement strand
ATCCGCCCGTCTCGGCCTCCCAAAGTGCTGGGATTACAGGCTTGAGCCACCGCGCCCGGCCTAATTTTTATTTTTTTATTTTTTGTTTTTTATTTTTAGTTTTATTTTTACTTTTCCTAGAGGTGGGGTTTCACCATGTTCGCCAGGCTGATCTCGAACTCCAGACCTCAGGTGATCCGCCCGCCTGGGCCTCCCAAAAGTCCTGGGATTACAGGCATGAGCCACCGCGCCCGGCCTAATTTTTATTTTTTTATTTTTTATTTTTTATTTTTAGTTTTAGTTTTATTTTTACTTTTCCTAGAGGTGGGGTTTCACCATGTTCGCCAGGCTGATCTCGAACTCCAGACCTCAGGTGATCCGCCCGCCTCGGCCTCCCAAAAGTCCTGGGATTACAGGCTTGAGCCACCGCGCCCAGCCTCTTATGAACATTTCTGAATCTCACACTCGGAGGCTCTCAAAAGTTGGACGATTGACTCTCATATGTGGGCCTGGTCCACAGTTGGGTTGGTTACTCTCAGACCAAGATTCAGTACACATGTGAGGCTGTGACTGCACTGAACGGCACAGTCTGCAGACAAAATTGTGGCTCTCTTGCAATACTTCTGTCAACCATTGAGATTGTGACTCATGTACTTAGACCCAACATACAGGAGGTGTTGACCCTCATACCTGGAACCTGGACATGTGTGGAATTTCTAATCTCATTCCTGGACTTTCCTGCAGGTAAGATTGTATGCATCTACTAAGCACCTTAGTGATTTGACTCTCATGCCTTGGCCCAGCCCACAGATGGAGATTGTGACATATAGCTTGACTTTGCACCTTGAAGATGTGACTTTTTTCCAGCTTTGTTGATGCCCACAGGTGGCATTGTGACATATAGCTGGGCCTTTCACTGAGATGATGGGAGTCTTTTTTCTTGCCTTGGCACTGCCCACAGGGTGCATTGTGACATATTGGTAAGCCCTGCACTCAGGTTACGTGACTCTCTTTTTTTCCCTAGTCCCTGAATATTTTGGATGTTAGGACATGTTACTAGGTCTAACACCTATAAAATAGGAAACTCCTGCCCAGGCCCTTTCTTTTTCCTTTTTTTTTTGTTTGAGACAGAGTCTCACCCTATCGCCCAGGCTGGAATGCAGTGCTGCGATCTCAGCTCAGTGCAACTTCCGCCTCCCAGGTTCAAACGATTCTCCTACCTCAGCCTCCTGAGGTACTGGGATTACAGGTGCCTGCCACCATGCCCAGCTAATTTTTGTATTTTTTTTTTTTTTGGGAGGGAGTCTCGCTCTGTCGCCCAGGCTGGAGTGCAGTGGCCGGATCTCAGCTCACTGCAAGCTCCACCTCCCGGGTTTACGCCATGCTCCTGCCCCAGCCTCCGGAGTAGCTGGGACTACAGGCGCCTGCCACCACGCCTGGCTAATTTTTGTATTATTAGTAGAGATGGAGTTTCACCGTGTTGACCAGGCTGGTCTTGAGATCTCCTGACCTCGTGATCCACCCGTCTCGGCCTCCCAAAGTGCTGGGATTACAGGCTTGAGCCACCGCACCCGGCCGACTCTCCTGTTTTTATGGGACCCCACAAATTTTGGGTGTTGTAAAATATTACTGGATCCTGCACCCATGTTATGTGACTCTCCCACCTGTGCCCTACATGTTGTGCCATATTATGGCACAATATGTCACACTAGAAATTGTTACATATGGCCGGGCACGGTGGCTCATGCCTGTAATCCCAGCACTCTGGGAGGCTGAGGCTGTCGGATCACTTGAGGTCAGGAGTTCAAGAGCAGCCTGGCCATAATATGGCACAACATGTACGGTTCAACATGGTGAAACCCTGTCTCTACTAAAAAAAATACGAAAATTAGCTGGGCGTGGTGGTGCATGCCTGTAATCCCAGCTACTCGGGAGGCTGAGGCAGGAGAATCGCTTGAATCCAAGAGGCAATGGTTGCACTGAGCTGACATCGTGCCACTGCACTCCAGCCTGGGCAACAGAGCAATACTCTTTCTCGAAAAAAGAAAAAAAAAAAAGAAATTGTTACATATAAGGCTGGGCACAGTGGCCTAATGCCTGTAATACCAGAACTTTGGAAGGCTGAGAGTGGGTGCATCACCTGAGGTCAGGAGTTCAAGACCAGTCTAATCAATATGGTGAAATGCTGTCTCTACTAAAAATACAAAAATTAGCTGGGCATGGTGGTGCATGCCTGTAATCCCAGCTACTCGGGAGGCTGAGGCAGGAGAATCGCTTGAATCCAAGAGGCAATGGTTGCACTGAGCTGACATCGTGCCACTGCACTCCAGCCTGGGCAACAGAGCAATACTCTTTCTCGAAAAAAGAAAAAAAAAAAAGAAATTGTTACATATAAGGCTGGGCACAGTGGCCTAATGCCTGTAATACCAGAACTTTGGAAGGCTGAGAGTGGGTGCATCACCTGAGGTCAGGAGTTCAAGACCAGTCTAATCAATATGGTGAAATGCTGTCTCTACTAAAAATACAAAAATCAGCCAGGCATGGTGGTGTGCACCTATATTCCCAGTGACTTGGGAGGCTGAGACAGGAGCATTGCTTGAATCTGGGAC
>NW_012114196.1:0-1238 GCF_000951035.1 Colobus angolensis palliatus | reverse complement strand
AATTAAAATGTCATTTACAACAACATTTCCATATAGAACATGTAACTTGCTTTTCTTTCTCTCTTTTAAAGATTCCTTTTTTTTTTTTTTTTTTTTTGGAGACAGAGTCTTGCTCTGTTGCCCACGTCGGAATGCACTGGCATGATCTCGGCTCACTGCAGCCTCCACCTCCCGAGTAGCTGGGACCACAGGTGTGTGCCACCACACCTGGCTAATTTTTATATTTTTATTAGAGATGGGTTTTCAGCACGTTGGCCAGGCTGGTCTCGAACCCCTGACCTCAAGTGATCTGCCCGCCTCGGCCTCCCGAAGTGCTGGGATCACAAGCGTGAGCCACCGCAACTGGCCAAGTAGCAACTACTTCCTAGTCCTACCTGCTGGATTATCATTTTGCACCCTCTGCTCAATTACATCCTAAAATCTCAATAGGTCAGCTGCAAATATCTCCTCCGCTCTGTGCTCGCTTGCACTAATCCATTTGGTAACTTGATGAAGTCTCAATTATGTAATCGTATCAATCTTTCCTTTGTCATTTCTCCTTGATGCACAGAAAGGCCTCCCTTGATGACAAATTCAATAAACATTCACATCTATTTTCCTTTACTTAAAAAAAAAAGGTTTGTGGACTGAGATTAATGTACAAAGAATTTATTTTGCTTTTTGGGGAGGGATGTTACAAAATTAACTAGCAAACAGATGAGCAATTACTCCTGCATGAATTCCTGAACAATCTGTCCCCTTCTGACTCATGTGATGTCATCTTAATGCATTTTAAAATGTGTACAGACACTAGGTCTGAACGGGGGCTGTTCTGTGTCATTAGTTTGCCTATATTTATCACCATATCAACCTTTATTCAACCATGATAGTTCTGCTGTGTTGGGCTACATGGAAGGTCTAGTTTCTATGCACTATTCTATTTCAAAGTCCTATCAGTTATTTTTACCTTTTTTTCTTCCAAATAAACTTTATTATTATCTTTTTTTTTTTTTTTTTTGAGACAAAGTCTCACTCTTTCACCCAGGCTAGAGCACAGTGGCATGATCTTGGCTCACTGTAACCTCTGCCTCCCAAGTTCAAGGGATTCTCCTGCCTCAGCCTCCTGAGTAACTGGGATTACAGGCATGTGCCACCATGCCCGACTTTTTTTTTTTTTTTTTACTAAAGACAGGGTTTCACCATGCACTGGTCAGGCTTGAACTCCTGACCTCAAGTGATCCACACACCTCAGCCTCCCA
>NW_012114195.1:0-1646 GCF_000951035.1 Colobus angolensis palliatus | reverse complement strand
ACAGCCCCTCGCTGAACCCTTTCCTCTTGTTGGGCTTGCCAAACTTCTCCTTGGATTCCTCGTAAGGGAAGAGGTCTTTGGGGCCCAGGAATGCCCTGGTGAGAGATGGGAGACTGTGCTCTCAAGCCCCTCACTGCCCTTGGGCTGCACAGCCCGACATGAAAGGGGTACCAACACCACCTCTCCTTCCCCAAAGTAGTCCGCCCGGGGCTCTCCCGACCGATACCCCTTTGGCCTCCACTCACGTCTCGTGGGTCCCGAAAAAAAAGACTTGGTATTTGTTGGCTGTTGATTTCATGGCAGCCTCGGGCATCTCGTCAATCTGGGGTGAGATGAGGGGGTGAGGTCAGCTAGAGTCCTGAGGTTTTAAGTCTGAGGCAGGGGTGCTGACCTCCAAGGCACATTTATATAAAATCAGACTGAGAGGGACCCAGGATAGTCAGCCAGATGGCTTTTGGACCATTTCTAGCAGACACTTTATTCAAATGTCAGACATGAGCACCCAACAGAAACCCAGGAATCCCTCCCTCTCCTTCACCAGCCAGACAGCACCCATTTTGCCTCCCAACATGTCTCGCCACAAAGCCCCCTGACTTTGCCATCACCTTGGTCCAACTACTGTCATCTCTTGCCTGGACGAAAACCACTGCCTCTAACTCTTCTCACAATCTCCATTTTCCACAATCTATTCTCCACAATGCAGCCAGAGTGGGCCTTTGGGAATGTTGGTCCAAGGATTTTGTCCCCTTGCTTCAAAACCCTTCAATACCTTTTAAGGACTCTAGGGCCCACTTGTTCACCCCTTCTGCACAATGGCAAGATCTGAATCCCAACTCTGCCCCCGCCCGTATGACTCTGGGCAACTTACTCTTTGAACCTCTCTCTGCCTCAGTTTCCTCATCTGTAAAAGGGAGACAGTCATAGTACTAAAGCTATAGGGCTGTGAGGATGAAATGACCGTAACTTGGCACATGGTACATCCTACACATCATCAGCCTTTCCCAGTACACTGTCCTTTCCGCTCTGACCATGGTTCTTGCAGCCTCTAATACTCACTCACTCCTGATCATCCTTCCAGCCTCAGCTCCACCATTACTTCCTCCAGAAAGCTTCCCTATCACTCCTGGCCTGGCTGACTCGCAGGTAAAACTCTTTCCTAAGACTTCCCCTTTACAGTGCTTTCCCAGTTCTAATTTTACACTGATTCGTATTATTATTTGACATCTATGTAAACTACCTGGACTAGACCAGCCCCAAGGTCAGAGACCAGCTCTGCTTTTATCTGCAGCACGGTGCTTAGGATACAGTAGGTATACAATTATTTACTGAATGAATTTATCAAACAGGTAAAAGCAAGCTGCTCTCGCTGAAGTGGAGGGGTGAGGTTAAAGGGCTGGCTATCCAACACCCGCCGAAAGGCTTCTAGGGAACTCTGAAAGGCACACAGTCAAACTCTCATTTTACAGATGAGGAAACTGAGCCCAGAAAACAAGTGATTTGCCCAAAATAACACAGCAAGTTGTTGAGAACCAGGTCTTGGACTTAGATCACCTGACTAAATCCCCTGCCCCACGTGTGCCCGTGGTGAGGAGTGCTGTGGTGAAGGTGAGAGGTGCAGAAGTCTGAGGTCAGGGAATCCAGAGGCA
>NW_012114194.1:0-1915 GCF_000951035.1 Colobus angolensis palliatus | reverse complement strand
TTGGGAGGCCGAGACGGGCGGATCATGAGGTCAGGAGATCGAGACCATCCTGGCTAACACGGTGAAACCCCGTCTGTACTAAAAAATACAGAAAAAAACTAGCTGGGCGAGGTGGCAGGCGTCTGTAGTCCCAGCTACTCGTGAGGCTGAGGCAGGAGAATGGCATAAACCCGGGAGGCGGAGCTTGCAGTGAGCTGAGATCCGGCCACTGGGCGACAGAGCGAGACTCCGTCTCAAAAAAAAAAAAGCCCACCTCATAACAAGATCAATTCAAGAAGAATTAAAAAGATACGTAAAAATGAAATTGCAAACATTCTAGGAAAGTGTACCAGATATGAATTTACTATATCAGTGGGAAAGAACGTATTAGATATAAATTAAATATAAAATCAAATTGTAAATACCAACAAATTTACTTAAAATATAACTGACAATAAACTGGTCAGAATCAAAATTTAAAGGTAAATTATGGATTGGGAAAATACAGTTTATGTGACAAGACGATAATACCTATCTGGGAAACAAAGAACTTTGGAATGTATTTGTCTGCCATAACATTTGATAATTAATCATGTGATTGCTGTGTCCATGCAGGAGATTTATGGTTACAATTTGAGTCGCTGGAAGCTTGCCATAGTTTCTTTAGGAGTGATTTGCACTGGTGGGTTTCTCCTCCTCCTCCTCTATTGGATGCCTGAGTGGCGGGTGAAAGCGACCTGTGTCAGAGCTGCAATTAAAGACTGTGAAGTAGTGCTGCTGAGGACTACTGTAAGTTTATGTATTTACTTGTAACTGATTATTTAAGGAGTAAAACAGTATCTCTGTGTATAGTTTTTTCAGAATAATAGATGAAGGGAACATCGCTGCCTGGATAAAATGAGGAATGCTAATTCTAGTATTTCTAGAGGATTTGTATGTGAATTAACTATTATTATAGTGATTAGAGTTTAAAGGAATCTTAAAAGGTGATCAAATTCACCCCCTTCCTTTCATGTCTCTTATTGCCCTGAGAGATTAGATTAGATACTTGTCTGTTAAGGCTACTGGTCCATTAGGACTGTAGTCCAGATCTCAGTCACTAGGCCAGCTGCCTCTCTGCCGTGTGATGCTGATACATCTCAGCCTTTTTTCTTTTTTAAAAATCCTAACTGGAAGCATATTTTAAGAGGTTTTAAATCTAGTCCAAATATATAGGCTAATTAAGGAATTACTCATGGTATTTTATGAAGTATTGATGTACTTGTCGGTAAAATATGTCATAAAAACCATGAGCAATGGAAAGCACTTTATGTTTGAATTTAAGCATCCTCATGAAATGGTTTAATATTTAGTGAGTAGGAATGATGTTTCCTCAATTAGAGATGAGGAAATAATGTCTTGTGAAGAATGGAAATTAAATGAAAATACAGGCAGTTTTATGTAAAATTGACTCCTTACCCTTATCCCTTTCTCTTTAAGGATGAATTCAAAATGTGGTTTTGTGCAAAAATTCGCATTCTTTCTTTGGAAACTCACCCAGTTTCAAGTCCAAAATCTGTGTCTAATAAGCTTTCAAATGGCCATGCAGTTTGTTTAATTGAGAATCCCACTGAAGAAAATAGGCACGGGATCAGTAAATATTCACAGGCTGAATCACAACAGGTATTGTGATCTTAACGTCAAAGTTTCTTTAAAAATCAGAATTGTTACATTTTATGCTATCATGTATATTCTATGATTTTGTGTTTGCAGTTAATGCTTGAGATGAATTTAAATGCATATAAAATATTACATATTACTATATATAATCCTATTTATAGCTGTTAATAGAAGTAACAGATTTACGCCGGGCGCGGTGGCTCAAGCCTGTAATCCCAGCACTTTGGGAGGCCGAGACGGGCGGATCATGAGGTCAGGAGATCGAGACCATCCTGGC
>NW_012114193.1:0-1859 GCF_000951035.1 Colobus angolensis palliatus | reverse complement strand
GATGATTTCATCACCCAGGTATTAAGCCTAGTATCCGTTAGTTATTTTTCCTGATCCTCTCCCTCCTCCCACCCTCCACCTAATAAGCCCAAGTGTGTAATTTTCCCCTCTATGTATCCATGTGTTCGCATGATTTAGCTGTAACTTATAAGTGAGGATATGTGGCATTTAGTTTTCTGTTCCTGGGTTAGTTTGCTAAGGATAATGGCCACCAGCTCCATCCATGTTCCTGTAAAGAACATGATCTCATTCTTTTTTATGGCTGCATAGTATTCCATGGTGTACATGTGCTACATTTTCTTTATTCGGTCTGTCACTGATGGGCATTTAGGTTGATTCCATAGCTTTGCTATTGTGAATAGTGCTGCAATGAACGTATGTGTGCATGTGTCTTTATAACAGAACTATTTTTTTTCCTTTGGTTATATACCCAGTAATGGGATTGCTGGGTCGAATGACATTTCTGTCTTTAGGTCCAAAAAAACCACTCTTAGTTGTGTCAGAGATTCTATGGGTCTTAGAAGCTCATGTGTCGGGAACTGTGGACTAAGACTAAATATATATATTTTTATTGTAGTACATTGGCTCTGTTCATCCAGTTAGAAGAACAGCATTTCTTCAGGGGCATCTCAACAGAGACATGAGATAGGGAAGGTGCAGAATTCTGTATGGCAGGATACATTGCGAGCTGGCCTGAAGAGATGCACACAGGTTCTTCCTAGAGGCTGTGGAGATGTGGTCCTGATTCTTACTATTGGGTCCAGGCATTGGGGCCTGAAATTCCTACCACAAGAATAAAAAAAGAAAGTTCATTCATATTCAGATAGTTCTAAGCTGGTAAGTGCGTTTCTATTCAAACTCCTACATTATTTTCAAGGTGCATTAGCCCATTTATGTTTAATGCCTATGGTTTCAACTAGCTCAGGGGCATTCTGATAACTGGAAAGAAAGCTGTTTACAAGGTGGTTTATGTTAGGTGACTTTGCCCATAAACCTGTCTTGAAAGGTTGCTGGAAGGATTATGTGAAACAGCATATCAAGATTCTAAACAGTGCCTACTACATTAAGTGCTGGATGGTAACTAAGACAAAC
Source organism: Colobus angolensis palliatus (assembly GCF_000951035.1). Classification (NCBI taxonomy): domain Eukaryota; kingdom Metazoa; phylum Chordata; class Mammalia; order Primates; family Cercopithecidae; genus Colobus; species Colobus angolensis. The sequence goes on along the minus strand of NW_012114193.1, from coordinate 767 downwards.
TCAGTCCCTCTCCTTATGATCCTTATGGTTTAGTGAGAAAATGGAAAAATAAACACGTCATTTCATTCTCATTCTAACTGGCCAGGGTTGTAATGCAGAGTAAAATCTGAAGAACTCCTGTAAATTGTATGCTAAATTAAGCTTAAGTGAGCACATACTATTTTCTAGGACTCAAGTCCAAAGGTTTCATTAAATTTTTCAAGGTCTCCTTGGCTCAAAGGAGTTTAATGATCATTCCTTAGAAGCAGATGAAAAGCAAATTATCTTATGAAACACATTATTTTCCTGTTTTCCAATTCATTTTCTGAAAGCTAGCATTACATTTTATAACAGCCAATAAAGATATTTCAAAAGTAAAACTATAGGCTTATTTTACTTATGGATATAGATGTAAAAATTCTAGATCAAATATTCACAAACCAAATGCAGTATTGCGTTAGAAGAATAGACATTGGTGTGACAGTCTGAGCTGAGGAACCCCAGTGGCGTCTTTGCATTCTCCACTCTGGCTGGCGGGTGAAGAGATGGTGTGAAGAGTGGCTGGTTGCTGCGACACAGTGCTATATTGAAGCTCTGGAATAAGAATTGGTTTGACCTGTGGTCAGATGGCACCTGACCTGTTATGATGAGCAGACTCCGCAGAGTGTTGAGGGTAAGGTCCACATGCAAGTGGAATGCCTCAGCATCCCTACCGGGCAGGAATGTCAGGATAGTCAGCCTCTGGATGGAAAGTCAAAAGACTGCATACTGCCAGGAGCGGTGGCTCA
>NW_012114192.1:0-2045 GCF_000951035.1 Colobus angolensis palliatus | reverse complement strand
ACATCCCATTTCACCTGTATTTCCACTCCACACATTATATCATAAACTTTAAGGCTTGAGGCAGGGAATTTACAATTTTGAAAGCTTCACCGATAATTTTAACACATATTCCTGATGACAAATTAGAATATTATGCAATGAAAAGTATTAGTTGAGTGAATGCCTGGCCAGTTCCTTGATCAGTAAGCAAAAAACCAAGAAAAAACAAAAACAAAGTAATACAAAATGTTCAGTATCTTTCAACTAGTTATACAGACTAATTCAGTTCACCCACAATCATTGAAGCCATGTCTATTGCCTAGAAGTTCATAACTAAACAACAGAAACCAAACATAAATTAGCTAGGAGTATCCACAAGTATTCCAATTCCTGAAGGTTTGATGAAAATATTCCATTTTGAGTCACACAAACAGTTCACAAAAGAATTATGTCTGTTTCTATATGAATTTCTATCATCCTTGATGAAGCACAAAAATTAGATAGTTTCCTCAGAGTTTAGAAGAATTGCTGATTTAAGAAAAGGAAAGCAGTAGATTAGAATAAGAATGAGAGTGTGCCTCTTTAAATAAATCACACTTTATTAAAAGCGCTGCTTTTATTTCTGATAAAATCACTTGTGGAGTGTGTGTGTGCACACGCACGTGTGCGTATACACACATTTCCTCTGTGTGCATGTGTAGTTCATTTCCTATGAACCAGAGTTGTCTTGGAGAAGTAGGAGTTTCAGAAAGGAGAAAACAGGTCAGCAGTAGATATCTTGCTTCAGGGCAAAGAACAAAGAGCAATTCCAGATGGCATCCTGGAGATGGGAGAGAGGAAATTCACTAATAATTATAGATTACAAGGATAAACATTGACTCTATTGAATATCCTGGCTAAACAGATCCCTTTAATAGATAGTCAGAGATAGTGCTGATAATTTAACATAACGGAACTTAGACACACCTGGATAGAAAGAAGAGGAAATGCTCTGAACTTGGAGAAAATTGACTTTATGTTTTTATTTACAGAGCTACAGTTTGAAGAGAGAAGCAAAATTGAAAAATTAATGTTAAAACTGACACGAAAAACTTCCATTTTTAAAGGGGAATTAAAGTCTTAAAGGAATCTGAAAGTGTAGTGAAAAGAGATTGAAATCATATTGTAGTGTAAACTCAAAATATACTGTGATAGAAAGGACAAAGGATTTAGAGTTACTGAGACTGTAAGTTAAAGCCTGCTCTTACCTGCTAACTGGGGCATGATACTTGAGTCTTAGTGCCCTCATTTGTACTTATAACAATTAATTATCTTTTCATTTTTTTTAGATTTGAATAAGGGACCATAAGTAAATTTCCTGAGACGAGATCTCAAATCAATTTTTTAAAATCACATTTATATATTGCTGTGAACATACAATAAGAAGACTCGGAAACAAATCTCCTAACAGTGAAAAATTGGTTTGGTTTGGTCTTTGAAACTGCCAGCTGCTGTCAGAGTGTTCTGGTCCTTGAACAAACACGCATAAAGTGTTTTCCCTGGTGTTAGAAAGTGTTCATTGAAAAACAGCTGTTGGCATCTGAATACATTACATCTAATGCTAACAAGACCTTACTTTTGTATAATACTTTACACTTCTTTTAAAGCACTTTTCTTTGTTTAATTTCGTCTACAAAGGAAAGGCATTATTTCCCCCTCTAACAAATTTAGAAATGGATACATCCATTAAGGGGTAATGCAATTTCCCAGTCAAGGAACAGTTTAAGTATTTGTTAGACTGTCTTGATGTCACAGTTTCTGGCTTTTAGCATTGTGTTCCAGGGTAGTGTGACAGAGGCTTGTGGTTGGATAGTATTGTGGGGAGAGAATCCCTAGTGTTCAGAACCTTCCTAAATGTGAGACAATGGATGACCCTCTGAAAAATGAGATTAGACCATGAGAGCCAAACTAAATCATTCTGAGACATAGCAGGTCTCCACTACAATGACTCTCTGAGAACGGAAGGCAGAGCAGCAAGATTGAGAGAAGTCTCTTGATACACAGAAAGCTAGTGGAGAAAATACAAA
>NW_012114191.1:0-1082 GCF_000951035.1 Colobus angolensis palliatus | reverse complement strand
TGAGCCACCGCGCCCAGCCAGAGCAAGGGTCTTGAGCTTCTGGAGCAGCCTTCCAAGCGTGCTAAGTCTATGGGACAGTTTGTTGCCAACTTTGCCGGTACATAGGGGAAAAATGACAAATGTTCTGGAATGGGCTGGAGGCATGTGTACAGGGGCGAGTACAGCCACAGGGCCACAGGAGGAGTGAGAGTTGTGACTTTGACAAATGAGAAGGGATGCAGATGTTGAACAGTGTTTATAAGGGACCCCTCCCAGCACCTCTCTGTCTCTACTGGTGTCTCAAGACCCCAATTTAGGCTGGGCATCGTGGCTCACTCCTGTAATCCCAGCACTTTGGGAGGCTGAGGTGGGTGTATCAGCTGAGGTCAGGAGTTTGAGACCAGCCTGGCCAACATGGTGAAGCCCCATCTTTATTAAAAACACAAAAAGTAGCTGGGCGTGGCGGCGGACGCCTGTAATCCCAGCTACTCGGGAGGCTGAGGCAGAAGAATCACTTGAACCCGGGAGTGGAGGTTGCAGCGAGCTGAGATCGTGCCATTGTGTTCCAGCCTGGGCAAAAACGTACTCCGTTTCAAAAAAATAAACAAAACAACAACAACAACAAACAACAACAAAAAACCACCCCCAGTTTAGTCAGTCTTCCTGCAGGAAGTCAGTTTCCCAGCAGTGGTGAGTAGGAATAAGCAAAAGCCAAGGGCCTGGGCAGCTCCATCTGTGGCTGTGGGGTTAACCCTTTTGATGTAGGGTAAAAATCTCTATCTTCTCCTTGCTCATCTGGGCTGGGAGGGCAGAGAATAACAAAAGGTCTGCAGACCTCTGAGTGTTTCTTGGAAAAGGATAACCCCAGATACACCTACCTGTGCTTAGCTAGGCACGGTGGCTCACGCTGTAATCCCAGCACTTTGGGAGGCTGAGGCGGGCAGATCATCTGAGGTCAGGAGTTTGAGACCAGCCTGACCAACATGGAGAAACCCCGTCTCTACTAACAATACAAAATTAGCTGGGCGTGGTGGTGTGTGCCTGTAATCCCAGCTACTTGGGAGGCTGAGGCAGGAGAATCGCTTGAAACTGGGAAGCAGAGG
>NW_012114190.1:0-2691 GCF_000951035.1 Colobus angolensis palliatus | reverse complement strand
TGAATAAGGTGTCTTTTCTCCACTTTATGTTTTTGTTTGCGTTGTCGAAGATTAGTTGGCTCTAAATATTTGGCTTTATTTTTGAGTTCTCTATTCTGTTCTATTGCTCTATATGCCCATTTTTATACCAGTACCATGCTGTTTTGGTAACTATAGCTTTGTAGTATAATTTGAAGTCAGGTAATATGCCTCCAGATTTGTTCTTTTTGCTTAGTCTTGTTTTGGCTATGTGGGATCTTTATTTGGTCCCCTATGAATTTTAGAATTTTTTTTCTAGATCTGTGAAAAATGGTGATGGTAGTTTGATGAGAATTGCATTGAATTTGTAGATTGCTTTTGGCAGTATGCTCATGTTCACAATGTGAATTCTTCCCATCCATGAACATGGGATGTGTTTCTATTTGTTTGTGTCATTGGTGATTTATTTCAGTGTTTAAATAAATAAACACTGATTTATTGCAGTGTTTTGTAGTTTTCCTTGTAGAGATCTTTCACCTCCTTGGTTAGGTATATTCCTAAGTATTTTATTTATTTTGCAGCTGTTGTCAAAGTGTTTGAGTTCTTGATTTGATTCTCAGCTTGGTCATTGTTAGTGTATAGCAATGCTACTGATTTGTGTACATTCATTTTGTATCCTGAAACTACTGAATTCATTTATCAAATCTAGGAGCTTTTTGGATGAGTCTTTAGGGTTTTCTAGGTATATGATCATATTGTCAATGAACGGTGAGAGTTTGACTTCCTCTTTACCAATTCAGCTGCCCCTTATTTCTTTCTGTTTTGTCTGATTGCTCTGGCTAGGACTTCCAGCACTATGTTGAATAGAAGTGATGAAAGTGGGCATCCTTGTCTTGTTCCATTTCTCAAGGATAATTCTTTCCAATTTTCTCTGTTCAGTATAATATTGGCTGTACATTTGTCATAGATGGGTTTTATTTCTTTTAAGTGTATCCCCTCTGTGTCGGTTTTGCTGAGGGTTTTAATCATAAAGGGATGCTGGACTTGTCAAATGCATTTTCTGCATCTGTTGAGACAATATGATTTTTGTTTTAAATTCTGTTTATGTGATATATCACATTTATTGAAACCCACTTGATCATAATGTATTTTCTTTTTTATATGCTGTATATTCAGTTAGCTAGTATTTTGTTAAGGATCTTTGCATCTGTCATCTGTGTTCATCACGAACATTGTTCTTTAGTTTCCTTTTTTTTGTTATGTCCTGGTTTTGGTATTAGAGTGATACTGGCTTCAGAGAATTATTTAGGGAGAATTTCTTCTTTTTCTATCTTTTGGAATAGTTTCAGTAAGTGGTGTCAGTTCTTCTTTGAATGTCTGATAGAATTCAGCTGTGAATCCATCTGCTCCTGGACTTGTTTTTGTTGGCAATTTTTTTTTATTACTATTTTAATCTCACTACTTGTTATTTGTCTGTTCAGAGTTTCTGTTTCTTCCTGATTCAATCTAGGATAGTTGTATATTTCCAGGAATTTATCCGTCTTCTCTAGATTTTCTAGTTTTTGTGTATAAAGGTGTTCATAGTAGCCTTGAATGATCTTTTCATAGTAGTCTTGAATGATCTGTGGTATCAGTTGTAATATCTCCCATGTTGTTTCTAATTGAGCTTATTTGGATCTTCTCTCTTCTTTTCTCAGTTAATCTCTTACTGGTGTATCTATTTTGTTTATCTTTTCAAAGAACCAGCTTTATGTTTCACTTTATTTTGCATATTTTTGTTTCAATTTCATTTAGTTCTGCTCTGATCTTTGTTATTTATTTTCTTCTGCTGGCTTTGGGTTTGGTTTGTTCTTGTTTCCTCAGTTCCTTGAGGTATGACCTTAGATTGTCTATTTGTGCTCTTTCAGATTATTTGATTTAGGCATTTTATGCTATGAACTTTCCTGTTAACACTGCTTTTGCTGTATTCCAGATTTCAGTGACTTTTGTCACTGTTATCATTCAGTTCAAAGAATTTTTAATTTTTTTATCTTTATTTCATTTTTGACCCAAAGATCATTCAAGAGCAGATTATTTATTTACTATGTATTTGTATTGATTCGAAGGTTCCTTTTGGAGTTAATTTCCAGTTTTATTCCACTGTAGTCTGAGAGGATACTTGACATGCTTTTGATTTTGTTATATTTATTGAGACTTGTTTTGTGGCCTATCGTATGGTCTCTCTTGCAGAACATTCCATGTGCTGATGAAAATAATGTATATTCTGCAGTTGTTGGGTAGAATGTTCTGTAAATATGTTGGTTCCATTTGTTCTAGGGTATAGTTTAACTTCGTTGTTTCTATGTTGACTTGCTGTCTTGATGACCTGTCTAGTGCTGTCAGTGGAATATTGGAGTCCCCCACTATTATTGTGTTGCTGTCTACCTCATTTCTTAGGTCTAGTAGTAATTGTTTTATAAATTTGGGAGCTCTAGTTTTAGGTCCATATATATTTAGAATTGTGATATTTTCTTATTGGACTTATTCTTTTATTATATAATGTCCCTCTTTGTCTTTATTATTATTATTGTTATTATTGTTGTTGCTTTAAAGTCTGTTTTGTCTAACATAAGAATGGCTATTCCTGCTCGCTTTTAGTTTCCATTTGTGTGAAATATCGTTTTCCACTCCTTTACCTTAAGTTTATGTGAGTCCTTATGTGGTAGTGAGTCTCTTGAAGACAGTATTTGGTTG
>NW_012114189.1:0-2434 GCF_000951035.1 Colobus angolensis palliatus | reverse complement strand
TCCCATTCAGTGAGAAGCCCCTTTCATCACATTCCTAGCAGATAGTCACCCCATCTCTGCTTCAGTTCCTCCAGTGACAGGGACCTCCTTTTTCTAAACTACCATATAAGTTTGTGGAATTTGGGTATTACACAAAAGCACCAAGCTGAAGAGGCAAATGGGAGCTGAAATCGAGTCCCCATTCTGCATGTGAAGCTTGTTGCCTAGAAAGGATGCCTTTTTCTTATTTGACGGTCCATAAAAGGCTCCTTTTTCTAACTTTCACAAAGGCATCATATAGACTAGCACTGACCCTGTCAGGTCAACACACTCCAGTGCTCACTGAAAAATAGAAGGAACTTCAACCTCTGCCATGAAGGATGTTGTTTCAGATGCCAAGTGGACAGTGAGACGGTGTCCTTTGGCTCCTCTTAGCAAGGGCCATGACCCCAAATGAGCCCAGGTGTTGAGAGACCAGCAATTAGTCGCCATCCAAGCTAGTGTCTCTGCAAGAGAAGAATATAACAAAATAAATAAAGACCTGCAGTAGCACACCATGCTTGATCATTTATCAAATTGCAAAATCTTATCCATGACTGTGAAATGGCTTTATGGTTACGAAAATGTACTAATAATGTTATTAGGCAGCAATTAAACTTAAATTCCTTTTAACTGCATTTGATGTCATTCTTTTTCTGGGCCCATTAGAGTAACATTAAGGTGTTTGTGCAGATAGCTCAGTCATTTCAAATTACTTTCCTGTCTAATGTGGGAGCCTTTAATAGCATACTCTTAGGTTGAATTCAATTTCGGAGACACCAGGCATGCTAATTAGATTCTCTGAGTGTTCCTTGCAGAAGAAGCCAAAGAAGAGCTCTTTTTCCCCCTCTTTTGCTTAGCAGTGTTCATGGAACACAATTTTCTGTGCAATTAGAGGTATAGACCCTTTACTACACAAAATCTCACTTGAACCATAAGTATTGCTAGCAGACACAACATCTGGTGAATATGCCACCATTGTTGAAATGTTTTTAAGTTCTCATCGGAGCCAGTAAGTTTTCTCCCCTATTATTCTGAGTATCATAGCTAGTGTTTGTTCTGTCTCAGCATATTAGAGTTGGAAGAGAGGGAGAAGTGAGCGAACATTTATTAGGCACCTACCATCTGCCAAGTTCTGGGTGAGATGTTTAATGCCTCCAACAGCCCTGTGAGCTGCGGGTCATTATCTCCATTTACAGATGGGGAAACTTTAACTCAGAGAGGATAGGTAAAGTACCCAAGGTCACACAGCTGGTAGGTTATGGAGTTGGGATTTAAACAGATGTGACTCTAAAGCATATGGTCTTCCCCTTCTCTTAGCTCTTCTGCTTACTGGTTTGGAAACTAGGAAAGTCACTTTAACATCCTGATCATCAAGATCACATCTATAAAATAGGGATGATAATAATATTGACTCCCTCACAGTACATTGTATTTATCAAATATAGTAATAAACATAAATGGCCTTTGGAGAAAGTGAAATGCTATACATATGTTGATGGATTTACAACTCTTGAGGCACCTTAGTTTCCCCATCTGTAAATAGGGGGCATGCAAGCTGATGTATGGATCAAATGGGACAGTATTATGTCAAGCATCCAGCCCATGGTCCAGAACTCAAACATTCAACCAAACAATAATTTCATCATCATTTCAACCAGCCTTAGTCCCTGGCAGCCTTCCAACTATGTAATCTCTGCTCACTTACATATTCCCTTTTCTAAGTCTCCTTTTTCATTGATCTATTAACATAAATTCTTTCTTCAAATAGTCATTGCACTTGGCATCGATCTACTAACTTACAGCTATTACAGTCGTGATTGCAATTACCATTTGGCTCCCTGCAATGCTATCATCATTTTCTCTTGGTTACCATGATAAATCTTACTAATAACTCCTGCCTCAGATCCTTTGTGGAATGAGGCAAGAGATTAATTTATTAATTGATGGATTAATGACTCATAACAGTTACAATCATCATTAATTGCTATTACCTCCGAAGCATCAGATGGTTGCAGGGGGGATAAGAGTGAGGCTAAGTGGAGTGTTTCTTCCTTTCAGAAGGCCAGCCTGGTAGAAAAGGTGAGAACTGTCTCCAGCCAGGCAGAGAAGGTAAATGTCACCTTGTGAGTATGAGTGTATTAAAACTGTCATGGCACAAACCACCACTGTTCCAACCCATTCCTTTGTCTTCCCTGGCTCTTACTTGGCTTTGAGACCAGTGTGGTCAACATGCTGAAACCCCGTCTCTACTAAAAATACAAAAATTGGCCAGGCACAGTGACCTGTGGGCTGTTATATAAAATCTACAAATACCGGTGATTCAGTCCAATTTCCCATTCAGTGAGAAGCCCCTTTCATCACATTCCTAGCAGATAGTCACCCCATCTCTGCTTCAGTTCCTCCAGTGACAGGG
>NW_012114188.1:0-2388 GCF_000951035.1 Colobus angolensis palliatus | reverse complement strand
CTTGAACCCAGGAGGTAGAGGTTGCAGAAAGCCAAGATTGTGCCACTGCACTCCAGCCTGGGCGAGAGAGCAAGACTCCATCTCAAAAAAAAAAAAAAAAGAAATCCCATTCAACCTAGACAATGTTACCAACTGAGCCACAGGTCAAGCCCAGGTTTAATGTGAAAGGGGACCACACTGGGAGTAGGCATGAAAACTGAGAGTCATGGTTCATTGGACACCATCTTTGAGTGACTAGCTCGGTCACCTGCTTTTTATTTTCTCTATAAAATGGATTAACTATTGCCTGACTGCCAATCACTATCACTTTCAAGATATCTTCACTTAATAACAGGTTGTTGTAAGGATTAAATAAAGCCTGGGAAAATTCTAGTGACTGCTCCCTATGGATGAACAGAAACAGACTCAAACTTGAAATGATACAAAGCTGGTAGGCATAGAAAAATTCTAGATCCAAAGACTCCAGTGGGTTAAAAGGATGGACTTACTTTAGAAACATGCAATTCCATAGAAGTAGAAGACAACTCCAACAGCTGGATCTACAAATACTAATGAAAAAATTGATAAGTAGATGCACGACTTAATAGACCAATGTGGAAAAACATGAAAGGTTTAAGTAGATAAAAAAACAGTGAGATATGAAGAACTAAAAGTATTTCATCCAGATTTTTTTAAAATGCTTCAGTGGGACATAGTAGTTATCTTCAAATATGTGAAGACTTTCATATGCAGACATGGTAGACTTGTTCTTGAAAGGGGTACCAGTGGGTTAGAGGTGAAAGTCTGCAAGAACAATTTTTGGCTGCTCAAGAGATATTCCAACTTGGCAAGAATGGAAAGAACCTTGGGACGTAGTGTTGAGCTGCCCATTACTCTCAGGGCTTAAACAAGATTGAATATTCTTTGCTGGAAATGTCAAAAAAGGGATTTGAAGATCAGTCAGCTGGCCAAGCAAGGTGATCTTTAGAGTGCCCTTCCCAACCTGAGATTCTAGATTTCTTTTTTCTTCTTTTTTTTTGAGACGGATACTCGCTCTGTCACCCAGGCTGGAGTGCAGTGATGCGATCTGGGCTCACTGCAAGCTCCACCTCCCGGGTTCACGCCATTTTCCTGCCTCAGCTTCCCAAGTAACTGGGACCACAGCCCCCACCCACCCATCACGCCCGGGTAATTTTTTGTATTTTTTTTTTTTTTTTTTTTGAGACGGAGTCTCGCTCTGTCGCCCAGACTGGAGTGCTGTGGCTCGATCTCAGCTCACTGCAACCTCCACCTCCCAAGTTCAAGCGGTTCTCCTGCCTCAGCCTCCTGAGTAGCTGGGACTACAGGCGCCCGCTACCACGCCTGGCTAATTTTTTTTTTTTTTTGTATTTTTAGTAGAGATGGGGTTTTACCGTGTTAGCCAGTATGATCTTGAGCTCCTGACCTCGTGATCCTCCCTCCTCGACCACCTAAAGTGCTGGGATTACAGGCGTGAGCCACCGCGCCCGGCCGGAAGCTGTATTTAAGCAAACTGCCCAGGTGGTTCTACTGAATAGGAAGGGGGAGAACCATGGTTCTAGCCTGTACTCTCAGATCTCTACTTGTCTTACTCTTTATTGCACCAACTGAACGGGAGTAATAGGAAAGCTCAACAAAGAAAAATGTCAAATGCTTCAGGAATTCTAAGAGGAAGAGCGAGGAAGAGAAAAAGATGGAGAACAAAAAGGAGGAGGAAAAGAAATCAAAACTTTCATTCCTTTTCTTATAACCCAAGATCCCCACTTTCCTAATCTGTAGCTCCTGCGGGTACTTAAATTTGACCTCAGCACCAGCAGCCTGTGGGTGTTGGAGAGAAGGACCTCGCGCTCCCTCTAGAGGCCGACAGTAATAAGGGCAGGGAGAACTGAAGGGTAGTTAGTTGAAAGCGAGGTGAAAAGAGAGGCTTGTTAACTAACTCCCTTGGCATCATTCACTCTATAATAGCCTTCTAGTGCATCCGTTCTCAAAGTGTGGCCTGGGGGACCGAAAGAGGGGTCCACAAAATCAAAACAATTTTCATGATAATGCAAAAATTTGCCTTTTTTACTCTCATTGTGAATATACAGAGATTTCCGGAGGCCACATGACATGTTGCACTCCCAATAGATGGAATATAGAAGCAGATATGAGAATACAAACTTTTTAAAATTCACCCAGACATTAAAGTTATTTATAAACAATGTGGTTGGGCGCGGTGGCTCACGCCTGTAATCCCAGCACTTTGGGAGGCCGAGGTGGGTGGATCATTTAAGGTCAGGAGTTGGAGATCAGCCTGACCACATGGTGAAACCCCGTCTCTACTAAAAATACAAAAAAAATTAGCCAAACGAGGTGGTACATGCCTGTAGTCCCAGCTACTCGGGAGGCTGA
>NW_012114187.1:0-4790 GCF_000951035.1 Colobus angolensis palliatus | reverse complement strand
CTAAAAAAAAAAAAAAGAAAGAAAGAAAAAGTCAAGAGAGCTCGGTCCACAGTCTCTACTCCAATCACCATCCTTCCTGTCCTAAAGTAAGGCATACATGATGAAACGACACACCAAAAACCTTTTTCCATCTAGACTTACATTTCAGATGGTGTTTTTCATTGAAAAATTGTTCTACTAATAGGTAAAACCAAGATCCTAACTCATTTCATTATGGAAGAATATTTCATTTTCACATTTAGTTAGTTCTAGCCCCAGCAGAATAAAATGATAAAGATTACTACATTTTATAACAGAGCCGATCACAGCTCTCTTCTAACTCATGTATTAAATACATACAGCTCTTTGAGCTTTTATTCTGCTGGGAATTAAACAGACTAAGCTTCAAAATGCATTACTGTTTCAGATGTAGGTTATTTTATGGGAAGCCAGAACCAGCAGAGGGGAGCTACCTTTGGTATCCCACTTATGCCCCCAAAGACCTAACATGTTCTAAACAGTAAACCAGAGACAATAGTTAATTTAGCTACATGACCCTAATAACCACAATTCTGAAAGTTAGTTTCCCAACGACACTCACATAAGTAACTATATTTTCTAGATCAAAAGCATTAAGGACCTGCTCATAAGGCATTTTTAACCTTTACAAATTTCACTTCATTCTACATAGAAGTTATTCCTCCACAATGTACAGAAAGGAGGCAATAGCAACATTTTTTTTTTTTTCTGACAGAAAAACTATTGTGTAGATGTCGCTAGTTTTTTGAACTATTAAGACAAAAAAATGTGGCAAGGCACAATGGCCTAAGAAGAAAAATAGTGTCCAAGCTCTACTAGCTGTTTGGGTTTAGAGAATCATCTGCCATAGCAGATGAGGGGAAAAATGAGGGGAGTCTTTGCAAAAAATTCTCCCTTCTCAGAAAACCACCAAAACACCATTCTACTCCATAAGACCTTCCCTGCTACATGGAATCAAACAAAATCTTACCTTGCGCTGACAAAACAATTAAGGAAAAAAAATGACAACTAGAAATTAATGACTGTCTCCCTACCTTAATGAAAAAAGCTCTGGCTAGTTCTTCTTCTTCAGGATATATTATTTTTAAAGTTGAACCTGGAAATTAGTTATTTCTTTTTTTTTTTTTTTTTGAGATGGTGCCTTGTTCTGTCACCCAGGCTGGTGTGCAATGGCGTGATCTTGGCTCACTGTAGCCTCTGCCTCCCAGGTTCAAGCGATTCTCCTGCCTCAGCCTCCTGAGTAGCTGGGACTATAGGTGCGTGCCACAACACCCAACTAATTTCTTATTTTATTTTATTATTTATTTATCTCTGAGACTGGATCTCACTCTGTCACCAAGGTTCAAATGCAGTGGTGTGATCACAGCCCACTGCAGCCTCAACCTCCTAGGCTCAAGCAATCCTCCCACCTCAGCCTCCCGAGTAGCTGGGACCATCAGCACGTACCCCCATTGCCTGGCTAATTTTTATATTTTTTTTGTAGAGACAGGGTCTGTGTTGCCCAGGTTGGTCTTGACCTCCTCGCCTCAAGTGATCCTCCTGCTTTGACCTCCTAAAATGCTGGGACTGCAGGTATGAGCCACCATGCCCAGGCTTAAATTTATTACTATTTGAGCTATTAATTGTAGGGTTTCCTATTATTTCCATCTGAAAGAATCCTATCCAATATAGGAGATGGTGCAGTAAGAAGGAAAGAGCACTAGCTTGGGAGAAAGCAAGTCCAGATATCAATTCTGTGTCAACCTAAGTTCTGTGATGCTTGGCAAGTCAAACAACCACTCCAGTTTGGGGGGTGGCCATTTGACTCCTAAAGACTATTCTAAGATTTAGTGAATCAAAGGTCATGATTCAAAGGAAAAAAAAAAAGTCTATTCTACAGATTCTTGGAAGGAGATATAGTCTGTTTGATGATGAGAGATGAGGAGTGGAGTGTGGAAGGATAATCCTATCACCCACAAAATTTACTTCTAACAAATTTTAAACTTGATCAATGATATTTCCTATGCAGCAACCATTTGGAATTAAACTCTGTGAGGTTATCACAGGATTCAATAAAGTGATTTTCAATCATCCTAAGTCAGTGATAGCTGCCTCACTCCTCAAACTGTTGACCACAAATAAATATGTGTCACATGTTCCAAAAAAACTTATAAGATTGCAACTTTAAAAGAATTATTTACAGGATCAAAACAACATATTAACCTTGTTCATCTCTAAAAATCTATCACCATCCCACACCGGATACATCCACAACCAACATCTACCTATACAATTATGTATCATGGGAATGAAAAATTAAAAAATGATAAAAATGTGTTGAGGGGATTGTACTGGCCAGGCTTCAAGTTGAACATCAGAGGATTTCAAATGGACAGCTTTATGGGTTGTTAAGTAGTTCAAAAGTTCAGGGCTAAAATGATGATTCAATCAAAAGCACGAAAATTCTTGACACAGAACTCAGATCAATCTTTTATATCAGTCTCCTTCCTTTATTCTTAAAACAATTTTTCTTCCTTTGGAAAGGGATGATTAGGACATGTTTACTTGAAAATTCAGTTATGCAATTTTTTAACCGAAGTCCATTTAGCTAACTTATGTGCTGATATAGTACTCAGTACATAAAGACATTGTAAGTTTTTCCTACACCTGCTAGATTTGTAGGGGTATGGAATATGTGGTCTCTTGATAGCATTGTTGCCACTATAATCCAGACAACTAACTAGGCAAAGCTGCTAACTGGGACAGTCAACACGGGATGATAAGAGTTGACAGTGTGCTCTTGAGGAACAGGCTTAGAAACACTCTGCTTATAGTCTCCAGGGGCGGGGCTATAGTCCTGATGGTCCTAAGGCCACAGGTAGGTATCTGGGCACCAGATATTTACCCTCAAATAATTAACACAACATTATTTTTCATTGCTCCCCCTTTCCAGCTTACCCATAACAAATGTGAGAAAGTTTTTAAAGTTACCAAATGCTCTTCAACTAGTGAATGGATAAACTATAGATCCCATGAGTACTATTCAACGCAAAAGGAATGCATTAGTATGATTCACGTAACATGGATGAATCTCAAATGCACTACACTATGTGAAGGAAGCCCTACTCAAAAGGCTATATCCTGCATGATTCCATACACATGACATTCCGGGAAAGACAAAACTATAGGGACAAATAATAGATCAGTGGTTGCCAAGGGCTGGGGGACAGATTTGACTATAAAGGGGCATGAGGGAATTTGGGGTCAGTAGAACTGTTCTATACAGGTTGTGTACCCCTCACCTGAAACGCCTGGGAAAAGAAGTGTTTTGGATTTTGAATTTTTTTGGATGTTGGAATTTTTGCATTTTACCAGTTGAGCATCCCAAATCCAAAAATCTGAAATCCAAAATATTCCAAGGAGCATTTCCTTTGAGTGTCATGTCGGCCTTAAAAAAGTTTCAGATTTGGAGGCATTTTAGATTTTGAATTAGGGATTCAGATTTAATTCCGATCTAATTCAGATTTTGAATTCGATTTGGATTAGGGATACTACTATGATTTGTTAAGACTGAGAACCTCTCATTTTTAAATGGTGAATTATATTGTTTGTGAATTATGCCTCAATAAATCTGACTTTTAAAAAAACAGTTAAGGTTTTGTCGCTCAGATGTGTCCTCTGGAAGGTGGGTATGCATGGTCATGTGTGAGCTCTGCCATTCAGGATGGATCTACCTCATTGCCCTGGGCTCTCCTGTGCCAAGAGTCCAACCAGTCACAATGGGTGCAGAAAACAGAAACCACTCCAGGTGTTGCAGTCAGAAAGGAATTTGATATGGGAATTAGGTGCCTATAAAATTATTAAAAAGGCTGGAGGAGCAGACATCAGGGGCCCCATTAGACTTTTCTTTTTCGGAGGGGACAGAGTCTTACTCTGTCACCCAGCCTGGAGTGCAGTGGCACAATCTCAGCTCACTGCAACCTCTGCCTCCCAGGTTCAAGCGATTCTGCTGCCTCAGCCTCCTGAGTAACTGGGATTACGGGCACATGCCACCAGCCCAGCTCATTTTTGTATTTTTAGTAGAGATGGGGATTTACCATGTTGGTTAGGCTGGTCTCAAACTCCTGACCTCGTGATTCGCCCAACTCGACCACCCAAAGTGCTGGGATTACTGGCATGAGCCACCACGCCCAGCACGCCCCTTAGACTTTTAAGTTCCAGGTCACAACAATGTAGGTGGCTGTGATTCAGAGGTCAGAAAGCTGTTGCCACACCCATGGAGGTGGGACTAAGGCCTGGAACTACGAGTGTGGCCACCACAGCTGCCTCTCAACACTCCAACCTCCATGCCACTGCCTGCCAGCAGCATGAACGGAAGGAACTTGGTCTTCCAAATCTCACACAAATGCATCTCCCTGTAACGTGTTCGGAAATCCGACTGTAAGAAAGTCTGGGACATGTAGCTGTTAGGTTTCCAATCTCTCCAATCAAGAAAATAGAAAGAAAGTTAAGAGAGTGGCCAGGTGTGGTGGCTCACGCCTGTAATCCCAACACTTTGGGAGGTCAACGTGGGCAGATCACAAGGTCAGGAGATCGAGATCATCCTGGCCAACATGGTGAAACCCCGTCTCTTCTAAAAATACAAAAATTAGCTGGGTGTGGTGGTACGTGCCTGTAATCCCAGCTACTCAGGAGGCTGAGAATCGCTTGAACCCGGGAGGTGGAGGTTGCAGTGAGCTGAGATCGATCGTGCCACTGCACTGTAGCCTGGCAACAGAGGAGAAAAAAAAAAA
>NW_012114186.1:10715-11970 GCF_000951035.1 Colobus angolensis palliatus | reverse complement strand
AAAAGAAAGCACAGGTGGTATTTATTAAACGTGCACAGAATACATCTGGTAGGATAAAAAAATATAGCAATAATGATTGCCTCTGGAGAAAGGAAGGTCAGATTGGAGCTTATGAAGGAGAGAGATTCATTTTTCACAGCATACCCTTTTATACTATTTAAACTTTAAAGATATATATGTATTTATAACTTAGAAAAATAAAAAGAAAAGCAGAGTTGAGTAACAAAATAAATAAGGTGACATTGTATTATAACCTAATAAATATCCAATTATAACCCAATAAGTGTAAATATCCATGAATCTATAATCATAGAAATAAGTGTCTGAAAAAATAAACAAATAAATCTTCTGTGTAGAAAAATCCCAAATAATTGATGTAGATATTGCCCCTTCAAGAAGGTAGAATGTAACTCCCCACCCAACAAGTGTGTCTGTTTACAGTGACTTACAGTATTGGAGGTTTGAGGAGATGGGGGAGGATGTGGGGAAACCTGACAAACACTGCCTTACTCAGGGGACCAAGGTTAACATCATCAGTGATAAGTCACGAGGACAGCATGCACTCTTGATAAGAAGATGAGAACTGCACTTCACCTCTGTGGTCTTCCTCCCCAAAATGTAAAAACCTAGGCTGATCATGAGAAAAATCCATAATGAGGGCTTTCTACAAAATACCTAACCAGTACTCTTCAAAACTGTCAAGGCCATCAAAAACAAGGAACATCTGAGAAACCGACAATCTAGAGGAAAACATGATGACTCAATATCATGTGGTATAGGATCATGAGGCAGAAAAAGGTCAAAACTAAGGAAATCTGAATGAAGTATGGACTTGAGTTAATAACAGTGTATCAATACTGGTCCATTAGTTGTAACAAATATCCCACACTAATCTAAGACCTTAGTAACAGGGGCAACTAACTACAGGATATATGGAAACTCTCTATTATCTTTGGAACTTTTGTATAAATCTAAAACTACTCTAAATTTTAAATTTTTATTTTTTACAAAAGGCAAAACATTCAAAAAGAATATTATTTCTTAAAATTAAAAGCTGGAGGCTGGGCGTGGTGGCTCAGGCCTGTAATCCCAGCACTTTGGGAGGCCGAGGCGGGAGGATGACGAGGTCAGGAGATCGACACCATCTTGGCTAACACAATGAAACCCCGTATCTACTAAAAATACAAAATAAGCCGGGTGTGGTGGCAGGCGCCTGTAGTCCCAGCTACTCAGGAGGCTGAGGCAGGAGAATGGC
>NW_012114186.1:7826-8785 GCF_000951035.1 Colobus angolensis palliatus | reverse complement strand
AAGGAGTACACATCAATTCTTGCCAACTTAATTTTAGTACTTTTTTTTTTTTTTTTTGAGACAGATTCTTGCTCTGTCACCTAGGCTGGAGTGCAATGGTGCAATCTCAGCTCACTGCAACCTCTGCCTCCCGGGTTCAAGCGATTCTCCTGCCTCAGCCTCCAGAATAGCTGGGACTACAGGCATGTGCCACCATGCCTGGCTAATTTTTGTACTTTTAGTAGAGATGGAGTTTCATCATGTTGGCCAACATGTTCTCCCTTTCCTGACTTTGTTATCCGCCCACCTTGGCCTACCAAAGTGCTGGGATTACAGGCATGAGTCACTGCACCCTGCCTGGAATTATTTTAGAATAAAACAAATTTATCTTAGAGACAGAGTCTCATTTTGTCACCCAGGCTAGAGTGCAGTGGCACCATCATGGCTCACTGTGTACTCAGACTCCTAGGCTCAAGCAATTCTCCTGCCTCAGCCTCCCAAGTAGCTAGGATTACAGACATGTGCCGCCATACCCAGCTAACTTTATAATATGGTTTAGAAATATTTCCATGAAAATGGTGTAAATGTTTGCTAAGTTCTTATTCTTGAAGGAATTTTCTCAAATAATATCTCATCCCTCTTCTTTACTTCTGGACAATCGAAGCCCAAACTGGAGAGAAGAGGAGCGTCCTCTCCTGCCTAAAACTCTCCTAAGGTTTCATTTACTTTTAGTGGCTTTAAAGACTTCAACAGAGATGGTCACTAACTTAAAAGAAACAGGTAAATTAATGTCTAGGACTAGACATAGAGGAAGACATATAATGGTATTTCTGTTCCCACTCAAAAGGAATTCTAGAGTATGTGTGAGGCAATTGATGAGAGTGAGTCTGATTTTCCTGTTTCCTCAATGGCAAACTGAGGGAACTGAAAGAACTGGGCTTTAGGAGAGATCTGGCTTTAAATAGGCTCATTTGCTTATA
>NW_012114186.1:6506-7776 GCF_000951035.1 Colobus angolensis palliatus | reverse complement strand
CCCACGTCCGGACCCATCCGGGGGCTCCGCTCGCGGCAACGCGGTAGCAGCCGGGGCAGGTGGGTCGCCGCCAGGCTGAAGTGGCGCCCAAGATGCGGCTGATCTCGCCCAGGGTGGGCTGCAGTAGCCAAAGGAAGCCGCCGCCGCCGGCCCCGCCCAGCACCAGCGCCCGCCCTGGCGAGGAGGCGGGGGCAGCCACCTGGCCCGGACCACCGCGGCCCGGAGGGCAGTCAACAAAGTCGTTTAGGATGACCACGAGAGCGAGGAGGAGGAAAAGGAGAAGGACGGCGACGCCGAGGAGACCCAGGAGTCTGAGGACAACTAGGAGGAGGAGATGGAAGAGGACGACGATGACCGATTATACGGAGGAGCTGGAAGACAACCACAAGGACGCCAGTTACTCCACGGAAAGCAGCTTCCGGAGCCGTAGAACCTACAGCAGCACTCCGGGTACCCACCCAGCCCAGTTGCTGCAGACTCCTTCCTCACCTCCTCTACCCTACCCCCTTGCTCACTCCTGTGCTGTGCATCCTGCTCCGATCTCCCCCCAACTCCGCCGACCCCCAGAGGGGTAATGCGAGGGCACATCAAGTGGCAAAAAAACTAGATTTATAAGAGGAAAGAGGCGCGTTGTTCAAAATAGAGATTGCATTGTTGCAGTTTGCAGGCCACACTCGCTTGCTCTCTCTCCACTTCCGCCGCCAGCCCCCTCTTTTTCCTCCTTAGACTTTGTGCCGGTGCAGTGTCTCCACCAGGCAAGATTGAAACTTTGGCAAACGCATATCCATTGCTTTCATTTTTCTCCCCTTGTTTTGGTGTGGTTTTCTGGAATGAAAGAAGCCTCTTGTTTTGCAAACCTCTTTGCATTTCTAATGTGGTTCCTTTCGGATTTTTATTATATATCTGTTCCTTAAAAGGGAATTAAGGATTTGGACAGATTGTGGCACACAAACACACACAAAAACATGCCTGTTTTCACACCCCTAGCTGTGGTTTTAAAATTGTGTTAAGGAAACGGATCATTTGGGTTAGTAGGGGAACCTTATCTGGTCCTTTGTATTTGTTTTTATTCTTCGAGTGCTAGTGGGCCCGTGCAACAGTTGCTGGTAAATGGCTGATTAAAAGGCAAAGCAGAAAGCCAAACAAGACCCAACCAAATTTGGTAATTCATCCGATTCAAAATTGTTTTGGTTAAATCAAAAATAAAAGTACAGGCCGGGCGCGGTGGCTCAAGCCTGTAATCCCAGCACTTTGGGAGGCCGAGGCGGGC
>NW_012114186.1:2371-3587 GCF_000951035.1 Colobus angolensis palliatus | reverse complement strand
TTTTTTTTTTTTTTTTGAGATGGAGTCTCGCTCTGTCGCCTGGGCTGGAGTGGAGTGGAGTGGCGGGATCTCAGCTCACTGCAACCTCTGCCTCCTGGGTTCAAATGATTCTCCTGCCTCAGCCTCCCAAGTAGCTGGGATTACAGGCGCCCACCATTATGCCTGGCTAATTTTTTGTATTTTTTTTTAGTAGAGACGGTTTCACCATGTTGGCCAGGCCGGTCTCGAACTCCTGACCTTGTGATCCACCCGCTTCAGCCTCCCAAAGTGCTGGGATTACAGGCGTGAGCCACGGCGCCCGGCCTGATTTGCCTCTTATGGACATTTCTTAATAAGTGGAATAATATACTATAATAATATATGGCTTCTGTCATTTAGCCTAATGTTTTCAAGGTTTATACATATCTTAACATGTGTCAGTACTATATATATGTATGTGTATATATATATTTTTAAATTTATTTTATTTATTTATTTTTTGAGGCGGAGTCTTGCCTTGTCACCCAGGCCGGAGTGCAATGGTGCGATCTTGGCTCACTGCAGGCTCCACCTCCTTGGTTCACGCCATTCTCCTGTCTCAGCCTCCCGAGTAGCTGGGACTACAGGCGCCCACCACATGCCCGGCTAATTTTTGTATTTTTAGTAGAGATGGGGTTTCATGATGTTAGCCAGGATAGTCTCGATCTCCTGACCTCGTGATCCGCCCACCTCGGCCTCCCAAAGTGCTGGGAGTACAGGCATGAGCCACCGCGTCCGGCATCAGTACTATATTTGAATAGCACTTCATTGTATAGCTATACCACTTCTTTTTTTTATTTTTTATTTTTATGGAGACAGGGTCTTGCAGTGTTGCCCAGGCTGACCTCAAACTCCTGGGCTCAGGCAATCTTCCTGCCTCAGGCTTCCAGCCTCCAAAGTAGCTAAGATGACAGGCATACACCTCTGTGCCCAGAGACCATGTTTTGCTTATCCATTTCTTAAGTTCGCGGATATTTGAACTGTTTCCACTTTTTGGCCATTAGGAATAATGCTGCTGAGCACATTCGTGTACACGTTTTTGTCTATACTTATGTTTTCATTTCTCTTGGGTATATAACTAGGATTATTTGCTGGATTATTGCAAATTCAATTTTAATTTCTTTCTTTTTTTTTTTTTGAGACAGAGTCTCTGTCGCCCAGGCTGGAGTGCAGTGGCGTGATCTTGGCTCACTGCAAC
>NW_012114186.1:1056-2321 GCF_000951035.1 Colobus angolensis palliatus | reverse complement strand
AGAGTCATATTTAAAGCTTATTTACCAAAATTATGTAGCCCACCCCTCTCCAATATCTGAACATATATTCCCTTAGTTTTGACTTTTTTTTTTTTTCTTTCTTTTTTTTGAGGCAAAGTCTCACTCTGTCGCCCAGGCTGGAGTGCAGTGGCACGATCTCGGCTTACTGCAAGCTCCGCCTCCTGGGTTCACCCCATTCTCCTGCCTCAGCCTCCCGAGTAGCTGGGACTTCAGGTGCCCACCACCACGCCCGGCTAATTTTTCCTATTTTTAGTATAGACGGGGTTTCACCATGTTAGCCAGGATCCGCCCGCCTCGGCTATTATGAGTAATTTCGTTGTTCCCGATTCCTTTATTTTATCTTACATTCTTTTCTTGTATGATGTCTGTGGTCAGAAGATCAAAACTTTGTTTGGTGGGAAGCTGAGAATTAATAAATACATGAAAATATGATTTCCAACAATAGCTCCGTGAAATAGGTAGCCCATGCTGTGTCTCAGTTTTCCAGATGCGGAAGTTATAAGGTGACGTGTCAAATTATGTACTGTTGTGTTTTGAGTCTTTGCATGTTAGAAGAGGGTGGTGCTTACTAGAAAGAAGTGGATCACAACTTGGAATTTCTATAATTGGCAAGGGAGACCTTTGTCTTTCTCATATGCCCATAAGCCTACTCCTGTAAGCTGATACCATCTTCTTCTTACTAAAAAATTACCTGCCTGGCTAACTAATGGGAAAAAAATGATGGAAAAAGAACTGTCAGATGATGCAGTGTTTGGTCTCGTAGGGAAGGACCAGGGTCACAGAGAGGAGGACCAGTTACTGGAAGAAAAGAAAGGGAGGTGGGGGAGAGCGCAGCAGTTTCAAATGAAAAATTAAATTAATTTTAAAATCTAATTTAAAGCAAAATAGAGCAGCAGATGTGGAGGGAGTTGAAACTCCTCCTTGAATTGTATCCCCTAAACTTTCCTGTTCCTTCATTCAGCATGAACATCATCCTCTTTATACCGAATAGCAAAACTGGATTAATTAAGAAATAAAATACCCCAGACAGTTCATTTCTAGGGATAGTTTGTACACAGCATGTATGAGAGGAAGGAAATGCTTGAAATTTTAATTTCTCCAGAAAAAAAAAGACCACCAAGGCTTACTACCTCAAACTTTAAAAGCATATTTTCCTGTAAGGCTGTCCTAATGAGCTTTCTGTCCCAGAATCAAGTATTAGTAAACTACATATTTATTTTTGCAGCTTTTTTTTTTTTTTTTTT
>NW_012114186.1:0-1006 GCF_000951035.1 Colobus angolensis palliatus | reverse complement strand
CGGAGTCTCGCTCTTGTTGCCCAGGCTGGAGTGCAGTGGTACTATCTCAGCTCACTGCAACCTTTGCCTCCTGGGTTCCAGCAATTCTCCTGCCTCAGCCTGCCAAGTAGCTGGGATTACAGGCATGCACCACCGCACCCAGCTAATCTTTTTTTTTCTTTTTTTTTAATTTTAGTAGAGATGGGGTTTCACCATGTGGCCCAGGCTGGTCTCGAACTCCTGAGCTCAGGTAATCCACCCACCTCAGCTTCCCAAAGTGCTGGGACTACAGGCGTGAGCCACCACGCCTGGCCCACAGCTCATTTATTCTAACACTAAATACTTATTATTGAACCCTTCTATGAGTCCGGAGCTGCACAGGCTTTTCTGCTGTGTAGGTGGTTTTAGAGATTCTGCTGGCTTACAGACAGTTAGGATGCCAAGATCCAAACTCAAGTTACAGGCCAGATACGTTCTGCAAGACTTCTGCACACATCATCAGCGAGACAGTTCATATCAAGAAATTACGGAATAAAACTGCTTCCATTGTGCTGCTGCAGAACAAGTGTTTAAAAACAGCAGCCACCAAGGAGCCCTGCTATGAATCATGCGCCTTTCATGAGGTGAACTTCCCCTCCCTAGAGATGCGTGAACAGCAACTCAGGAATCAGCATCCCCCCTCAGTACTGCTAGTTTGTCTTGTGTTAGCCACGGACCTGACATCTGCCAAAACACCTCGCAGTGTAATCAAGGGTGTTGTCTGGTTCTACCCTCACCTTGTATAAAACCATTCTTTATACACTGGACTTTCTATTTAATAATCCCTGCTCAAGGTGTTTAAATCGTCCAAAAATCTAAACAGCTTGACTGAAATCTGCTTTTGGATATTCTTTTCTTTTCTGCACATGTTTAAGCATCACAGTGAAAAGCAGGTTCTAGTAACAGGTAGGAGAAACCAGCTGGGGATATTGCTGTGTGAAGCTACTGATTAGAAAAAGTGGTGGCTGGGCACAGTAGCTCACGCTTG
>NW_012114185.1:0-1420 GCF_000951035.1 Colobus angolensis palliatus | reverse complement strand
TCTTGTGATCGTAGGGGTGAGGATGTGGCCCATGTGGTGCCCAGTCCTGCCTGGAACTGGCTGCACCTGCTGTTCTGCTTATGCCTTAACCCTGGGTTACCCTAATTCCCTGTTCTCCTGCCTCACCTCCACTCTGCAGACTGTCTTCTGCTCTGTTACTGGAGGCTTGGAGTGAGGCCATCTCTGGCTGTCAGTTGAGGGGTGGCTATGTGAGTAGATGCCCTGTAACATCTACCCTTGGAGCTTCGGGGTCTAAGATGCCAAACAGGGTCCTCACTGGGCCTCCTCTGGCTGTGGCCCCAGAGTAAACTGCAAGGGAGATTCCAGGGCCATGGCTCTGGGGTCTTGGAGCATCCCACCTCGCTGGTGTTAATGCTGGATGATGGAGACGCATCAGCTATGGAATCCAGGGGTCAGCAGCTCCTTGGGAAAGACGCAGTCTCCCCACAGCCCCAGAAGGAGGCTGCGAGATCTCTATTCTGCTCAGGTGGGCTGGTGAACTTGCCCCAGTAAGACACCACCCTCATATTGCCCCTGGCCTCCCACTTGCCTATCTCTTTATTCTAACATTTTTCTCCATATCACTAGGAAAAAGACGTTTTGGTAATGAGCAAATAAATTCACAGACGGGATGCCCAGCCCCCTCCTCCCAGGACAGGCGAGAGGGGAGCGTCTGCAGGGCTCATGCAAGCATGGGGCAGAGCACTTGGGCTGGGGGCTGAGTTTCCTGGGTGCCTCGCCAGAGAGTGGGGCTTGGAGCCCCTGATAAATGTCCCCTGGCAGGGACCGGCCTCCCTTGGAGAGCTGGAGCATGGACGGGGCACTTTAGCTGCCCAGACCCAATAAAGTAAAATATAACTGTGTGTTTGACTCTTGTTTGCCTCTGAAGACAATTCTTCTAAGTTTAGTTTTATTGATCTGAGAGGGGCTCGGCTCCTGGAAATCAGTGTCCGCCTCGGCTTCCCAGCTGCCTTCTCGTGTCACCACTTGGGACTTGCATGACCCTGGTTGCTGTTTGCCTAATTTGCATTTTATTAGCCAATGATTAAGCATGTTAGCAAGGCAAACCCTGGGTCAGCGACTCAAGGGCTCCTTGGTGGATAATTCTCGGGGTGATGCATCTCATCATCCTAAACTGGTAACTTTTGGATTTCATGGGTCAATTTAAAAAAAAAAGAAAGAAAGAAAAAAATTCAGATAACCAATGTAGAATTGCCAGCTTTTTATTGGCCAAGTAAGGGCATTAAAACAATTCCTTCCAAACTCAAACTACTCCATCTGCATCATCATTTCATAGCAGAAGGACATTTGAGCCCTCCAGCCTAGGAAGGACGTGGCTCAGCGCGGGAGACAGTGCTCTCACCAAATACGTTTGCTTGAAAGGACACGGCTCTCTATAGCATTCTTGCCCCATTTCTAG
>NW_012114184.1:0-1020 GCF_000951035.1 Colobus angolensis palliatus | reverse complement strand
TTTTTTTTTTTTTTTTTTTTAAAGACAGGGTCTCTGAGTCTGGGCATAGTGGCTCATGCCTCTCATCCCAGCATTTTGGGAGGAGGCCAAGGTAGGTGAATTGCTTCAGCCCAGGAGTTCGAGGCCAGCCTGGGCAACATAGCAATACCTCATTTCTACAAAAATAAAAATGTATTTAAATAATTTTTAAAAAAGAGACTGGAAGGCCAGGCGCGGTGGCTCACGCCTGTAATCCCAGCACTTTGGGACGCCAAGGCAGGCAGATCACAAGGTACAGAGATCGAGACCATCATGGCTAACATAGTGAAACCCATCTCTATTAAAAATACAAAAAATTCGCTGGGCATGGTGGCGGGTGACTGTAGTCCCAGCTACTCGGGTGGCTGAGGCAGGAGAATGGTGTGAACCCAAGAGGCAGAGCTTGCAGTGAGCCAAGATTGCACCACTGCACTCCAGCCTGGGCGACAGAGTGAGACACTGTTTTTAAAAAAAAAAAAAAGACTGAGTCTCATTATGTTGCCCAGATGGGTCTTGAATTCCTGGTCTCAAGCAATTCTCCCACCTCAGCCTCCCAAAGTGCTGGGATAAGGGGTATGGGCCACCATGCCCAGCGAAGAATATTTATTTCTAAAAGAATATGCTCTCCCACTATTCTGGAAACCTATGGCTCTCTTCATCTTTGGTAGATACTACAGTGGATTTACCCAAAACTATTCTCCTCTTCCCCCTTAGGAATAGAACCCCAATTATTTGGAAGGGAAAAATTGCCCCAGAAGACCATATTTCTCAACCTTTCTTTAGTTTCGCTCTTGTTGCCCAGGCTAGAGTGCAATGGTGTGATCTCGGTTTACAGTAACCTCCACCTCCTGGGTTGAAGCGATTCTCCTGCCTCAGCCTCCCGAGTAGCTGGAATTATAGGCATGTGCCACCATGCCAGCCAATTTTGTATTTTTAGTAGAGACGGGGTTTCTCCATGTTGGTCAGGTTGGTCTTGAACTCCCGACCTCAGGTGATCTGCCT
>NW_012114183.1:0-1760 GCF_000951035.1 Colobus angolensis palliatus | reverse complement strand
TATATATCTATATCTATATATGTATATCTATCTATATCTATATATCTATATATGTATATCTATCTATATCTATATCTATATATCTATCTATATCAAGACTTCAGTGTATATCAAGACTTCAGTGAGTTACAGGAGCCCAACATTACACTGGAATATTGCAGTATATTGAGTCCATTTAAAATGACAAGTGAACAGAACTTTATATTAGAAGATACTTTAAATAGACCAGGTGCGGTGGCTCATGCCTGTAATCTCAGCACTTTGGGAGGCCGAGGTGGGTGGATCACGAAGTCGGGGGTTCAAGACCAGCCTGTCCAACATGGTAAAACCCCATCTCTACTAAAAATACCAAAAAATTAGCCAGATGCGGTAGTGCACACCTGTAATCCCAGCTACTCGGGAGGCTGAGGCAGGAGAATCACTTGAACCTGGGAGGCAGAGGTTGCAGTGAGCTGAGTTTGCACCACTGCACTCCCACCTGGGTGACAGGGTGAGACTCCATCTCAAAAAAAATAAAAATAAAAAACTTTAAATCCGTTGTCTTACTCCGTTTGGGTTTCTGTAACAAAGTATTACAGACTGAGTAGCTTCTTTCTCACAGTTTTGGATGCTGGGAAGTCCAAGTGCAGGGGACAGGAAGACCTGGTATCTGGTGGAAGAGGGTGCTCTCCCTGGTTTGCAGATGGCCATCTTCTTGTTGTGCCCTCACATGTTGGAAAGCAGACAGAGAGAGACTCCTGTCTCTCTTTTTATAGGGGTATTAATCTAATTCATAAAGAATCCAATCTCATTTCTTAATTTCTTCCCGAAGGCCCTATTACCAAATACTATCATATTGAGGTTTTAGGCTTCAGTTTTTGAATTTTGGGGGTTGTGGGGGCATAAATATTCAGCCCGTAGGAGCAACTACCTCTGACATGGTTCACCAGCTGATTGCAGATGCATGAGCAAACCCAGTCAGAAGAGCCAGACTTGACCTAGAGCAGCAGAAGTGTCCAGCTGACCTGTAGATCATTGAGCAAAAATAAATACTTATACTGTTTTAAACCACTAAATTTTGAGGTGGATTATTAGCATAATTATGGTAATAGATAATTAATATAATCAAACACTAAAGATATGATTAAAGCTATGGTGGGACACAGAAATTTCACAAACCACCTATAATATTCAACTTTACTCAGATAGAGCCAAAACAGTTCTTGTTTTCAGTTGTTCATTGGCTCAGTGCTTTGAATATCAGGTAATTATCCTCTTCTAGAAATTCCTATAGAATATTAGTGGAAGTTTGGCTTGGAAATCACTTAGTACAACCCATTAATTTTATAGGAAAGAAATCAAGGTCAGTTGAGTTTAAGGGCATGTTTATAGCCACTCTGCCAGTTACTTACAGAGCTGGAGCTCTACAGTTTGGCCGCTTTGTGTGGAATGTTTTGATCTTACTCTTAATGATATATTAGAAAAAGAAAAAATATGCAAATACTATATTATGTAGAGGTTGTAACTAGTGCCACCATATCTTAAAAAATAATTTGCCAGGTGCGATAGCTCATGCCTGTAATCCCAGCACTTTGGAAGGCTGAGGTGGGTGGATCACTTAGGGTCAGGGGTTTGAGATCAGCCTGGCCAACATGGCGAAACCACGTCTCTACTAAAAATTCAAAAATTAGCCGGGCATGGTGGTGCATGCCTGTAATCCCAGCTACTCTGGAGGCTGAGGCAAGAGAATTGCTTGAACCTGGGAGGCAGAGGTTGCAGTG
>NW_012114182.1:0-1213 GCF_000951035.1 Colobus angolensis palliatus | reverse complement strand
TCGATCTCCTGACCTTGTGATCCGCCCGTCTCGGCCTCCCAAAGTGCTGGGATTACAGGCTTGAGCCACCGCGCCCGGCCTGTTTGTTTTTTTTTTAAGTAGAGACAGGGTTTCCACCATGTTGGCCAGGCTGGTCTTGAATTCCTGACCTCAAGTGATCCACCCGCCTTGGTCTCCCCAAGTGCTGGGTTATTAGCTCTGGTTGATTCCACCGTCTCTAAGACCTTGGCCAAAGGGGCAATACAACATCAAAACAGATGTGGAATCCTGTTACAACTAATTTCCGTTGTCATTTAAATCTTACATGGCTAGAAACATATTTGCAGTCTAAAGCAATATGGTGCTAGGGCGAAGAAGGAAGTGTCATGCAAATTCTTGAAATTCCTGCTCATTTCCCCCTCTTCCTTTCTGAGTGTTGTTTGGTTGAAGGAAAGTTCTAGTGTTTGATGTAGGGATGGTGTGGCAGGAGGAGGGTGAATGAAAGGCATTTATTTCTTGTGGCTGAATAAGCAGAGCTTGGAACAGACCGTCTCCCACTTCCAAGCCAAGCAGCACATCCCAATAACCTTCCCCAGGAGTGGCCTGCTTCTAGAAGAAGCAGGAGGAAGCCAGTGCTGGCTTGGTTCATTTGTGGGGAGGGTTTGTTGGACAAGAGCAATGAAGGACTTGTTCCTGGGGCTCCACACTGAGCTTGGAAGTGGTTCCATCATGCAGGCTCCTTCTTTGATTCAGGGACCATAGATTTTGGTCACAAGGAAATACTAAGATAATAAGAGTTCCTTGCTTTCCCCTGAAAGGGAATGGTTCACTCCAGGTCAGTGCTTCCAGAGTAGGTTTCACACAACACTAGTCCCATGAAATGCTCATCAAAAAGTAAGTTTGGGCAACACTGTTTACAACAGTTCCACCCTGGGATTAATATAGTAGTTTGTTCTGTGAAGGGGCTGAGAAGCCCAGTGGTTAAAACATTTGGTTAGGACGGACACAGTGGCTCACATCTGTAATCCCAGCACTTTGAGAGGCCAAGGCGGGCAGATCACGAGATCAGGAGATCGAGAGCAGCCTGGCCAACATGGTGAAACTCCGTCTCTACTAAAAACACAAAAAATTAGCCGGGCATGGTGGCGGGCACCTGTAGTCCCAGCTACTCAGGAGGATGAAGCGGGAGAATGGTATGAACCCAGAAGGCAGAGGTTGCAGTGAGCCGAGATAG
>NW_012114181.1:0-1358 GCF_000951035.1 Colobus angolensis palliatus | reverse complement strand
GAAACTCCGTCTCAAAAAAAAAAAAAAAAACAGAAACAAAAACAAAAAAAAAAAACAACATTTTTTAGTGGTTGCCTTAGAGTTTGCAATATAGATTTACAACTAATCCATGTCCACTTTCAAATAACACCATGCTGCTTTCCTTGTATCACTGCTGTCATTCATTTCACTTATATATAAAGATACACAAGAATATATATGATATATATGTAAGCATACATAATTGAATATATTGTCTCTATTATTGTTTTGAATAAACTGTTATGTTAGATCAATTAATAATAAGAAAACAGTTTTCATTTTACCCTCACTTATTCCTTCTTCAGTGCTCTTTCTTTATGTGGATCCAAGTGTTTGACCTATATCATTTTCCTTCTCTGTAAAGGATTTCTTTTAACATTTTTTTTTTTTTTTTTTTTTTTTTTTTTTTTTTTTTTTAGTCCATGGCTTGTTTCTTATTCTCTTGACAGTGTTTTGTAGAGCAGAAAATTTTGACTTTAATGGAGTCCAGCTTATCAATTCTTTTGTAAAGGAGGCCTTTGGTGTTGTAGCTAAAAAGTCATTGCCAAACACAAGATTATCTAGATCTTCTCCAGTGTTATCTTCCAGGAGTTTTGTAGTTTTCTGTTTTACGTTTTGGTCTGTGATCCATTTTGAGTTAATTTTTGTGAAGGGTGTAAGGTTTGTGTGTGGATTCTTCTTCTATTTTTTTTCATGTAGATATCCAGTTGTCTCAGCAACATTTGTTGAAAAAGGTTATCTTTTCTCCATTGTATTACCTTTGTTCCTTTGTCAATGATCAGTTGATCATATCTTTGTGGGTCCATTTCTGAGCTCTCTTGTCTATACCATGCTTTTTCTTTTTCTTTTTTTTTCAGCAATACCACACAGTCTTAATTATTCTGGTTTTAAAATAAGTTTTTAAGTTCGGCAATGTCAGTCCAATTATGTTTTCTTTCAGTATGGTTTTGGCTACTCTGGATCTTTTACCTCATCCCATAAACTTTAGAATCATTTTGTCAATATCCACAAAATAAGTTATTGGGATTTTGATTGGAATTACATTGTATTTACAGATCAAATTGGGAAGAACTGACATCCTGACAATATTGAAACTTCTTATCCATAAATGTAGAATATATCTCTCTGTTTATTTAGGTTCTTCTCATATTTCTTTCATGAGAATTTTCTAGTTTTCCTTCTATAGGTCTTGTACATATTTTGTTAATTTTATAACTCAGTATTTCATTTTTGAGGGTGCTAATGTGAATGGTATTGTGGGTTTTTTTTAATTAAAATTTTTTTTTTTTTTTTTGAGACAGAGTCTTGCTCTGTCACCCAGGCTGGAGTGCAGTGAC
>NW_012114180.1:0-1146 GCF_000951035.1 Colobus angolensis palliatus | reverse complement strand
GAATCAGTTTCTAGACTGACTGAGAATCAGTTTCTAGAGCTGAATACTGTGCTTTCATATCTTAGTCCAGCTTTATCTTCATTAGACCCTGATTCTTAATGTGACACCCAAAGTGGTAAAAACATTATTTTGAAAGGAGAAAAATAGCCCTGAAAAGAACGACAACTGCTATCAGTGTTGATGGAAGAGAAATAAAAGGATTTTTACAAAGTGATGGTTTTATCCAGAAAGCAAAGGCTTTAAATGAATTGAAAGATAAAATTTTAATATAGTGCTGTATTTCATACTATCAAATAACAAGTTTTATATATGTTCCATAAGAAACTAATTAAAAAAAAACCTGTTGATAGCACGTCATCAAGAACTCCGGCCTATGAAAATTCTGTCCACAACCAAGAGATAATTTTAACAAAAGATAAAAAGACAACAATAACTTAAAATATGAGGGTTATGTACAGAAAAAAAAAAAATCACCTGAGGTAGAGGCCTCAATAAACCAATAAAAACACAGTTGATAAAGCCACCAGTTGTAGCTAACTAACTGAATCAAACATCAAACAAAAAAGATGGCTCTAGGCTTTTAAGATTTCATCTCTGCATAACCATGAAGTTAATAGGAAAGAAAGGTGCTTTCAGCTGATAAATTTCCCATAAGACCAGTTACTCCCAAGCTGAAGAAACTTACAAAAAACTGACATTAGCATCCCTAGAAACTGATTTTTCATATTTAAATATAGTAACAGAAAAAATGGGTTGTAAGACCAGAATAAGTGTTCAACACAGAAACAGACACAAGCAGGTATATCTTAAGCACCAAATTCATATATATCCTATGTGGTGATAAATGTGGCATGTTTTATCATTAAACTGGGTTTTGCTTTGCCATTCTGAGAATCCCAGGGCATAAAACAAAAAAAAAGATCCACTTGCCCAAAAATTTGCAGTACATAAAGTCAAAGCACAGCTCCTCCTCTTGCCCAGGCCTCATTAACTATCTTTCACTGTGACAGTATTAACAAAAATCTAGGGAACACAGTTCAGGCGTGGCAAGAGTATGTAACTCAGTTCTCCAGCTTCAAAACCAGTGTGCATCTCTTGATATCATACAGCCTTTCTAGTTAACAAAATACATACAATAAATGTAAA
>NW_012114179.1:0-1609 GCF_000951035.1 Colobus angolensis palliatus | reverse complement strand
CTACTTGGAAGGCTGAGGCAGGAGGATCAGTCGAGCCTGGGAGCCTGGCAGGTCAAGGTTTCATTGGGCCATGATCACACCACTGTCCTCCAGCCTGGAGGATAGAGGAAGACTCTGTCTCAAAAACAAAAACAAAACCAAAGTAAGCCTCCTTTACTTTGCAAATAAAATGTAAGTGCTTGTTTAAAATAAGAGACAAATGTTGAAAGCTGTTAGCAGACCAACTTCAAAATTCTTATGTCCATATGTAAAATGATCATACTTCACCGAACAAGCTGGTTCTCCTTAGTTTGATGAATATACCATTGGTTTGGGCCATATAACCAGAGGTGAGCCTTCCAGTAATGCACACCCCAGAATACTGGTTATGTAATATTGATGCTTCTTTAAATTCCCTTTCCTGAAGATACTTATATTACTGGTAAATTTAGGAATTCCTCTTAGGAATTCTTGGAAAGCAAATTATAGTACAGCATTCTATTAAAAATTGCTAGGTATTGGCCAGGCGTGGTGGCTGATGCCTATAATCCCTGAACTTTGGGAGGCTGAGGCGGAGGGATCACCTGAGGTCAGGAGGTTGAGACCAGCCTGGCCAACATGGGGAAACCTGTCTCTACTAATAATACAAAAATTAGCCTGGCATGGTGGTGCTTGCCTGTAGTCCCAGCTACTCAGGAGGCTAAGGCACGAGAATCGCTTGAAACCAGAAGGCAGAGGTTGCAGTGAGCCAATATTGTGCCATTGCACTCCAGCCTGGGCAACAGAGAGAGACTCCATCTCAAATAAAAAAAAAAAAAAATTGTTAAGTATGACAATTCATGTCCTAGCTTTTGATTACAAGAAGGTATAAGGCATTTATACATAGTGCCTAAAAATACAAGTTTTCACTTCTAACACAATGTATATACGTGACTGTGATTTGGTGCCTTTACAAACTGGAGGTGTTACAGCCTGACCAACATGGAGAAACCCTGTCTCTACTAAAAATGCAAAATTAGCCAGGCATGGTGGCACATGCCTGTAATTCCAGCTACTCGGGAGGCTGAAGCAGGAGAATGGCTTGAACCTGGGAGGCAGAGGTTGCGGCGAGCCAAGATTGCACCACTGCACTCCAGCCTGGGCAACAAGAGCGAAACTCCGTCTCAAAAATAAATAAATAAATAAAAGAAGACTTAGCTGAATGGAAAGAGGAGTGATAGATGGCACAGTGTAGCAAAACCTTAAGAGCTAAGAAATCTGTGTGATGGGTATATTGGAATTTGTATTTTATTCCCTCTAAAATTCAATATGTTTGCAATTTTTAAAAAACAAAACCAGTTAGTACATACTTATATGAAGACTGCAAAACACAGAGGGCTAGTCAAAGTTCTCTTAAGGTTTTGAAATAACATTCTGTGATTGATGTAATAGCACCCCTATTTCATTAAAAGTAGGTTAGGATATAGATTTTCTTTTGTAAAACTAAGGTAAATCTAATTTCAATTATTAGAATTTTATTTTATTTTATTTTATTTATTTATTTATTTTGAGATGGAGTCTCACTTTATTTATTTATTTATTTATTTATTTTGAGATGGAGTCTCACTCTGTCACCCAGGCTGGAGTGCAA
>NW_012114178.1:0-1852 GCF_000951035.1 Colobus angolensis palliatus | reverse complement strand
GGAAGGAAGGAAGGAGAGTGTCTTAGTTTATTTTATAAAGTTATAAACACCTGGTACCAAAACCAACAAAACATCACAAAAACGCTACAGATCAATCTCCGGAACTGGTCTTTTTCACATATAAAACTGGCATGGCCAATGTAACTTAACACTGGCTCCATGTTGGCAGGTGTACACAATGGTACAACCTTTGTGTCAGTGAAATTTTGAGTGTTCACATTTACCTAGAAATTCAATTTAAAGGAGTTTATCCCAAGAAAATAATAAGGTGAATGTGCAAAAACACATAAATATTTTAAAAGGTCATTGCAACATCCGTGATCTGTTAAGTGCAAAAGGAGATTATAAACAGAATGTGTAGCACTTACCTATTTGTTTAGAAGAAGTCTAACAAATATGTGTGCTTATACATTAAGAAGTCATGTTCTAATTCCTGGAACCTATGAATGTGTTACCATTATACGGCAAAGAGGAAAGAAGGTAGCAGATGAAACTGTTAGCTAATCAATGAACTTTAAGAAAATTATCCTGGATTATCTGGGTGGGCCAGATGTAATCACAAGGTCCTTAAATGTGAAAGAGTGGGGCAGGAGAGGGAATGTCAGAGTGGTGTTATATGAGAAAGACTAACTCTGGCATTGCTGGCTTGAAGATGAGCCAACAAAGCCTCTAGAAGCCGAAAAGGGAAAGGAAACACACTCCGCTTAGAGACTCCAGAAGGAACACAACAGCCTCGCCAACACCTTGATTTCAACCCAGTGAGACCCCTTTCAGACTTCTCACTTCCCAATAATAAATTTACATTGTTTTTAAGTCATTAAGTTTGTGGTAATTTGTTATAGCAGCAATAGGAAACTAATATGATAAATGCCTTCATTTCTTAGTAAGAAAACACATTTTCTAAGATTTCCTCCAAGGGTATCCTGAAAGTATGGGACAGGATCACTTCTTTAGTGGTATTCTAAACGTTTTTCCAGTAGAGTTAATGCAAAAGATAAACACACATCATCTGTAATCACCTATTTCAGGGATCTTAAAATGATCTTATGGCATCAAAAGAAATTATTTGCATGTTGAACTTTTCATTTTTCCCTATTTTCCAAAATTAATAACATTTTGCATCAGCCAGCGACACAGGTTGAAACCTTCCCCTTTTGCCAGTGGTAATTGGGACCCAGATCCTGGCTGCCTGAATGTCCCTAAGTTCCCAGTCTTCGAGGGATTTTTTTTTTTTTTTTTTTTTTTAATGAGATGGACTCTCGCTCTGTCGCCCAGGTTGGAGTGCAGTGGCTTGATCTCAGCTCACTGCAAGCTCCGCCTCCCGGGTTCACACCATTCTCCTGCCTCAGCCTCCCAAGTAGCTGGGACCACAGGCGCCGGCCACCTCGCCCGGCTATTTTTTTTTATATATATATTTTGAGTAGAGATGGTGTTTCACAGCGTTAGCCGGGATGGTCTCCATCTTCTGACCTCGGAATCCGCCCGCCTTGGCCTCCCAAAGTGCTGGGATTACAGGCTTGAGCCACCGCGCCTGGCCGGATCATCTTTTTTAAGTGAAATTGTTAGTATTGAAGTAGAATTGGGACAGACGCGGTGGCTTATGTCTGTAATCTCAGCACTTGGGGAGGCAAGGAGGGTGGATCACCTGAGGTCAGGAATTCAACACCAGCCTGGCCAATATGGTGAAACCCCGTCTTTACTAAAAATACAAAAATTAGCCGGGCAGTAGTGGCATGTGCCTGTAATCCCAGCTACTCTGGAAGCTGAGGCAGGAGAATCATTTGAGCCTGGGAGGTGGAGGGTACGGTGAGCCGAGATTGTACCACTGCACTCAAAAAAAAAAAAAAGAAAA
>NW_012114177.1:0-1093 GCF_000951035.1 Colobus angolensis palliatus | reverse complement strand
GCCTCTCTCAGGTTCAGGCATTTCTCCTGCCTCAGCCTCCTGAGTAGCTGGGAGGATTACAGACATGCGTCATCATGCATGGCTACTTTTGTATTTTTAGTAGAGACGGGGTTTCACCATGTTAGCCAGGATGGTCTCGACCTCCTGACCTTGTGATCCGCCCGTCTCGGCCTCCCAAAGTGCTGGGATTACAGGCTTGAGCCACCGCGCCCGGCCAAAACATCCGCCATTATTGAGGCTTCCCTCCACAACTGTGGTCTTGTTTAAAGCAACAACAGCAACACAAAGCCAGACCTTGGAGTGCCACACCCAAGTGTGGGTTTGGAAGTTGAGAAGGGAACCAGCTGAGAGGAAGCCGGAAGAGCTGTGGAGACCGGCCGGGACCCTTACGGTAGGGATGGGAAGGTAGGAGTGGGGGGATGAGGCCGCCCAGGGGTAGTCCTGCCCCCAGATGCTTGTTTTCACACTGCCTGACTGCTTTTCTGTTTCCTCCACTGTCTGAAATTCAGACAGTTCCAAGATGGTTTGGGTTAACGAGCAGCCTATTTTAAAACGATAAATGTTCCCAGGAGTCTTTGGAGGCGCTATTCATTCATACATTATGGTAATTTGACTTATTGCTTACAAGTATGCTCATTTCACCATCTTAACAAAGCCCACCCCAACAAAGCAGCCGCGCTCCCATCTCCCCGGATCTGTTTGCCCTTTCATGCCAGTGTGTTCCCCCTCCCTCCCCTCTGACCGTACTTGCATGGCAGCCACAGGTACCTAGACTTGGATGTAACCCCTGCTTTCATCCCTCTACTCCCTTGATCATGACATTCCTTCACCTTAAAGTGCTTTCCCCATTTCCACTTGATAATCTTCCCACTTGTCAAAATCCCTCTTGAATCTTCTCCCTAAAGCTCTTTAATGTGGCTCCAGGTCTCCTTCTCTATCGTGGCCCTGATACTATGTTTTGGCTGTTCACTTATTAAATTCTTCTTTGTGGCCGGGCCCGGTGGCTCAAGCCTGTAATCCCAGCACTTTGGGAGGCCGAGACGGGTGGATCACGAGGTCAGGAGATCGACACCATCCTGAGCTACACGGTGAA
>NW_012114176.1:0-1509 GCF_000951035.1 Colobus angolensis palliatus | reverse complement strand
ATGGTCTCGATCTCCTGACCTCGTGATCCACCCGTCTCGGCCTCCCAAAGTGCTGGGATTACAGGCTTGAGCCACCGCGCCCGGCTATTTTAAATTTTCTAATAAACATACTATTATTTATTTAATTTATTTTCTTTTTTGAGACGGAGTCTCGCTCTGTCGCCCAGTCTGGAGTGCAGTGGTGCAGTCTTGGCTCACTGCAACCTCTGCCTCCCAGGTTCACGCCATTCTCCTGCCTCAGCCTGCCCAGCAGCTAGGACTACAGGCACCCGCCACCACGCCCGGATAATTATTTTTTGTATTTTTAGTAGAGACAGGATTTCACCGTGTTAGCCATGATGGTCTCGATCTCCTGACCTTGTTATCCGCCCGCCTCAGCCTCCCAAAGTGCAGGGATTACAAGCGTGAGCCACCGTGCCCGGCCCATAAACGCATTTTTAAAGGTAAAAAGAGGCTGGGCACGTTGGCTCATGCATGTAATCACAGCACTTTGGGAGGCCAAGGCGGGCGGATCACGAGGTCAGGAGATCGAGACCATCCTGGCTAACACGGTGAAACCCCGTCTATACTAAAAAATACAAAAAAAAAAAATTAGCCGGGCGTGGTGGCAAGTGCCTGTAGTCCCAGCTATAGGCCCAGATCTCGCCACTGCACTCCAGCCTGGGCGACAAAGCGAGACTCCGTCTCAAAAAAAGTAAATAAATAAAATAAAAAGAGGCTGGGTGGCCACGCGCGGTGACCCACGCTTGTAATCCCAGCACTTTGGGAGGCCGAGGCTGGCAGATCACGAGATCAGGAGATCGAGACCATCCTGGCTAACACGGTGAAACCTGGTCTCTACTAAAAATACAAAAAATTAGCGGTGTGGTGTAGTCTCAGCTACTCGAGAGGCTGAGGCAGGAGAATTGCTTGAGCCTGGGAGGCGGAGGTTGTAGTGAACCCAGATCCCACCATTGCACTCCAGCCTGGGCAACAAGAGTGAAACTCCGTCTCAAAAAATAAAAAAATAAAAATAAATAAATAAGGTACAATAAATTATGGTCCACCCACCTCACAGAATGTCATGAAAATTGTTCATGAATGGCTGGGCGCAGTGGCTCATGCCTATAATCCCAGCACTTTGGGAGGCCAAGGCAGGAGGATCACTTAAGGTTGGGAGTACAAGACCAGCCTGGACAACATGGCGAAACCTCATCTCTATTAAAAATACAAAAATTACCTCAGCATGGTGGTGCAGGCCTGTAATCCCAGCTACTCGGGTGGCTGAGGCTTGAACCTGGGAAGCAAAGTTTACAGTGAGATGAGTTGGCACCACTGCACTCCAGCCTGGGAGACACAGTGAGACTCTGTTTCAACAACAAAAAATCCTGCAAGAAAAAGGCAGTAAGATTTTTTTAAAAGAGCAAACCCTAACTTGGGGTGGATTTTTTATTTTTATTTTTATTTTTTGAGACAGAGTCTTGCTCTGTCGCCCAGGCTGGAGTGCAGTGGTGCGACCTCAGCTCACGG
>NW_012114175.1:73015-74710 GCF_000951035.1 Colobus angolensis palliatus | reverse complement strand
AAAAAAAAAAAAAAAGACTACTATGAACAATCATGTGTCAAAACTTGGATAATATAAAAGAAATAAATAAATTTCTAAAATCATGCAGCCTACTAAGACTAAATCACGAGGAAACAGAAAATCTGCAGAGAACAATAACAAGTAAGGAGATTTATGAAGTAATCCAAACCTCTCAGCAAAGAAAAGGATAGGACCAGATGGTTTCACAGGTGTAGAATTCCACCAAGCATTTAAAGATGATTAACCACGATCTTTCCGAAATTCTTCCAAAAAATTGAAAAGGAGTAGGTTCTTTTCTTTCTTAGTCTGTTTGTGCTGCTACAACAAAATACCAGACTGGGTGATTTATAAAAGCAGAAATTTATTTCCTACAGTTCTGGAGGCTGGGAACACCAAGATCAAAGCACTGGCAGGTGCAATTGTTCAGTAAGGGCTGGATCCTTTGGAGGGAAGGACACAAACACTGTCTCCTCACAAGGTAGAAGATAGAGGGCAAAGGACGGAGCGCTGTGTAAAGCCTCTTTTATAAGGGCCTTAATCTCATTTACAAGGGAGGAGCCCTCGTAGCCGAAATACGTCTTTAAGGCCTCATCTCTTTTTTTTTTTTTTTTTTTTTTATACTTTAAGTTCTAGGGTACATGTGCATAACGTGCAGGTTTGTTACATATGTATACTTGTGCCATGTTGGAGGCCCCATCTCTTAATATTACTATCACATTGGAAAAAGTTGAATTTTGAAGGAGACACATTTAAATAATAGCATTCCACCCTTGGGCTCCAAAATGTATGTCCTTACATACAAAATACATTCATTCCATCCCAATAGCTCCCAAAGTCTTATCTCATTCCAGCATCAACTTTAAACTCTAGGTTCAAAGTTTAATTTAAATATCATCTGATGCTCCAGGTACAATTCATTCTGAGGTACATTCACTTCCAGCAGTGAACTTGTGAAATCAAACTAGTTATGTGCTTCCAAAATAGAATAATAGGACAGGCACAGGACACACATTTCCATTCCCAAAGGCAAAAAGGGATAACTGGTCCCATGTAAGAAAAAAACCCAAAAAGGCATTCAAAATTAAATCTTAAAGCTTGAGAGTAATCTTTTTTTTTTTTTTATACTTTAAGTTCTAGGGTACATGTGCATAACGTGCAGGTTTGTTACATATGTATACTTGTGCCATGTTGGAGGCCCCATCTCTTAATATTACTATCACATTGGAAAAAGTTGAATTTTGAAGGAGACACATTTAAATAATAGCATTCCACCCTTGGGCTCCAAAATGTATGTCCTTACATACAAAATACATTCATTCCATCCCAATAGCTCCCAAAGTCTTATCTCATTCCAGCATCAACTTTAAACTCTAGGTTCAAAGTTTAATTTAAATATCATCTGATGCTCCAGGTACAATTCATTCTGAGGTACATTCACTTCCAGCAGTGAACTTGTGAAATCAAACTAGTTATGTGCTTCCAAAATAGAATAATAGGACAGGCACAGGACACACATTTCCATTCCCAAAGGCAAAAAGGGATAACTGGTCCCATGTAAGAAAAAAACCCAAAAAGGCATTCAAAATTAAATCTTAAAGCTTGAGAGTAATCTTTTTTTTTTTTTTATACTTTAAGTTCTAGGGTACATGTGCATAACGTGCGGGTTTGTTACATATGTATACTTGTGCCATGTTG
>NW_012114175.1:49526-68496 GCF_000951035.1 Colobus angolensis palliatus | reverse complement strand
TGGATTAAGAAAATGTGGCACATATACACCATGGAATACTATGCAGCCATATAAAAGGACGAGTTCATGTCCTTTGTAGGGACACGGATGAAGCTGGAAACCATCATTCTCAGCAAACTATCCCAAAGACAAAAAACCAAACACCGCATGTTCTCACTCATAGGTGGGAATTGAACAATGAGAACACTTGGACACAGGAAGGGGGACATCACACACTGGGACCTGTCGTGGGGTGAGGGGGTTATGGGGCAGTGATAGCAACAGAAGATATACCTAATGTAAATGATGAGTTAATGGGTGCAGCACACCAACATGGCACATGTATACATATGTAACAAACCTGAACGTTGTGCACATGTACCTTGGAACTTAAAATATAATAAAAAAAGAAAAAAACAAGTCAAACACAAAATGATAAATATTGTATAATTCCACTTACTTTAAGTACCTATAATAGGCAAATTCAAAGACACAGACCATCAAATAGAGATTACCAATGACTGAGGGAGGAAGGAATGGTGCATTGTTATTTAATGGGCAAAGAGTTTCTGTTTGAGATGATAAAAAAGTTCTGGAAATGGATAGTAGTTATGATTGCACAACATTGTGAATGTACTTAATGACACTGAACTGTACATTTGAAAATGATTAAAATTTTAAATTTTGTGTTGCCACAATAAAAAAAGGAAATGGAAGGAAAACATGGCAGGGGAGCCATGAGAATTGCTAGACCAACCTCATCAGCTTGTGACACTCTCTTCCTCCTTCCCTTTTTTAATAATGGGCCCTCCCTGCAATGATCCTCCCAGTGCCTGTGTTACTATAATGAAGGCAGGAGCACTGGTCTGGGAGTTGATGGTCACTGGTAACATAAACAATGACAATAATGATAGCTAACATTTACTGATCACTTACTATATACAAGGCATTTTACTAAGTATTTTAAGTCACTACTATTTATTAGGTTATTATTCTACTTTCATAGAGAAAGCATACAGAGTTGAGCAAGAAAATACAATTATTTTAAGGTCACATGTCCAGAAAACGGTAGATCTATGATTTGGACCCAGATCTGTATCCAGAACCCTCACTGTTAATGACTATGTTACTGCTTCCTGAACTTCAGTAATCATCTGTGTACTACATTTACACATTTTACCAAAACCTTCAGGATTTTTGCATTAAGCCAGCTTCCTTTTCTCCCAAGGCCCACTCTCTGGATTCAATTAAATATTTTTCTGAGAGAGGCTAAAAAGAAGAGCATCAAATATAACTTTGTTTCTACAGCAAACTTGCATACACACCATGGAATACTATGCAGCCATAAAAAAGGATGAGTTTGTGTCCTTTGTAGGGACATGGATGCAGCTGGAAACCATCATTCTCAGCAAACTATCGCAAGAACAGAAAACCAAACACTGCATGTTCTCACTCATTGGTGGGAACTGAACAATGAGATCACTTGGACTCGGGAAGAGGAACAACACACACCGGGGCCTATTATGGGAAGCGGGGAGGGGGAGGGATGGCATTGGGAGTTGTAACTGATGTAAATGACGAGTTGATGGGTGCTGATGAGTTGATGGGTGCAGCACACCAACATGGCACAAGTATACATATGTAACAAACCTGCACGTTGTGCACATGTACCCCAGAACTTAAAGTATAATAACAAAAAAAAAGTTTAAAAAAAAAGAAAATGTGGTATGTACACACCATGGAATACTACTCAGCCATAAAAAGGAGTGAGGTAATGGCATTCACAGCAACCGTTATTCTAAGTGAAGTAACTCAGGAATGGAAAACCAAATATTGTATATTCTCTCTTATAATTGGGAGCTAAGCTGTGAGGATGCAAAGGCATAAGAATGATACAATGGACTTTGGGGACTTGGGGGGAAGAGTAGATGGGATGAGGGATGAAAGACTACACATTGGGTACAGTGTTGGTGATGCATGCACCATAATCTCAGAAATCACCACTAAGGAACTTATCCATGTAGTAAAACATCACCTATTCCCCCAAAAACCTATAAAAATAATTTTAAAAAAGAAAATTCTGGTGTAACAAGGAGTAAGAATTGCAGGTAAACAGACCAGTGAAGAGATTAGTCCAGCAAGACACGAGGCTTGAACTGGGAGGAATCAATACTCATAATATCTACTACAATGACTTCTGTCATGAATTTTCTGGTGATTAATAAGGTTGTCCTTCTGGTTAAGGCTTGCCATATGCATGACATTCATAAACATTTTCTCTGCTATAGATTGCTGATGCATAATCAGGCCTGAGGCCTAAGTTAAGGCCTTGATGCATAGATGACACTCAAAGGGCTTCTCTCTACTGTGAATAATCTTGAAGTTTACACAGTTTGAGCTCCAGGTAAAGGTTTTTCCCATAGACACTATATCCTTAGGACTTGTCTCTACTATTGATTCTTTCATGTTTAGAGCTCCTGATGATTATCCTTGCATATTCACTGCATTTATAGGACTTTTCCCTACTGTGATTTCCCTGGTGGAGAATAAGAATTGAATTCTATCTAAAATCTTTTAAACACTAGTTATACTTTTAATGTATTTCCTTAAGACTAATTATCTGACTACCTAAAAAATTCAGAGTTCAGTATAATGATAAAATTTTGTAAATTTCTACTCCAGACTCTCTGGCCTATAGCTGCTCTCCTTTGGGTCATAAGGCTTAAGCTCTTCTCGTGGATATTACTTCAGGAACTCTCCCCCAGGAAGAACTGGCTGTTCAGTGACAGAACTAAAACAGTTTTCTTGGAAGGAAACACATATCACTCTATGTCCCACCTAGCACTCTAACTTGCCTTAATACTCAGAAGTTGTTCC
The DNA here is from genome assembly GCF_000951035.1 of Colobus angolensis palliatus. Lineage (NCBI taxonomy): Eukaryota > Metazoa > Chordata > Mammalia > Primates > Cercopithecidae > Colobus > Colobus angolensis. The sequence continues at coordinate 65,640 of NW_012114175.1, read as the reverse complement.
AGAGTTGGGGGCCTAGGGAATAACTCTGCTTGTAAGATCTCTAGAAATTCTTCTATGACTAACATGTCTTGCTTTGGAATAGAATTCTTGATGTCAGTCTTATCATCTGAAAAAATAAATAGGTATATGTAGTAATTGACTTTCGCATGCTGAGCCCTCTTAAAACTCATCAGGAAAATTTGCAGGAAAAATTTAGACAGGACCTTCTGAGAACTCAGAAATAGGTTCCCAGGAACATAAGGGGATGGAAATCCTCAGATACAGGAACACATGTATGGAGGCTGAAGATAGAGGCCCAAATCTGAGACATCTAAGCAGTGTCACCTCCAGAAAACCCTGTAAATTGTGCTAAGCCACAGCTAGCTAACCAGTACCCCCACTGTTTGAAAACAAGAAACAGAAAAACACTACATGTTCCTTTCAATATATATTCCTTCAACAAGTATTTGTTGAATGCCTGCTATGTTTCACAGTCTATTTTAGGTTACTGGGGATACAAAGAAAGTCAAATAACATAAGAAGTCTGTCCTTGAAGGGCTCAAGGTCTTGTAGGAGAAACAGGCACATAAACAGGGAATCATAGAGGCATGGAGGAGAAACATCTACCACTATCACAACAGAGCAAGTTAAGGAAGATTTCTGGAATAGGTGATACCTGAATTGAATCTTTTTTTTTTTTTTTTGAGATGGAGTATTGCACTGTCGCCTGGGCTGGAGTACAGTGGCATGATCTTGGCTCGCTGCAACCTCCGCTTCCCAGGTTCAAGCAATTCTCCTACCTCAGCCTCCCAAGTAGCTGGGATTACAGGCACCTGCCACCATGGCCAGCTAAATTTTATATTTTTAGTAGAGACGGAGTTTCACCATGTTGGCCAGGCTGGTCTCGAACTCCTTACCTCAGGTGATCTGCCCGCCTCAGCCTCTCAAAGTGCTGGGATTACAGGCATGAGCCACCATGCCTGGCCCTGAATTGAGTCTTAAAGGGCAAGCAGGAGTTAGTAAGCTAGACCAAAACAACAACAACAAAGATGGATTGTGTGAACCTATGGATTATATCGGGGAAAAAAGAGAGGGATTGGAGAAGATAATTCTAGCCAGAGAAAAGAATGTAAAGACCAGGAAGAAAGTAAGCATAGGTGAACTAAAAGAAGCTTACAGAAAAGTGTCAACAGGTAAGACATAAGACATAAGCAGAAGACAGTTCATGACCAACTTTATAGATCCTGTAAAAGACTTTGTTATTTTTCCTGGCAACGCTGAGGAGCCATTGAAGGAGTCTAAACAGCAGAGTGACATGGCCATATTTCTGGGATAGAAAGATCATGCCAACATCCAGTGGGGAGGATGCAGATGATGAAGCCTGAACTGCAACAATGGCCTTGGAGACACAGAAAAGGAATTCATAAACAGAATTGAAATTAAATGAACAGAATATTTGCTAGCTTCTTCCTATGTATTAGGCATTACAAGTTTTGCAGAGATTCACTCTTTTACATGTCATAAAAACACTATGAAGTAGATATTATCAATATCCTCATATTACAGAGAAGGAGACTGAAATTCAGACAATTTGAAGTAACCTCCCAAAGTTCATACAGTCAATAAATGGCAGAACCCAGTTAATCTGGCTCTAGGGCTGATGTTCTTAATCCCTGTTCATTCTTGAGGTAACACTTAGAAGAATCAAGTACCAGGATGAGATCTCATCTTCCATAAAGTGACTGAGCAAGTAATTCCAGACTCTTCCTTTTCCCTCAACATCTAGAAAACTCACTGTTCCTGAAATGCAGTAAACATCTTAAGACCTCCCTGATTTTGTTGATATTGTACCCTCTGCCTGGATTGCCCCTCTCCCTCTGCTTTACCCAATAAACTCATGCTTTGTAAACCATTTAAAATATCATCTGTTCTCTGTAGTATTTCCTGAAACACATTAGGGACTTTTAAACTTTTTTCCTTTTGCTCATATTGCTGTCTCTGCCTGCTGAATAGGGGATTGAGAAAGAAAACACATTCTTCTTTACCAAAAAACAAAAACTATAAATAGTTATTAGCTATATTAAGATATATGCCAGGTGTGATGGTTAATATTGAGTGTCAACTTGATTGGATTGAAAGATACAAAGTATTGATCCTGGGTGTATCTGTGAGGGTGTTGCCCAAAGGAGATTAACATTTGAGTCAGTGGGCTGGGAAAGGCAAACCCACCCTTAATCTGGGTGGGCATCATCTAATTGGCTGCCAGCAAATATAAAGCAGGCAGAAAAACATGAAAAGGCTAGAGTGGCTTAGCCTCCCAGCCTATATCCTTCTCCTGTTCTGCATGCTTCCTGCCCTTGAACATTGAACTCCAAGTTCTTCAGCTTTGGGACTCAGATTGGCTTCCTTGCTCCTTGGCTTGCAGACAGCCTATCGTAGGACCTTGTGACCATGTGAATTAATACTACTTAATAACTCCTATATATATATATATATGTATATATATGCACACACACACACACATATATATATACACACATATATGAGAGTTATATATAAACTCACATATATGCGTGTGTGTGTGTGTCTCCTACTAGTTCTGTCCCTCTAGAGAACCCTGACTAATATACCAGGACATTTTTTAATTCTCCTAATAGGAAGCTACTCCCACTAAGCATATAGATTACTTACAAAAGGAAGAATATGAGCCTGACATTGAACATTTTAGCTGTAATTATAAGTGTTATTAAACAATGAAATAATATTTATAACACTCTGAGGGGTAAAAAACTGGATTTTGGAATTTTATACCTAATCAAAAATTATAAAAGAATTCTCTGTATTACTCTATGATATTTTGAAAAATATTGATTACTAAAATTGATACGGAAAGAAGTTTTTTAAAAAAAACCTATAGACAAATTATCATGGAAACCATTAGGAAAGCTGTCTAAGAACAACCCAGCTACCATCACCAAATGGTGTTAGGGCAAATAATTATATTGGCTGGTATTACCCAAAATTACAAGAACAGATTTGTTATTTAAATTAAAATAGAAACTACAGACCAATCTTACATGAAGAAGAAACCACAGCATGTCTGGGACATAGCTATCATGCTACTCTCTGAGTTTCACTCCAGAATCTGGGTAAGGGGTATAGCTAATGAAGGAGAGAGATGCTGATAGTGAGACCAACCCTTCAGGAAGTAACCCAACAAAGCCTGTATGTCTTCCTTAATTCCCACTCATCACAAGTGGTTGAGCCTATCATTAACCGGGACAACCTTTTACAGAGATATTGGATAAAATGTAAGAAAAAATCTTTAAAAGATCCATATCATTTGGTCAAATAATTCCATTTCTAAAAATCAATAATAATATTTGTGGTGATGGTTGCACAATTCTGTGAATATACTAATAATCACTGAATTACACATTTAAAATGGGTGAATTTTATGGTTTATAAATAAGCTTTTGGAAAATCTATGCTAAGAAAATAATCTAAAATCCAGAGACAACTTTAAGTACCATGATGTTTACTGCAGTGCAACTGCAAAGTAAAAAGTTGAAACTCCTAAGTCACTGAAGTCTATTCAGTCAAACATTGTCTGAATATCTACTTATTGTCAGGTTGACACTGGGGTTGCAGATATGAATCAGACCTAGACTCTGATTCCAGAGGAACTCCCACACAGGTAGGAAGTCAACAAAGACACAGAACAAATCAATGCAGAGAGAGAGAGGGGACTACATAGAGAAGGGCCAGGGAAGTGTTTCCTAAGGACACGCTATGTGAGTACATGGGGCTGAAACTTACTTCCCCCTCCAGACTACACTGCCTCATAAAAAGATGAGAATCACACAACCACCACCCAAAGAGAAAATGAGACATTTTCCTCTAAAGGAGAGGAGATATCAGGCACAACCACAGCCACCCACACTCACAGGCTCAGCTGGACCAGGAATAGTAGAGGCACCACCTAAGTATCCTTCTGAATGACCTGGGAAGTCCCAGCCACTTTCCTCCAATAGGGCACTTCAAGTTCTTCTCTATGTCACCTCAGAGGTTTGTTAACTTCAGTAGATTTTATTCATCCAGTGCCTTTTCTGGGTACAGGTAGAACAGAGTAGAAAGAACAGAGGAAATACATCTGAATGCAACAGGCATTTCTGACAGCCCCTCTAGTCAATGGTTCCAGATTCCTATCAGCAAGTTGCTCAAGGTCTGATGTGGGAGAAAGACATAAGACAAGGTGCCAGTAGTACAGTGTGATAAATTCTGAGAGAGAAGATGTGGGAGCCCAGAAGAGGGAACAAGATCCAGTGTGGGAGTTTAAAAAGGCCTTCCAGAAGTGATGACATTTGAGCTCAATTTTCAAAGTGACAAATGGTTAGCCAGCTGAAGAGTTGAAGGTCAAGGTTATTGCAGCTGCATTTGAAATACCTTCTAGAAGAACTGGAATTAATCTTTAATTTTAAAAATGGTTAAATACACCATGCTATACCCATACTCTCGAATTTATATGCCACTGCATCTCCAGTACCTAGCACCACACCTGACATGCTATAGGCACTCAATAAACATTTGTTGAATTAATAAATTAATCCAGATGGAGCAGCAAATATCACAGAAAAGGAGCTAATATCCATGTTATTCAAAGTTCTTCTACAACTCAAAAATAAAACTATAAACAGCAATAATAATAGCTACATCTCATCCTCACAATAATCCAATAGGGTAGGTTCTACGACTGTCCCATTTTACATATGAGAGATCTGGAGATAAGCGAACCAAATAGCTAAGGTGTTTTGGTGACTTGGTGACTTGGGTGAGTCTGACTCCAGGGTGCATGCTTTTAGTCTACTATATTTTACTGCCAACCCACCCCCAAAATGGGCAAAAAGTAGACCACTCAGAAGAGAAATAGACAAATGATAAAGAAACATATGAAAAAAAACACCCATTCTCATTAACAATGAAAGAAAAGCAAATCAAAGCAACACTGATATACCATTTTTAGTGCCTATAAGATTAACAAATATTTTAAAAATTGAAAATAACAAATGGTATTGGTGAGTCTGTGAGAAAACAGATACACATTTACTCTTATACACCACTGGGTGGAGAGGGGTGTATAACACATATATAGGGCAAATTGGCAGTATCAAAAATTATAAGTGTCTATTACCTTTAGACCCAGGAATTCTTTTATTTTAGGATGTCACCCTCTAAAAAAACGCTCTCACAAACACCAAAAGATGTTTATTGCAACATTAATCACAATGGAGGGGGGAAAATCCTTGGGAATAACCTAAATTTCTGTCAATAAGGGAATGTTTAAATACATTATAGTGCATTCAGATTTTGTAACCTCCATGGTATATTGACACATGGTTGAATGAAAAAAAGGAAATTGCAGATCAATATGTAGACAATGGTCTTATTTATGTAAATATAACATTAATGATGACAATCTGCTCTAAAGATGAAATTGTCTGGTTATAACATGGTCCTGCTGCCTTAGGATTGATAAGAGAAGGGGAAAAAGAGAGTGACAAAAGGGAGAGAAAATGAAAAAGGGAGGAGAAGGTGATAGAAAAGATAAGACAGAGAACTTCACATTTTAAATTGTATATTATGAGAGGAAGAGAAGAGTGTGGGTTCTGTAACTAGATTGCCTAGGTTCATAGGTGGGCTCTGTACTTTCTAGTTGGGTAATTATCAGCAAGTTACCTCACCTCTCTGAGCCTCAGTTTTTTCATCTGTAACACAGGGATAATAGTACCTATCTTTTAAGGTCCTTACATGGCTAAATTAATTCATGTAAAGCACTTAATGAAGGGTCTGGTGCATTGTAAGCACTCAGTCAACAGTAGCTGCTATTTTATTTGGACCAGGCACTGTGCTATGTACATGATATTACCAAATTGTTACCACAACCGGGGATCTAGTCTGTGGAAGCTGACTGTTAGAGCTCGTAAGCACAACACTGTATTCTAGGTCTGACTCCAGAGCCCTCCCAACTTGTGCTACAGTCACTTCTGGGTTCTATTGCCCTCCTTTTATAGTTGAGGAGATCTATATTCAGAGATAGATCAAGGTACCCCAGCTCTAGGTGGATGGTCTGATTCCAAAGCCCAAATGAGCTAATTTTGCTGTCCTAGAGAGAAAAGAAAATAGGGAAGAGCCAGAGCTGGGGGAGGGGTACACTAGAGGGAGGGGCTACTTTGGGTTTTATCTCTAGCAAGGAAGGGACTGAGATACCTTTGGGGCCAATGCAGGGCCAGGCCAGCAGAAGGCAGGGTGGGTGGGGCTGAGTCAGAGGAGAAGGGATAAATGCCAGGTCCTAACCCACAGTACCCACCCGTCGTTCGTTCGTCCTCAGTGCAGGGCAACAGGTAAGAGCTGCTTTCAGCCTGGCACACTCTCTCTGGTCTGCCAGCTGGTCTCTCAGGGCTGTACACACTGACTCTCTGGTCTGAGTAGATCTGATTTTTTCCTTTGTTTGTTTCTCAGAATCTGTCTCTTTTTCATTTTCTTTTTATCTCCCATGTCTCCTTCTGTCTTTCCTCATTTTCAGCTTTCTTCTCTCTTTTTCCCTTCATTACTTTCCTTTGTTTTCCAGATTATTCATTTCATTTCATCATTCTCTGACACTCTTGCTTTCTCTTATTTTTCCCTCCTGAGTTCTATCTTTTTCTCTAAATTTCTTTCTCTTCCCCCTTTTTGTCTCTTTCCTTGGCTCTGTATTTCTCTGTCTCTGCATTTCTGTCTCCTCTTCCTCTCTATCAAGAACGATGGCTTAATATTTCTTTCTGCAATTCCCCATTCCTCTCTCCCTTTGACTCCCTCTACCTGCTGGACTGACAGCAGAGCTCAGTGGGTCAGAGCCCATGGGGAGCCTAGGGATGCGGAGAAGAGCTAGGGAGGGAAACTAAGAGGATATGGGGGTGATGGGAATGATGAATTGGGTAAGGAGAGATTTGGGGGAATTGAGAGATGAATAATTAGCAGAAATAAGTGAAGACAGTGGAAGAGGAATGTAGTGTCACTATACAAAAAGTAAACAGATTTCTATTCTCATCCTAATTCGCTGTGAGACCCTAGACAAGTCATTCACCCTCTGAAAAAAAAGGCTTAGCCTGTAATTTCCACCACCCTTTCTAGTTTTGATGTTGTGATCTTCTAAATGTTCCTGTTTCTAAGAATTTCTGATTCTCTGATTCCAGTTATCTAAAGTTCTATATGATTCTTCTGTGGTGGGAAAGTGGTACTAAAAAGAGAAGTAAGGCCTGATGTTTCCAACTCCTGAAGAGAAATTACCACTTCTCCTCCAGACCTAATTGACTTTTGCAAAGCAGGCCACAAAAGGGGTGGGGGTGTGGGGGACAAGGAATGCTGCAATGAGTGTTTTCTGGCTCTCTGCTGGGGTAGAGTTGCAGTTGGCCCTTTTGACCTCTGGGAATACAGATTGGGTGCTGACACAAGAGAGGATTTTAAAGTCATAGGAAAAACCTTTCAGTAATGATCTGTTATTTGGTCTGAAATTTCATCATCATCTCTTTGGTTAAAAGTATTGTTTTAAGAAGATGCCTGGCAAGCATTACCACACGGTAGGTGCATAAGTTATTAAATGGTAGAGTAAATGAATATCCAACAGTATCTGAAATTCCTCTGTAGTTACAGATCTGTTCCTTTGGTAAGGCATTGGTGACAAATGGCATATGACCTGGAAAGAGGCCTATGTTAGTGCAGCAGAGAAGATAAATGTCTAGTGTCAGGCCCTCAGTCAAGAAAAAAAGGTAGTAACATTTGAATCACAGATCCATAATGGTTAAGTTAGGAATCTCTGGAAACAGATTGCCTAGGTTCAAATCCTGCTTCTCCTATGTACTAGCTTTCTGATCTAGACAAGTTACTTAATCTTTTTGGGATTCAGTTTCCCTATCATCACAGGGTTGACATGAGAACAGGGCCTGGCACAGAGGGCTCTGTGGGTGTTTGACTATCAGAACTAGGTGGGATCTATGAAATTATCTAGCCCAATGTCAGTGGAGAAACCGAAGCCCAGAGAGGGGAATTACAGAGCCCAAGTTCACACAATAAATTGTACAGGATTGGGACAAGAATCAGTCTCTAGCTTCCCAAACCCAGCCTGGTATATTCATGTGACTTCCCTTGGCGTACCTTCATTTTTTCTACATGGGAAATGGAGAAAATAAAAATAATAAAGTCTATCAATTAAATATAATAACTAACACTTTTTCACTGTTTACTCTGGGATAGTTACTCTGCTAAATGCTTTATATGGATTATCTTACTGAATCTTCACAACATTCCTGTGATGCAGATTGTCTTTGTTATTACCAATATTTTCCAGATATAAGATGTATAGCAGGGAAGTGACTTTTCTAAGGTCCCAAAGCTAGTGAGTGGTGGAGCCAGGATTCAAACTCAAGTAGTTTGGCTCTAGAGCCTATGCTCTTTATACCCTAAATTGACTAAAATGCTTCCTTGATTCAATTTTACTCACTCTAGTCTCTTGGTGGGTAATGAGATGGAATAGAAAGAGAGCCCATGGTAACTAGACTACAAGGTCATGGGTATAATGATGGCCAGGCAGAGTGAGGCAGAGCAAATTTCAGGAAAGGAATAATAGAACAAGAGAAATGAGAACAGAAGCTTGAAAGAACTTGAGAATTCAACGAATTCCAAGAAGTGGTCTATATTTTCCCAGGACCCTGAGCATATCATGGCCAAAAGCCCCCTAGTAATGACGTGTGTTTAATTTCTTCTGTTTTTATATACAGGAGGTAGGCCTTCTCCACCATCCCAAGGCAGGACTGGACTTTGCCTCCAATATTGGGGGCTTTCCTTCCCACTACATACCCCAATGTTGTTGGCATTATTGTTGCCAGGATTGATGTTGGGGGAGTTTACAGGAGCCTAGAGCCTTGTCATCTGCCTTGCCTGCACTTCTGGGCTATCCACTTCTTACCACCAATAGCCAGGGCCAGCTCTAGCCAGATGCTCAGACGTGATTCCAGAAAGGGGATCCTCTTCTCTCCCACGCCCTCGTCTCAGCTTGGGGAGTAGTCAGACCCCAATGGTGATAAACTCTGGCAGCTTTATCTGTGGTCTACAGGCTCAGCCCTAAGTGCTTTAGCTTTCACAAGCAGGCAGGGGAAGGAAAACACATATCTCCAGATATGAGGTAGGCACTGGATCCAATTCCTTACCTACCATGTGAAGTGGCCATAATTACCTCATATTTGACAGCTAATGAAGGCCAAGATCCAGAGAGGGGAAGTAATTTGTACAAGAACATCCAACAATGAAATTGGAGAGCTGGAATTTTAATAAGAAAAGCGAACATTTATTGAAGATTTACTATGTGCCAAACACTACCCTAAAGGCTTACCTTGGATTGTTTCATTTAGTCCCTCCAACAACCCTTCTGTCGTTTCCAATTTCAGGGCCCACATGCCTTGGCCCCACATACCAACCCAGGCTGCTGTGACAGCCCATGAGAAGGGGAGAGGTTGCTCTGGGATGGAACAAGAAAAAAGAGGTTGTTTTGTGAGGTAGGGGGAGGGTGCTTATTCTATGAGATCAGGAAGGGAGGGAGATGAAGGAGGTTGCCATATGAGGACAGGGCCATGAGCTGAACTGTCCCTCACAACATAAGGCTGAGAATGCTAGTAGATTCTACTCAATAACTTTCTTCACAGTGTCAGGGCTTTAGTCTTCCCACATTCTCCTATGTCTCTCCCATTGTACTGTCCCTTATCTTGTCTCACTTTTTGACTCTGTCTTTCCAATTTGCCCTTTTTCTTTACATCTGTCTCTCCTTCTTGCTCTCTCTAGCTGTCTTTCTCTTGGTGTCTCTCAGCTCTCACTCCTCTTAACCCTCATCCCCCCGCTTTAGTCACCTCTCTGTCTCTATCCTTTGATCTTGTCATTTTTCTCTACTCTCTTCTCTCTGTCCTTTGGTCTCTCTCTCTCATCTCCCTCAATTAGGGCCACGATTCTCTTCCCCAAACTCACTTAGCCTTTTGCAATTTCTGGAAGCATTTTTTTATCTTTGTGTCTGACTGACTCTCTACCCCTGCTGGATTCTCTCCACTCCTGCTCTCTCTCACTTCTATGAATCTTTGTATAATCCTCTAGACTCATTGATCTCTCCTCATGTCCCTTTTGTGTCCCTTGGTCTGTCTGTCTCTGCCTTTATCCCTGTGTGCACTATCCCCACCTCCTTTTTCTTTTTTCATTTTCTCTTTCTCTCAACTCAATCTCTGTTTTCATCTCCACCCTGTTCCCTTTCCCTCTACCTTTGATCTCTTTTTCTCCCTCAATTTCTGTTCTTTTAACTCTACCACCACCACCACATCTTTGTTCTCTCTCTACTTTCCTCTTTTTATCTTTCCTACATTTTATTTTCTTCTAGTTTTTCTCCTAGTCCCTTCTCCTTCCTCAATTTCAGACTCTGTTCATTCATCAATTTACCCCAAAACTCAACAAATATTTATTGAGTGCCTATGTGTCATTTGCCTTCTCTTTTTCTGATCTCTCTGCCCCCTTTCTCTTCTCTGTCTTGGCCTCCGCCTGTTTCACTAACCCATAGACTATGTCTTTGTGCCTTGTTTTCCAGCCCCACTGGGACTTGCTTTCACCTCTTCCTAGATCTGTGCTTATCCAAGAGACAGGAGCAAATTCAAAGACAGCATAATACCAGGCTGGTGGCACATAGTCTGTAGGACCAAGGGCCTACCCTTCCTTCCTGTTCCCTTGATTTCCTTAAACTGATACATTTGACCTCAAGCTCCTTCTCCCTCTCCGGCTGATCCTGCTTAGGAAACACCCTGGGCCAAGCCTCAGGAGCTCTGTTCAATGACATATGTTTGCATTAGCAGGCTGAATCTTCACTTGGCTAAGACCAACATTCTTAGAAAGATCCTTGGCCTTAAGTATTGATCAAAGGGTTAGTGGGTTGGCAATTCTCATCCTGCCACACAAAAACACATTTCAGTGATCCTCATCATCACAGAGGTAGTTAGTGCCAGAGTGAGTCAGAATCCAGGCTTTCTGACCTCCAGTTAGCACTCCTTCCTTCACCTCTTTGCCCAGTAGTCAGTTTCTTATTTCTTCCTCTATGATGTTTTATTGGTACATGTTAACATTGGAAAAGAAGTTCTTTCCCGGGAAGGGCAATAAGAGCATCTCAGAGGCAGCAAGTTTTGGGTGGGAAGCTGAAGATGAGGATCAAAGACCTGGCTTTTGGCCAGGCCCTCATGATGGAATCTCATCTCTTCCATATCTTCTGCAGGACTTCGGGCTCAAGATGGTGACTGCAGCCATGCTGCTACAGTGCTGCCCAGTGCTTGCCCGGGGCCCCACAAGCCTCCTAGGAAAGGTGGTTAAGACTCATCAGTTCCTGTTTGGTATTGGACACTGTCCCATCCTGGCTACCCAAGGACCAAACTGTTCTCAAATCCACCTTAAGGCAACAAAGGCTGGAGGAGGTAAGAAGAGGCTGCTAGCAAAAGGGGAGAATGTTACTGTCCTGGGGTAAAAGTTCCAAGTCATACTGGCCATCTTTGCCTGATAATTAGGAGGGTTCATGTGAAAAGTGTCAAGATAGCATGAACTGGCCCCAAAATATACCCAGGATCTGTCTTCTGCCAGGTCCTCTAGAAAGGGTCTCATTCTCGGCCAGGCGCAGTGGCTCATGCCTGTAATCCCAGCACTTTGGGAGGCCGAGGTGGGTGGATCACGAGGTCAGGAGTTCAAGACCACTCTAGCCAAGATGGTGAAACCCCGTATCTACTAAAAATTAAAAAATTAGCTGGGCGTGGTGGTGGGCGCCTGTAATCCCAGCTGTTTGGGAGGCTGAGGCAGAGAATTGCTTGAACCCAGGAGGTGGAGGTTGCAGTGAGCCAAGATTGCACCACTGTACTCCAGCCTGGGCCACAGAGCGAGAATCTGTCAAAAAAAAAAAAAAAAAAAAAAAAAAAGGAGGGGAGAGGAGAGGAGAGGAGAGGGAAGAGAAAAGAAAAATTATCACTGTCGTGTCCCTCACACACTATACTCCAGACATGCTGAAACTACTTAAAATTGCCTAAATCAACTACTGTGTCAAGAGTTTGTGCCTTTGCTCCTGTCAGATTACCCTCTCCTAGACCCCATACTGGAGAATCTCATACTTCTCATTTGACACTAAGCTTTGACACTAATCATCTCCTCTGCAAAGCCTGCTTAGACCTCCAAACTGTCTAATTCCAATTCTGGCTCATTTCCCCTCCCTCTTCTGGACTTCAGTAGCCCCTTTACTTCCTCTATCCCAGCACTGTTCACAATGTGTCTTCAGTGTATGCCATTCTCACCAGCTTAGGAGCTCCCCTAGCACAGGGACCAGACTCATCTATCTCTGTGTCTCTATGATAGCCTGAGATATAGCTTTGGGGTACATTAGATCTAAGTAATTATTGTTGAGCTGAACTTATGACTAGAAATGCACCCCAAATTACTCTCTTACCTTTGCATAGATTCTCCATCTTGGGCCAAGGGCCACTGTCCCTTCATGCTGTCGGAACTCCAGGATGGGAAGAGCAAGATTGTGCAGAAGGCAGCCCCAGAAGTGCAGGAGGATGTGAAGGCTTTCAAGACAGGTTGGAGTCAAGTTCCACCTTATGCAACCTTTACTCCTAATGCTTGAACCCACTACATCACAGTCCTGAGCTAGGCTAATACAAAAGCAGCCAGTACACATCCCATGATAAGAAGTCCATTCTTTCCAGGGGAGCCATGGTAGGCAACAGTTTAGGCTGTATGCTGAAGCACACAATTCCTGACAAACGCACATGTACAGGCTCCTGAAACTTTTAGTCATTATTCTAAGATGAGTCCTCTAGAATTTTGACTCTTCTTTTTCAGGTGGCTAAATTGATCCCAACAGGCTGGGGTCCCACATTTCAGCAAGACCACTCTATGAGAATATGGATTTGCATGAAAGAGAAAGAGCTGGGAGTAGGTACCTCCTTTAACTAGGGTGCAGATCCCCAGGTCAGCTTAATTAGTGCAGACCACCCAAGATAATCACCCTTGAGGTATGGCCACACTGTTGGCATCTTTCATAGGCCCCTTTGGAATATCATTAAGGACAAAAACTTCAAAATTGAAACTTAATGATGTTTAGAAAAGAAGAGTAAGGTACATTATCCTGCATCTACTTTCTAAATGCAGGACCCAGGGTGGCTGCCCCAGTTACCTCACCCAAGGGAAAATCCTAGTGGACAGAAGTATGATTCACCTTATAGAAGGTTTCCTAACAATGTAATAGTCTCCATTCAGGGAGATAAATAGAAGCTCACCTTGGAGAAGATTTCTTCTCGCTACAGAAAGCGTCCTTACCTTATAAACTTGAATTTTCATGTTGCGTTGAGCTTAAAGAGGACAACACGTGCTTTCTTTTTCCCCCATTCTCTTCATGGCCAATGAATCTCACATTCCATCTCAGATCTGCCTAGCTCCCTGGTCTCAGCCAGCCTAAGGAAGTCATTTTCCAGTCCCCAGGAGCAGAAGCAGATCTCTGGGAAAGTCACACACCTGATTCAGAACAATATGCCTGGTGAGTTTGCTGAGGTGGAAATAAAGGGGATCAGAATAGGGAAGGCATTCTGAAAGGGCCTCTGTCGTAGTAGGGGAAACAGCACAGAAGGGCCTTGGAACCAAAGGAAATTTGAGTTTAAAATTTAATGCTGACACTTGCTGGATCTAGGTGTTTTGGCAAGTAAGACACTTTCCTTCCGTGGCATTTAGTACCTACCTCAATAGGTTACCATGAGAAGAAAATAAAATTACATTTATGGAAATGTTTCTAATGAGGCTTCATTAAATATTAGGCTTACTCTCATTATTTCTTCTCCATGCTTCCCTCAAAAACTCTCACCCTTCATAGAGCACCTTTTCCCCATTCTTATATGTGTTTATATTCATTTTCATAATGACATTTGCATTATTTTCTAATATAAAAGGAATATGATTCATGGTAAAATATTTTTCAACATATACAGGAAAGTATAAGGAGGGAAATTTAAGTCATGCAGAGTTCCACCATTAAGTTTTTGCTATATTTTCTCCCAGATATTTTTCTATGGCTACACACACACACACACACACACACACACACGCACACACACACACACACACACACACACACACCCTCTGCTCTCTTCACCACATCCACGCTTTTGTTAGAAGTGTGATCTTATTTTACCTGGAGTTTGTTATGCTGTTTTGTTCACTTAAAAATATGTCATGGGTATAGTATGGATTCAATATCATTCAGTTAATCAAGCATCTACAATTTAAGTTGTTGTTTCCAATTTTTTGTATTCTCTCAGTTTAGATTGAAGGTTGGTTTTACATATATACAAATGTACTCAAAGAAAATGTAGAGTATTACCTTTTTCAATTTTTATTTTTACCTAATAATATCTTGCTATATATTTTGCTCTGTGCCTTTTATTTCACTCAACAATATACTGTAGACATGCTTCCATTTGAACACATATATATCTACCCTACTTTTCAATGCTTCCAAATATTTTGTAGCATAGATATAATAGAGATTATTTGGCTACTCCTCTATTCGGTTGCTTCCAATTTTTTCTATTACAAACAGTAGTGCAAAAAACATCCTTGAATGTATCTCCTTGTGCACACAGGCAAGTGTTTCTCCAGGATAGACAATCAGAGGTGGAAATTCTTGGGATGTAAGGGTGTGTACATTTTTGATATTAATAGATATTGCCAATTAGCCCTCCAACATGGCTGTACCAGTTAACAAGGAGGGTATCCATAGTCTCATACCCTTACCAGCACTTGATATTATCAAACTTTAAATCTTTATCAATTGATAGGTGAAATTTTGTTTTCCCAGTTTTATTTTTCCTGATTAATAATCTTTTTCTACATTTATTCTATGCCCGTTTTTCTACTGGGTTGAAATTTTTCATGTTAATTTTTCAGAGATTATATAATAAATTCTGAGTATCAATCATTTGTCTGTCAATTATGCTGCAAATATTTCTCTAGATATATCAGTATGTGCATTTTAAAAACTTTTGATACATATTTCCAAACATCTCTGCAGCAAGAATGTTGCCAATTTGCCCCTCAAGCAGCCATATAAATTGCTGTCTGCAACATGATTTCTGTCTCATGTAAAGAGTTCTAGAGTTTAACAAGCCCTTTGGCAAACATTATTTCAATTTATCCTAGAAATAATGTTACCCCATCTTGTAGTGGTAATGGTTAAAGAAGTGGGCTCTGAGTTACTTACTTGATGAACACTACTTGCTGCATGACCCTCGTCAAGTTACCTAACACTTAATGCCCCAGTTCCCTCATCTGTAAAATGGAGATACTAATAGAACTGTCCTTGGAGCATTGTTGTGAGGAATAAATTAAATATTTATAAAGTTCCCAGGAAAGAACTTACATGTATTAGGCATTCATTAAATGTTAGCTATAATAATATAATTGAATATTAGCTATCTTTATTGGTATTATTATGACTACTAATACTATAGCAGTAATAATACTACTATTATCATGTGCCATTTATTAGTTTGAATATATTACATGTTGTTGGTTGTCAGATGCTCACAATTCTCCAAGGAAAGTATTATTAGCCTCATTCTACAAATAAAGAAATTTAAAGTAAGAAAGAAGATTCATGACTTGTTCAAGGCCACACAGCTAGGAAGTGGCAAAGAGACTGCTAGAAACAAGATCTGTTGATACTCCTTCCACTGAGACTGAAAGTAGTGATTCTAGTAAGGAGGCTGCCACACCAACCCAGGAAGAGAGATGAGGCCACAAGAAAGTCTAAATGAATGTGTGAATGAACTACTGAGTGAAGGAGTGAATGAGTAAGCAAAAGGATGGCTGAATGAATAGTAGAGAGTTAATATGGTCCAATAAGTCAATGACTGAGCACAGAAATGAATATGTGGAAAAAGAGTTGGAGAACTCTGCATTGGGGAGTTATACCTGATATAAATGATGAATTGATGGGTGCTGACGAGTTGATGGGTGCAGCACACCAACATGGCACAAGTATACATAT
>NW_012114175.1:39093-49476 GCF_000951035.1 Colobus angolensis palliatus | reverse complement strand
TAAGAAACCTGAAGGTCAGAGAGGTTAACTAAATTTACACATTCTCTGGGGAACCTGTTTCTGCCTGACACCAAAACTCTTGGTCATAGTCATAATGATTCTGCCTTCTTTTGGAGGATCAGATCGGCTTGTTATCCATTCTTGCTAGAATAGACAAATGTACTTTCTAGGATGGGCTGAGATCTGCAGGAAAAAAATAAAGACTAAATCCCACGGGTGGGGAAGCTCAGGTAAGCTCATTTTGATCCTAAAGATACTAAAAACAAAACATAGAATAGGATGGTAATTTCTCAGCTGTGGCTATAATTTAATGATATTTTTAGTCACTTTCAATTCTTTTGCTTAATATTAAATTCTAAATGAATTAGTTTAGATTATGAAATTATTTTCTCAGTCTAATTCAGTTCCTGTGCGTGTACATATTTTTAATATCCCACACTCCATTCCATCTGGGTTTGACATTTGGGGCCCTGATTGCTTTCCATGATGCAAGGATTGCAATCCCAGTGGATCCCAGTGTTGCCAAGGATTACCTCTGGGTTGTTAATGAATACAGGCAAGTCCTTTTCAGCATTTTTATGTGACTTGGAAAAATCATTCAATATGCAAGAATGAAGAAAAAAAAATTTCTCTTGAAATATACCAAAACTGTTAATCACCAGTAAAAGAAATTCTTGTCTTAGAAACTACTCTGGCGATCAGGATGGGAACATTAATGGGGAAGTGGTGTCTGCCTACCTTGACTAAGCCCTGCCAAACTCAGGCATGCTTTCAAATTTTGTAAAAGTGAAGGCTAATATATATATATGCATGTATGTTCTATATACCTAAAAGAACACTGTGTACTGTAAGCTACCATTATATTTTTGAATTTATTTTTTCCCTCGTAGATTCCTGGGCAGCATTAGAGAAATTATTTCAGAGCTTGAAGCCATGTTTACTTTTTAGGAAAAAGCATTTTTTGTTCCATCAACAAGGCTGGAGTTTTAGAATCCTGCTATGTTCTCAGGAGTCACAAATAGGAATGGAATGGCAGCCTGGTGCACGTTTATGAACTTACACTGGGGTTTCAAAATTAGAAAACACTGTAAGTTTAATAAAATAAGAAATGCCTACAAAAAAAAAAAAGAGTTGGAGAACTCAAAATCAGCAACATGGGTAAAATACAGACTAGCCAGGAAGAGACTTAAAATTAATTCTTTTCATCCTCATATCTACTCCTGCAGGAAACTATGTCTTCAGTTATGACCAGTTTTTCAGGGACAAGATCACGGAGAAGAAACAGGATCACACCTACCGTGTGTTCAAGACTGTGAACCGCTGGGCTGATGCATATCCCTTTGCCCAACATTTCTCTGAGGCATCTGTGGCCTCAAAGGATGTGTCCATCTGGTGTAGTAATGATTACCTGGGCATGAGCCGACACCCTCAGGTCTTGCAAGCCACACAGTGAGTAGTAGGCTCTCAGCCATCAGCAGTGGCCAGAGGAGATGAAAAACCACACATAGGAAAAAAAAAAAGGCAGAGCTGGCAGTGGAAACCTGGGTTCTACCACCACATTTTTGTCCAAGGTCTTCCACCATATCTATTCCTTGGATATGAACTAAGTCAACACACCATGTTTCCCAAACTCTTGGGTGTCCAATGCTATGGAGGGGAAGGATGGGAGACCAGGCAAGGCCCACTCTGCCTGAGTTTTTAATCTAGCTGCAGAATTAGTATTGCCAGAGATGGAGTGTGACCTCCTCTAGGTCTTCCAAACTACTCAAGCTCAATGTAGCTTCTCCCTCTCTCCCTGAGTACCTCTAGTCCTAGAAGGAAGGCACATGTCTCCCTATCCTCCCCATCCTTCCCTCTACTTTGTCTCACAGGACACAGTGTATATAGGATCACTAATTCAACATTGACTCCCATCAAGGAAGGGAAACCTACCCAGTTCCTCGATGCCTGACACGTTTTTTTTCTCCCATTCTCCTGGCCAGGGAGACCCTGCAGCGTCATGGTGCTGGAGCTGGTGGCACCCGCAACATCTCAGGCACCAGTAAGTTTCATGTGGAGCTTGAGCAGGAGCTGGCTGAGCTGCACCAGAAGGACTCAGCCCTGCTCTTCTCCTCCTGCTTTGTGGCCAATGACTCTACTCTCTTCACCTTGGCCAAGATCCTGCCCGGTAAGCCTGAGGACTGAGCTTTGTTCAGGGCTGCTATCCTGCAATACAGCATCCAGTTTCACTGGTTCCATCACTCCTTCCCTGTATTTGGAGTTCCCACTCCCATCGTTCTTCCTTCTTATCCACCTTGCATATCCTCAACAGTGGATAATTATATCCCTCTGCTTTCTCCCCTTCTGCACCTAGAGAGGACCACTACTGGGGAACATTACCCAACCTCACAGAAGGGAAACTATAAATTCATCACCTCCCAACTCAATTGGGCTCTTAACACACATAAATAGTTATTTTATGTCTCCACAGGAGCTTTTTCAAACTTTTTCTCCTCTTCTAAAACCTCTGACTACCTTCTCATTCACACTTAGCAAATAACCTCACATCTTACTTCACAATAAAAACAGAAGCCCCAGACAGAGAATCCTTATTTATTGCCACCAAACCTACAAACTTATCTAATTGTTCATGTAGCCTTCCTTCATTCTTTCCTTTTAAAATGGAAGACATATCTCTCCTTCTGCCTAAAGCCAATCCCTTCACTCGTACACTGGTTCCCATATTCCCAGTCTCCTACTTTCTAGTCTATAATGTCCTCACCTCATAGGCCTTGTTGTCCTTCTGCCATGGCCCAATCCAGAATGAATACAACTCTCCATCTTCACTGTATCAGTTCTGGGCTCATACAGTTGCTCAGAAAGGAGTCACTAAAAATTCATAGTGTTAACCTCTACTGGGTTCTCCATGCTCTCTGGCAATCCCATTTCCCTGGTCAGTTCTCCAAGTTTATGGTGCAGTTTTGCCAAACCACCATTATCCTCAGCCTTCCTGCACCCCTCCTCCCCATCTCCCTCAGCAGATGACTTCATGTTCTACTACATTCAAAATAGAAGACACCAGACAGCAACGTCCTTGACTCCCAGCCACATAGCACCTACAAACTCATAAGCATCTTCACATGTCCTCTCCTCACTCCTTCTCTTCTGTTATAGTGGAAGAAGTATCCTTTTTCTTGTGACTAATCCTTCCACTGTTGCTCTGTGCCCCATTCCTCTCTACCACCTTAGGAATCTTGACCTATTGGCTCTCTCCTCCTCTCCTGTATCTTCAGCCTCTCCCTCTCTTTAAACATGTTTTCAGGTCTCTTGCATCTTATAAAAAAACATTGCCTCAACCCCTCATCACTCTCTAGCTACTGCCCTCTTTCCTCCCTATAACAGGCAAACTGCTTGAGAGAAGTCTCCGCTCTAACTAATTCCTCACCTCCTGCTGATTCTTCAGCACAGCAAAAATATTACCACCACTTCTCAGAAACTTTTTTGAGTTCACGCGTAAGCCCTAACTAAACTCAACATCTTTAAGATTTTTTTGTCCATCCCCTCCTCAACCATTAGAATTCAACTTCTTTCCATCTCTACTGCCAGCATCCTAGTCTGATCCAACATCATTTTTTAAAGAAAATTTTACCTTTGCCCTCTGATAATCTATTCTTTACAACAGTCAGAATGTTTTTTAATGCAAAACTATGTTTGTTGCCCACCACCTCCACCCTGGTCAAAACCCTTAGGTGGACCCCCATTCCCCTAGGGCCAAATCCAAATTTCTTATCACAGCTTCTGAAGTTCTCGATAATCTGGCTTCCATATATCTCTTCAGTCTCACCTTTTTGCATCCCTCCTCTCACTATTTCATTCAGTAATACATTCATTCATATACTCATTCACTTACATATAAATCAGTCATCAGTTTATTTATCCATTCATTTAATAAATGTTTACTTAGCATCTACTATGTGCTTACTCTTATACTGTACACCAGAGACAGAGAGATAATAAGACGTTTTTGCTCCCATGCAACTCCCAGTCTGCTTGTCTTTCAAGCCATGTTCTCCAGAAAGCCATAACTCATTTTCTCAGGTGGAAGTTATCCCTTACTCTTATAAAAAGGTCACAGTTCCTTGATGGCAGTGCAGTTAGTGGCAGGGGTTGCGGAGGTCCAGGAATCGACTTCCTCTGCCAATTTCACATGCCCACCTGCCCCACCAGGATTGCCCAGTAAAAAGCCCTGCATTCTTCAAATCTTTCTGGACCTTAGCTTTCTCACTTGTATAGTAAAGCAGATGAATCTCATGATCACTAACAGACCTGCCCACTCTGACATGCCATGAGCTTATGATTCCAACAGTAAAAGCCTGATAAATATCCATCCCTGTAACCACAAGCAGATGGATGCTACCTGGAACGGATGGAGTTTCATCTAGACTAGGAAGAATCTAGCATCAGTCCAAGCCAACAAGCATTCCCTGGGGTAATCCCTTTTCCAAGTCTTGATCCTATATGTTGGGGAGAAGGAAAATAGGTCCTGTCCTCAAAGATCTCTGAAGCTTCTTGGGAAATTAAATGTTCTTCCATCCTAAGGCAGTCAGAGGCTAGACCAGGGTTACAAATGACTGGAGGGAAGGATGTAGCGGCTAGAATTTGGGGACAGTGAAGACCTTCTAAGGGAGAAAGAAGTGTCACAAAGGTTCCCAGAGAAGGAAGAAGCAGAGCAAGGTCTTCAAAGGGAAGAAAGGGTTGGCCCTTTTCTTTGCCAGGTCAAACCTGAAGGTTGAAGTGGGAGTACTGGGACAGAAGCTTAAGGATTATGTATCTGCTTCCTCAGGGTGCGAGATTTATTCAGACGCAGGCAACCATGCTTCCATGATCCAAGGTATCCGTAACAGTGGAGCAGCCAAGTTTGTCTTCAGGCACAATGACCCTGACCACCTAAAGAAACTTCTAGAGAAGTCCAACCCTAAGATACCCAAAATTGTGGCCTTTGAGACTGTCCACTCCATGGATGGTATGTATATGTGTGAGTGTATGTTTACTAGTGTTGGTCTCACAAAAATCATGATGATGATGATGATGATAACATTATAACAGCTAATATTTATAGAGTGTTTATTATGTGCCATGCAAAATTATTAGTATTTTACATGTATTCACTTAATTTTCTGAACAATTCTATGAGATAGGTGTTATTATTATTTTGATTTTTTACATGAGGAAACTGAGACATAAGAGTAATTTGTCCAGACCAGGCGTGGTGGCTCAAGCCTGTAATCCCAGCACTTTGGGAGGCCGAGACAGGCGGATCACAAGGTCAGGAGATCGAGACCATCCTGGCTAACACAGTGAAACACCGTCTCTACTAAAAAAATACAAAAAAACTAGCCGGGCGAGGTGGCAGGCGCCTGTAGTTCCAGCTACTCAGGAGGCTGAGGCAGGAGAATGGCGTAAACCCGGGAGGTGGAGCTTGCAGTGAGCTGAGATCCGGCCACTGCACTCCAGCCTGGGCGACAAAGCGAGACTCTGTCTCAAAAAAAAAAAAAAAAAAAAGAGTAATTTGTCCAAGGTCAAACAGCTAGTAAATGCCAAAGAATGGAGACAGGTATTACTTTCATCTTATAGGTAAAGAAACTAAAGTTCAGAGTTGGCATCCAATTCATCTTGAGTGGCTCAGCAAATTGGCGCTAAAGTATTTGCACCCTAACACATATAACTCCAATTCCTCAAGTAACACTTCTCTTGTTAGAAATGATATGTAAATCAATAATCCCAGTGTTTGGTTTTTATGAAGGAAATTTCAAAAACCATTGCCCAGGATTGTTTTCAAGGTCCAGTATGAAGCACTGGGGTCAAAACAGGTTTTCAAGTCAGAGAGACCTGGGTTCAAATCCCACCTCTGACAATTACTGGCTATGACCATGGGTAACTCTTTAACTGTCTAAGCCTCAATTTTCCCAAAGGTAAAATATCTGGTTGTAAGAATTAGAGATGATAGAAACCATTCCAGTTATTATGCTTTAGTAGAAATAAATGATCTTCACACTCCTACCTCCTTTCTTTGCTCAATTGAAACAATGTCCAAAGCTTTATATTACTGGCCCTGTTGTGTAGAAATCATGTGTTTTAGTTATCCCCTTATGGATTTATTTAAGGGAAGAGGTCAACTCATTTCAGTTTGTCCCTTTTCCAAATGAAACAAAAGAGTCCATAGTATTCCCTGACTTAGCTATCTTAAGTGGCATGTAATGACTATACACACAGGCTCTAAAACTAGACTATCCATGTTCAAATCCTAGTCTGACCCTTTACTGCCTTGGGCAAGTTTCTTAATTGCTCTGCATCTGTTCTCAGTTGCTTATTTGCAAAATGTAAGTGATAATAATTAAATAGGTATGTAAATTAAATGAGTTAATATATGCAAGGAACTTACTATTATGCCCACTCCCACATTTCTAACACTAGCAATAAAGTAAAACTATCCTATTCCTTTTGTATATTTCTACCACTGAGACTATTCAAATTCATTATTTCTCTAGTGGAAACTATGTTGGTACCATTCTACCTCGTTACATTTGCAAATAAATTGTTCTTTATTTACCTATTTTTGGGGTGCAAACTCTGCCCAAACTGTTGATCCTTAGGCTGAATCTCTCCCATTGGAATGATGCTTGAACCATCACACTGTCATTTGTCTCAGGTTCTACCTTCTGGAGTTGACTCCCCTCAGGTTGTCCTACCAATTGCTCACATTTTTAAATCCTGGCTTGGAACCCCTATTTCCACCTGAAGATGTTTTTTCTGTATTACAACTCCTTGTACCTCAGCAGTTTCCAGGGAGTACAGAGGGATACACACAGATTGCAGGAAAAGAAACAAAAGAGGCAGAGAGAGGCTGAACATGGCAGAGAAAGGAAAATAGACATTGTCAGAATGAAGTAAAAATAGAAAGACAAAGAGTCAAACCTTGATCCCAGGCTGGGGAACACACACGCATGCACACGCACATGCATACACACACACACACACACACACACACAGAGAGAGAGAGAGAGAGAGAGAGAGAAGGCAGGGATGAGATACAGGCAATCAACCCATAAACAGAGGTTTGGAATAGTTCTAAATAAAGGCGCACATCCTCCTTCCTCTCTACAACACTCTTTTCCATCCCACAGTAGGCATGGATGGCAAATTCCACACTGGAGATGGAGCTGGGGAAGGGTTATGATGTCCTACCTCTATCCCTTGGCTTTGCTCAGGTGCCATCTGTCCCCTCGAGGAGTTGTGTGATGTGTCCCACCAGTATGGGGCCCTGACCTTCGTGGATGAGGTCCATGCTGTAGGACTGTATGGGTCCCGGGGTGCCGGGATTGGGGAGCGTGATGGAATTATGCATAAGATTGACATCATCTCTGGAACTCTTGGTAAGTGAATGTTTTGGCCTTCTTATATACCCTCCAGAGACGAGGCCCCTACAAAATTCTCTTCTCCCTCCTCCCCAAAGCTATAGGGGTTGTTTGGACAGAATTCACAGCCCCAGGCCACTGCCCTCCTGGACTCCCTCTCTCCACTCGCATCCCACTGCAGAGTTGATAAGAAAGTCTAGGAGAGTTTTTTGAAAAGACCTTGAACTACGCCAAATAGTTAGATTCAACTTGAGTATGTGAAGAGCTGTGTTTCTAAACCCCTCCCCCACCCTAGCCCCAAGCTTCATCTTAGCTCCACTCCTGACCCTATCCAGCTAAAGGTCCCCACCCAGCTCCTACCTATCTAGTCATTGCATATGGTGAGACTTGAAAGTCCTATCTCAAAGCAGCAGAATTATCAGCTCTGACTGCCTTGTCATGGACAGATGAGGAGAGGCCTGGGAAGAGAGCCTGGAGCCCCAACTTCGGTGCACCCCCTTCGGTTATCTGGCACATGATCCTGTTCCTCTGGGACTGATTACGGGATCTGTGTATATCTTCTTACTTTCTGTCTCCAGGCAAGGCCTTTGGCTGTGTGGGTGGCTACATCGCCAGCACCCGTGACTTGGTGGACATGGTGCGCTCCTATGCTGCAGGCTTCATCTTTACCACTTCTCTGCCCCCCATGGTGCTCTCTGGAGCTCTAGAATCTGTGCGGCTGCTCAAGGGAGAGGAGGGCCAAGCCCTGAGGCGAGCCCACCAGCGCAATGTCAAGCACATGCGCCAGCTACTCATGGACAGGGGCCTTCCTGTCATCCCCTGCCCCAGCCACATCATCCCCATCCGGGTGAGAGCCCCACCCTGCCCATTGCCCTCTCCACCTATTTCTTCTGGGAGCCTCCCCACTCCCAACAAACCTGTTTCTGTCTTCAATTACTTGCTGTCCTGCTAACCATTCCCCTTATTGCCAGCTTTGTTTCCCTTTTTGAAAAATTATCAGCCATTTTGGATCAACTAGTCTTTTCCTTGCATCAGCCATTACCTCATACTTATTAGATTATCCTAACCCTAACATTAGCGAGTGTTCACAGTCTATAATTCAGAGTTTTTCAAACTGAATCAAGACAATTAATGGGTCACAAAATCAGCTTAGTGGGTTATCATTAGCATTAAAAAAAAGAAAAGAAATAGAATAGAAAATGTTGGAGTATATCACACATACTAAGGCTATCAATTTGTGAAAAATTTGTATTCATTTTGTGTATGTGCATACATACATGTATGTGTATGTCTGCGTTTATGATCATGGTGTAAAATGTACTTCTTATTGAGAATTGAGGGCAGAAAAATAAAATCAAAAGCCATAGTATTAGCTGCTACTTTGGATCCTCAATATGAGCGTTTACTGCCTTTAAAAATGAACTGCTACTTCTTTCTTAAATGACATGTATTTGTGTGAGTCAGTAAGCCAGGGCAGGGAAAGGACACTTATTTGTGATAATTTGGTGGATGAGAAATAGTCGCTGCTCTTTAGACTAACCTAGTATTTCCTTTAAACACTCATTTTATGAATTAATTTAGTGACAGCACCCCATAATTGGCTTGGGGGGTTCTGGAATTGGCTTGGGGGAGGCATCTTCTCACCCAGAACCATCCTAACCTAGGATATTAGCTAAGTAAAATCAGTGTGCTTGCTCTGCAAACAGCTTCCAAATAGGGCTCCTGGTACCACCACTGCTCTATCCTTTTCAAACCAAATTGCTAGCTCTGAGCTCCTCCTTGATAGAAATTCTGGAGCTGCCACTAAGCCCCTAATGAAAAAAAAAAAATCTATCCCAAAATTCAGTGATGTTCCCTGATCTAGTTCCCTCCACCTGCCAGGGTGGCAGGTACTGATAAGCCTTTCTCCTGAGTCCAGGTGGGCAATGCAGCACTCAACAGCAAGCTCTGTGATCTCCTGCTCTCCAAGCATGGCATCTACGTGCAGGCCATCAACTACCCAACTGTCCCCCGGGGTGAAGAGCTCCTGCGCCTGGCACCCTCCCCCCACCACAGCCCTCAGATGATGGAAGATTTTGTGGGTGAGTTCTCAACATGGGTGCCTACAGGACCTCCCTCCCCTCAGCCCCAGGATCTGGAAGAGAAGCTGAGAGGACAGAGACCATTCAGTTTACAAAACATTTCTGGAACATCTAATGTGTGCCAGCACCTATACTAGGGTCACAAATAAATGAGAAGCAGCCCCTACACTTGTAGGGCTCCAGTTTGGTTGGGGATACCATAGTGGACACAAACAATGACATTAAGGGATGATCAAAGTTCCACAAGGCAGTGCATGGTAGAGTTGTTGGAGCAGAGAGGAGGGGCCTGACTCAGCCTGAGGGATCCAAGACAGGCTTCCTAGTAGAGGTAACACCTGAGCTGAGTCTTGCAAAGTGAGTGGTATTAAAAGAAAGAGGGCGTGGAAGAAGTATTCTTAGCAGAGGGAAGAGCATGAAGAAAGGTGAGGAGAATGAGAAGCAGCCAGGGATATATCAAGAACAATAAGCAGGTGGTATTGGAATGTAGGGTCATAGGAATGGAGTGGGGCAGGGGAGTATCAATCTATGAGTCTACAAAGACAATATGAGATAGGGACTGAATTGAGAGGCTTGTAGACCTGAGTAGTTTGAGATTTAGCCTGAAAATGCCAGTTTAGTCAGTTCACCTAATGTTTGCTGGATTTCTTTTGGGTAGTTTTTTGGGTTTTTTGTTTTGTTTTGTTTTTTTGTTTTTTGAGACAGAGTCTGGCTCTGTAGCCCAGGTTGGAGTGCAGTGACATGATCTTGGCTCACTGCTACCTCTGCCTCCCGGGTCCTGGTTCAAGCAATTCTCCTGCCTCAGCCTCCCAAGTAGCTGGGATTATAGGCATGTGCCACCATGCCCAGCTAATTTTTGTATTTTTAGTAGAGATGGGGTTTCACCATGTTGGCCAGGCTGGTCTTGAACT
>NW_012114175.1:31060-35358 GCF_000951035.1 Colobus angolensis palliatus | reverse complement strand
AAAAAAAAAAAAAAAAAAAACCTGACTATATTGCTCCCTTGCTTAAACCCCTTCATGTTTCCCTCTAGACTCTAAAGCAGTGGCCTCCAAGGTGAGGTATGCAAAATGATTACAGGGTGAAGGAGCAGAATATGTATTAGAATTTTATGGTTTTTTAAATCTTAAAACTAGGAAATCAAGCATTACTGATACTGATCTTTAATATACAGACTGACAATTATACATATATATAATATATAAACAAATATACAGAGATTGGAGGCACATGCTAAAACATTTATACTGACAGCGATATATAGTCCAAAATTTGGAAACCATTGACATACAGGACAGAGTTGAAGCTCTTCAGCATAGCATTCAATGCCTTCCACATGGTGATCTCTATGCCCTCACCTCCTCCCCACATGCATTTTATTTTTTCAGCTACACTGAATGACTTGTCGTTCCCTCATTTTTCTCTGCTCTCTTACCTCTGGGACTTTGCTCGTGCTGCTCTCTTTTGATTGGAATGCCCTCCCTCACACTTTCCTCTGGCTTACTTTCCTTCATCTTCTAGACTTAACTTAGGAATTCTTTCAACAAATATTTATTGAGTACCAACTGTGTGCTAGACACTGTTCTATGAACTGGGGATGCAGTAGCAAACAAATCAGACACAAAATTCCTACCCTCTGCAGCTTACATTCTAGTGGAAGAGGATAGTAAAAAAATTTACTAAAAATAAGCAAATTAAATAGCACGTTAGTTCTAAATGCTATGGGGAAAAATAAAGCTGGATAAGGAGAATGGGATAAGGGGGCAAGGGCGAGTTCAGAGAAGGGTTGTAGTATTAGAGTGGCAAGGGTAGAAGATGCTGAGGTGAAACTTGAGCAAAGATTTGAAGGAGGTGGAGTTAGTGAGGCAGATATCTAAGAGAATGACATCCCGGGCAGAGGTAACATCCTGAGCAGGGAAGACACAGGAGTATTCCTTTTATATTTGAGGAACAGTAAGAAGATGTGTATGGGTGGAATGGTATGAGTAAGTGGGAGACAGAAAAATTGAGTACATAGAGGCAATGTGGGACCAGATTGTATAGGGTATGGTAGGTCATCAGGAGTTTGGCTTTTACTCTGAGAACCCTTGAAAGAATTTGAGCACAGGACTGATATATCTGACTCAGGTTTTAACAAAATTGCTCCAACTTCTATGTAGAGAATACACTAAAAGGGAGCAAGGCTGGAAGCAGGGAGACCCAAGAGTGGGCTACATTAATATCCCAGGTGAGAGATGATGGTGGCTCAGACTTGATCATAATGAAGGCAATAAGAAGTGGTCAGATTTTGAAGGTAGAGCCAATGGTCTTTGCTGATAGATGGGATATAGGGTAAGAGAGAAAGAGAAAAATAAAGGATAATTCCGAAATTTTTGGACTGAGCAACTGGAATTGCCATCCACTGAGATGGGAAAAGTTGAAAGTAGAATAGCTTGGTGGAAAGTAGGGACATGAGTAGCTCAGTTGTACTTATAAGTTAGAAATGCATACTAGACATCTAGGTGGAGATGGAGAAAAGCCATTGATATACAAGATTGGAAATGAGTAGAGAGGTGTGAGCTGGAGATTAATATTTCTGAGCCATCAGTATATAGGTAGTCTTTAAAGTCATGTGACTAGACAAGATCAACAAGGGCATGAACACAGAAAAGGTCAAGAACAGAGCCCCAGAACATACCTGGGGTACTTCCTCCAGCTAGGTCAGGTTTCCATCTCTGGGTTTTCACATCCCCAGGTGGACCTGCTACCCCGGGTTTCCCGGTCATAGCACCAATGACACAGTATGGTTACTGTCATTATCATTGTCCTCATAGGGCTTGGAGTTCCCAAGCAGATAGTCATTCTTGGGCCACAGCACATCCTATACTTAGGGAGTGGTCCAGGCCAGGACAGTATGGCTTCAAATTGTGTCAAAGGAGAGCTTCCCAACCTTTTATTATATCCCAGCATCCAGATACAAATGGTAATACTCACGGCACACACAGGAGCAAATAGAGTAGGCTACTTCTGGCCCTGAGGTATCTTGAAGGGTTGAGGGGGATCAATATCTTGGTGCATCTGTACTAGATTTGGAAGATCTAGTCTAACCCATTCTTTCCCTCCCCTCCCCCTACCACCTTCAGAGAAGCTGCTGCTGGCTTGGACTGAGGTGGGGATGCCCCTCCAGGATGTGTCTGTGGCTGCCTGCAATTTCTGTCGCCGTCCTGTACACTTCGAGCTCATGAGTGAGTGGGAACGTACCTACTTCGGGAATATGGGGCCCCAGTATGTCACCACCTATGCCTGAGAAGCCAACTACCTAGGATTCACACCCCACCTGCACTTCACTTGGGTCCAGGCCTCCTCTGTCTTCTGCTTTGTTGTGTGCCTCTAGCTGAATTGAGCCTAAAAATAAAGCACAAACTGCAGCATGTGTAGCCTTTTATTGGACAGGGAACAGACAAATGCACTCTACCTGACTCCCTCATACAAGTGGCAGATCTGAGGAAACCATAGGTCACTTGTTGGTTACCATTCCATTTTACCAACAGGGAAACAGAATGAGAAAGAGGAAGGAAATGCCCAAAAACTACACAGTGAGTTGCACAGAGCCGGGATACTAAGCAGATTTATTTGAAATAGCTCTTCTCCAATGGTTTCAATAAAAATCCAGGGATTGACTCTTCACTGGTAATCTGGGCCCTGGAAATCTGGGCCCAGGGTAGCCCCTGAAGCCAGGAGATGGGTCAGCCCTAACCAAATTCCCTAGAAAGGAGTGGTTTCCCAAAACCAGAGGTATTTTCCAGAAGGGGATATGGATGTCTTCCTCAATCCATTATCCTCTCTCCCTCCCATGGCATCCCACAGAACAGGATTTACCAGTCCAATTTTTTTTTTTTTTTTTTTTTAAGACTGAGTCTCACTCTGTCACTCAGGCTGGAGTACAGTGGTATGATCTCAGCTCACTGCAACCTCCGCCTCCCAGGTTCAAGCGATTCTCCTGCCTCAGCCTCCCGAGTATCTGGGATTATAGGCATGTGCCACCATGCCCAGCTAATTTTTGTATTTTTAGTAGAGATGGGGTTTCACCATGTTGGCCAGGCTGGTCTTGAACTCCTGACCTCATAATCCACCTGCCTAGGCCTCCCAAAGTGCTGGAATTACAGGCGTGAGCCACCAGGCCCGGCCTGGGTAGTTTTTAATGCAGGGCCTGACATTGAGCAGGTGCTCATTCTAGGCCTGTTGGATGAAAGACATGTAGGCAGTTGATGGTCTAACAGAGGAGCCAGATATAGATGGTACTGGTCCAGTATGACGAGCTCCAGTATTCTGGGAGCTAGAGGGAGTGGGCACATTATGGCTAGAGAGGGTGAGAAGGACGAAATTGGAGAGGCTTTGTGAGTAAGGAAGTTTTTATGATGCATGTTGAAGTACATGTGAATATGTTGTAAGAATATTCCAGAATAAGGGAATTCCATGAGCAATGACCTAGAGATAGGAAAGCAGGGGGTATGTATTGACAACATCATTCTGTTTGTCTGAAGCATGGGCAGTATGAGAATTCAAGGAAGACAAGCTAGGTAGGCGCCATCCATTCATTCATTCAAAAACATTAAATAATGCTGGCTAACATTAAGTACTTACCATGTGCCAAGCACTATTCTAAACACTTTACACATATTAACTCATCTAATCCCCACAGCAACCTCAAGAGTTAGAGATCCTCTTATCATTTCCATTTTGTAAATATGGAAGTTGAGGCACAAAAATATATAGTTGCTGATCCAAGTCACACACCTTCTAAGTTGCAACTGGGAGGTCTTTCTCTACCTCCATGGTCATAACTGCTAGGTCTACCACCTCTCTGAGCTGATGACCCAGACTCCTGGGCCTTTTGTTCAGTATTCTCTATTGTTCCGGGCTTCAATTATAGAGCTCAGTATTCTTCGTTCTCTGAATGTCCACTTAGGCTAGGCTTTTGTAAGAATATATGAGAGGCATCCACAATGGCTCCACCAGTCCCTAAGTTCCACAGCCAATCCATCCTGAAATCCTGCAAAAGTCCTCTATAATCTCTCTTAAACCTATTTGCTTTTCTCCCTTGCCACTTCTTTAATCCATGTCAACATGATTTTTTCCTAATTTCTCTGCTTCTCTCTTGCTCCTCTCAAATCCTTTCTCGATGCTGACCACCAGAGGGATTTTTCTAAAAACCTGAGTTATACCTGATATAAATGATGAATTGATGGGTGCTGACGAGTTGATGGGTGCAGCACACCAACAT
>NW_012114175.1:0-27365 GCF_000951035.1 Colobus angolensis palliatus | reverse complement strand
GTAGAGACAGGGTTTCACCATGTTAGGCTGGTTGTGAACTCCTGACTTCAGGTGATCCACCCACCTCGGCCTCCCAAAGTGCTGGGATTACAGGCGTGTGCCACTGCGCCCAGTCTACCAGTCCCATTTTCACAGGTGAGAAGAGGCTTGGCTAGAGCAAGCACTGTGTTCAAAGCAATGCTTCCACTTTCCAGGTCACAGTATACGGGAAACATTTCCATGGCACACTTAGGGGCACTAATGATACTACTTGCTAAGGAGGTGATCTTCCCTGAGACTTGTGTGATCTCAGGCCCTGCCTGGCAATGCTGAGAGCTGAGGACCCTATTTCTTTCAACTCTGTAACCCACTGGTGCAGCTGTGGGGCACACTAGTTGGAAAGCTCTGGTTTAAGGCTACATAGCCCACCTCCCTTGCTGATTTAACCGCAGCAGTACAGTAAACTCCTACAACTAAGCAGAGAATGGTGAGCACTGCTCCTCACTCCTCACTATTCCCTCCTCCCTCCTCCCCTTTCCCTGGGAATTATATTATTGGGCTACAGCCAGCTGGCAAACCCAGCATTGAGATAGCTTCTTTGACTCAACTTTATGGAGTACATCCACAATGTCCACTCAAAGTGCAACCCTGAAACAAATACACAGACTTTATTTATGCACAAATACATTTTCCAGCAAAGACAGAAGTGATTTAAAATCACACAACTTCCCGGGGCAGCCAGTGTCCGTGTACTTCAGACAGGAAGGTGGAAAGTGGTGTAGCGGGCTGGGTCACAGGATTAAGACGCAAAAAGCTCACCAACAAGGAGCTAGGTAGGAAGCTCAGTGAGGAAGAGAGGGCTTAGAAGAGGAAGAGAAGGGTAGACTTTCGGGGAGAAGCAGGAGGCAGCTCAGGGAAGGGGAGCTGGCCTCAGATCACATGCAGGGGTGACTATGCCAGACGTCTCCAGGCCTCCATTGGTTCAGCTGGGCCTGCTCCAGAGGAAGAAGTTGCACCGGGAGGAGGGATCAGTGGGAGGACCCCGGGGCCTGGCACACATGTAGAAGTGGCGGCCCAGGTTGGGTCCTGGCTTCTTCACAGTACGCATCACACATGGCTCCCTGTGGCCCCCACAGAGGGGTGTGCGCAAGGGCCCCACCAGCACAGACTTCCAGAATGAGATCCGTACCTCCTTCTCATCTTTGGCTTCTGAAGCCTTGGCCCGCCCCTTCACCACTTTGGCCACTGCTTCCTCTTCTGGAGTCTTCGGGGTCATGAGGGTGCTCATCAGTGGTGGGCTAGGCAGTTCTATGTCAGGAGAGGCTTGGGGAAAGTTAGGGGAGGGCTGAAAGTAGCTCTTCAGGTTTTTCTGGCCTCTGCCAGAGCCAGCCTGACTAGGCCGAGGCCTGGTTGAGTGCACTTGGGCTTTGTTTTGGCACGTCTGTACCCGGGTTTGATTGTTGTGCTGCAGCACTGACTGCTCCAACACAGGACTTTGTTCGAGAGGAACTAGGAAGCGAAGGATCTTGAGCTGGGTGCCTGCAAACTCAGGGAGGAAGCGGGTGCACAGAGGTGGGCACTGTTTTGCAGGTACAGAGGACACGCTCAAGACTGCACCCACAGGGCAGTGGTCAGAGCCCATCACCTCAGGCAGCAGGAAAGAGGCCTGAAAGGTGTCTATGACCAGGGTCCTGTCCCCTAGCACATAGTCAAGTCGGGAGCCATAGTTGAGATGGCGGGCGCCAGTCACTGCTGACCAGCAGGTGAAGGCCCCCTCCTGCTTTGGTTGGAAGCAGCGGTAGCTATCAATGAAGGGCCCTACATGAGAGGCAGACTGGCACCCCAAGTTACTGAGCAAGCTGTCCATCCACTTGCGCCCTGGGTCCTCTTCAAAGCATTCCTAGGTGAGGAGGAAAGGGGGTTGGAAGAGAGAGAGACAGAACTAGATACCTAGAACTGGAAGGGACTTAGACTAACTGCTGCATTTTGCAAATAAGAAAATTTGGTTGTCCCAAGAGGACTACTGCTGAAGGTCACACAGTCCAGAATTGGCAGAGCTGGGATTCTGATTTTCATCCTTACTGATTTAAAAGACCATGCTTCTTTTTCCCTCTGCACGAGCTTGCATTTATCTTGCATTGGTCCATCAATGGCAAATCTGAAAGTTTATTTAATCAGAGCAATTCCCAGAACTGCTTTTTAAAATGACGGAAAACAGGAAGTTAAAAAAGCGTTTGCCTCTAGGAAGTAGGGCTGGGGTTAAGAGTTAGGAAGACTGTCAGCTTCTTCCTTCAAACCCTCTGGCACTATTTGGTTTATCTAGTGTGTCAAAGCCCTCAATGACCATTCCTACCTTCTGAGCTGAGGACCTGCAAGGATCCAGGTCTGAATACTTCCTTAGGCTCTGATCCCCAATCCATCATCCATCAGTCCATCCATTCACTCCACCTACCCACCCACTCATTCAATGCAAGGAATGTTCATGGAATACCTATTATGTGCCAAGCATGATGCCAGGGACAAAGTAGGAACCTGATCTACTCCTGGGGACCAAGGAGACTTCCTTTCGAGAAGTGATCTGGAGGGGAGGTGTGCGGGCTGAGCAAGAGTAACCTAGGTGGAGGGTGCTCCTAACTTTAAGAACAGTCTCTGTGCTGGGCCTGTGGAGGGAGTATGCTGCGTACCCAAAAGACTTGAGGAAAGACCAGACTTGAGACCAGAATACCAGCAGGAAATGGCTGCCATAGTCACAATGCAAGCAAGATGATGGTCACTTGGGCTAGGGTGGGTGCCAGAGGAGACAGAGACATGAAATTATGAGATGATTTGTAGCTAGAATCAACAGTACTTGCAGACTAACTGAATGTGGGAAGTGGAGTAAGAAAGAAAGACAACACTAGCACAATTCCTAGGCTTTAAGTTGAAGCAACCAAGGGGATGACAGTGCCATTTAGAGAAACGACAAGACTAAAAGAGCAAGCCTGGTGGAAAGTGGATATGTTCTGCTATTTTGGAAAGACTGTAAGTCATCTTAGCTGGCACTATTAGTTCTCTTTCCCTAGAGGAGAAAATGAAGGAGGTATACATGAGAGATCTAGGCTACCTCTGAACTAAGTAGAGAAGGCATAAAGGTGTATGATGCTATCACAGGAATCTGAAACAACACACTGAATGAATGCATAAGAGGAATGAGGCAGGGAGGGACTGAAGGCTTGCACTTTGTAGCGTTCTCTCCGCTCCCCACCACAACACCACCACCATTCTCTCACTTCTGCTCATTTCCCAGCTGGAAGCCATATCTACATTTATGTAGCTCTTCTGCAAACTAATCAAGGAATATTCCCATGGTCCTTCTCTAAGCCAAGCCCAGTGCTGAGTGGGACTGTGCCAACATAAATCACTGATCCCCCATCATGAGACATAAGGCAAGCCAAGATGAGAGCTGGCTTGTAGATTCTAGGGCAGTGGTTCTCAAGCCTGGCTGCACGATAAAGTCACACTGGGGGCTTTTAGAACGTGCCACTACCCTGGCCCCACAGCCGAGAGTTCTGAGTTCATTAGTCTGCAGAAGTGCTAAGATATTGATATTTTTGTTCTAATATGCAGTTAGGGGCTGAAAACCATGGGCCTAGGGGGACTTAGAGATAAGAGGCTCATATAACAAAAAGACAAAGACGGGGTCATGTCCACCAATTCAGGGCACACTGAGAAAAGCCAGAATGAGAATAACTTTTACAACAGGCCGACAGGAGACAACCTGTCTAGAGAGGACAAAATGTGTAGGGACACTGAAGGTGGAAATAGAGACAGGTCACAGTCCATGGACAGCCTTGAATGCTAGGTCTCCATGTTTTCTCTGTATCACAGAGGTAACCAGGAGGTACTGAAAGTTCATAAACAAGAAACACAGTGTATTAAGGAAATGACCAAGGCAATGTGGAATTCACAGTCCTTGAAAACATCTGACTCCCAACAACTCTCCAGCCCCACCTTCTGCCGCTCACCTCCCTTCCCGTGTCACTGAGAAGAAAGGGACTTGTGGTTCCCCAAGCACACAATGCAAATTCTCACCTTGAAACCTTTGTCCATGCTAAAATGCTTCACTACTTCAAAGCTGTTCTACTTGTCTGTTAAGATTCAGCCATTTTCAGCTGCCTGTCCTGATGTCTGAGCTCACCTAGGACTCCCATCTCTGAGCTCCCGTAGCTTTCTGGGATGCCATCTGTGTCTCTGCTCTGAGAATACCATCCTGTAATTGGCCAGCCATGTGTCTGTAGCCCACCACCATGCTAGACAGCTCCTAGGAGCCAAGAGTTGGATCTGACTCCTGAGTCCTCAGTATGTGGCAGAGTCAGTATTGTCTATTGAATGAACGACCAATCCTCAGTACTATAAGAATAGTATTGCAAACCAAGCTCCACTTTCCCATAAAGGAAGCTGTCCCTGGGCCAAAAACTCAGCATTGGTTGGCTGTACAAACAGAATCAGTCAAGTGGGGCCAGGCACCTAGAGGTAGCCTTACCAGGTTGACTGCGTCCCAGTGGTCAATGGGGCGGTGGGCTGTATTCAGGTCACCCAGAATGATCACATGGCTGAAAAACACAATATGGGATTGTTAGAAAGGGGTGCAGCAGTCCTGGCCCGTATACTTTTTCCTGGGCCCATGAGCTCAGACAGGCCACCTCCCATATTGAGGCTTCCTAGCCAACAGCAACTCATAGCAGCCTACCTCTCCAATCTTACCACAATCTTGCTGCCTTTCATATCTGACCAACCCAATTCTGATCTCCAAAGGTGACAGTGTTCCATGTTTGACATGACTGCCTCACTGATCAGTACCTAATGGGCATTTTTCTTATCCTTCAATCAAGGGGAGGTGAGCTCAAATACCACCTCCCCTTGATTGCTCTAACCCACCCTCACTTTCCTGTCCTTCCCTGGAACAAGACTTTCCTTTGCTTCCAGGAACTTTACCATTCTCATCTCATTTCACCCTTAAAACTATTCTATGGGGTAGAAACGATATCCCTTTGTCTCTGAGTTCTTTGGAAAGGGTCAATATCCCTTTCAATGGAGCTTAACACAGGGCTGGGCACCCAGGACCAACTCAAGGAAGCCTTGCTGCCTAGGCTTGCAGTACCTGCCTGCCGCCAGGAGGGCTTCTGCTCGGATTTGCAGCAAACGATAGAAGCGCATCTTAAAGACTAGCCGCTCAGGCCTCCCAGGGTCCGCATGGGGGCAGTACACGTTGATTAGGGTCAAGATCCTCTCCTTCCCTTCCCATGTGCTGGAGAAAAGAGAAACCTTCAAAAGAGGTCAGTTTCAAACCTCCCCTTCTGTCCCTTCCCCATACCACATGGCTTCCATTTGGTGACTGTCTGGGATGGAAAAGAAAGGGGTTAAAGAGACACAAATGAGCTGACATGAAGGACTTGGGGACTGACTACTGGTAAGGCAGGGAGAGGGACATCTAAGGATGACCACCAGGTAATGGCGCTGCTATTCACAAAGAGAACACCCAGAAAGAGAGAAACCTGGGGCAGTGAGTTCAGCACTAAGTTGCTTTTGAGATGTCTATGGTAATAAGGGCTGGATCACCAGGCCAGCCTCGCACTGTCGAGATGGAAACTCAAGCCTCAGAGGTGGAAAAATTTGCCAGGGTCACACATTGAGCAGCCCAGCCAGGACTAAATCAGGAAAGGCAAATTTGGGAACTTCACCACGGTACATGTATGTTTACAGGGCAAGCCTTAGAATCTTCATACTCAAAGAGTAGCACCAGCAGTGCTCAGTAGCAGGGAGATATGAGCTATTACCGGATCTTATGCTGTGTGAGGAGGGCCCGGCCCTCACTATCCAGAGCCCGGAGTTCCTCTTGGGTAAACTCATCCATGTTTCCATAGCAACCAACATTCCCATTCTGGGTGGCAAGCAGGCCACTCAGGCCTTCTTCAGCAGCCACTGGGGTAGCGTTGTCCTTACAGAAAGTGGCTACACCTGGGAACAGACAGGGTACTCTGAGCAGACCTGGCAGTCAATAGCCTGTTGCACAGCCTGTCCCACTCCAATTGTCCCCACACAGGTCACCTAAGTCATCTTCATAAAGTGTGGTTCTTGGGGAACCTTATTCAAACCCTGGAGTCTCAGTTCCTGCATCTAAAAAAGCCACAGAATGTTCTAAGTGTTTTACATTGATACATGGTGAGTGCTTGAGAAGTACTAGCAATTATTATTATCACATGAATTAATTCATTTAATCCTCGTAACAGCCCTAGAAGGTAAACATTATCCTCATTTTCTAGCTGAGGAACCTGAGGCACCAAGAGGTAATGTAACTTGCCAGAGGGTGCACAGCTAGGAAATGAGCCACGATTCAAACCCTGGGCTTCTGGCTCCACAGTTCACACAATTAAGCACCACACTACTACTGTACTTCTGAGGTCCAGCAGGATAATTCTATCCATAAAAATTATATTTCACATAATTTACTATTATGCAGCTTTAGCTCTGTAAACTAAATGTCTAAATTTCTTATTACCCTCTCATCAAATATTGGAAACCCTTTTCCCCATCTGCCTCCATCACTAATTTAAAGTCCACAGAAAGCCCCATTTACCAGAATAGCCGCTACGGTTGCGGCTGAAGCTGAAATAGGAGTTATAACCCTCAACGATAGCCAGGGGCTCTGTCAGTGCATCCCCTAGGGAAAAAAAAAATGTAAGATTAAGTCAGAGGTAAAACTAGCATCCGAGAAACACAAAGGCCTGGAATTACAGTTGTAGGCTAATTCCTTGCACACATCAGAGCCGGAGTTGGGGTTGACAGGAATGAAGTATCTACGAGTATAGGACCACCTAGAAAGATGGGAAATGTCAGAGAGGAAATTGATATCAGAATTAGAAGACTGGCGGGGGTGGTTAGAAACTATGAAGTGGAGGTGGAGAATTAGATGGGAGAGGGAAAGAATCAGAGCTAAGCCTGGGGGTCTGGACGATGGGAGGGAGCTGGGGGTGGGGATGGACATATGAGAGGACAGTGGGAATCTGAGCTAAGGGTGAGAGGTAAGAGAGAGGGAATTAGGGGATCTGAACTGGGGATGGAGGGAAAAGGAATTAGGGGATTCTGAGGGGAGACAGGAGGGTGAAGAAATAAGAGGACATCTAAGCTTGGGGTGGGAAATGAGGTGGGAATTAGGGACTTTCAGCTGGGAGGAGAGATGGGGATAGATAAGGGGTACGGGGTTCTGAGCTGGAGGTGTGAAAAGGAGGCAATTAGAAAGACTGAGCTGGGGTCAAAGGTGGGGTGGGAATTAGAGGATCTGAGCTTGGGGCAAGGATGAAGAATTCGGGGGTCTGACTTGGTGGCGGGGAGATGGACAGCGTATGGAAGGAGGAAATTCAGGGGACTGAGTTTGGGGCCAGAGAATGAGTGGGAATCTGACTAGATATTGGGTTTCGAGAAGGAGCTAATTTGCTGAAGACAGGAAATGGAGTGCAACTGGGGATCTAGCTAAGGTGGGAAATGGGAGTTTAAGAGGGAAGAGACCTGGGTCTAAGGGCAGGACTCTAAGAATAGGAAACTGGGAAAGTAAAATTTTACATGGGACAGGGGGCAAAAGTTAGCGGGAAAGAAAAAGTATGCAGGGATCCTGGAATCCAGAGCGCTCACTGGTCACTTTGGTTTCCTGGAGACAGACGATATCGGCATCCAGCTCGCCCAAAATGCGCCCCACAGCCACGGCGGCACAGTTGCTGGGTTCCTGATTTGCCACCCCTTGCACGGGTCTCCGAATCCCATTGATGTTCCAGCTCACCACGCGCAACATCTTAACGCGCTGGCACACCTCCCAGCCCGCGCCAAACTAGGCGCGAGCGAGTAGCTCGCTCTTCAGAAGTTGGCCACGCCCGCCTTCCGGGCGCGTTTGCGCAGGCGTTCTCGTGCGTACCGCAAAAGCGTCTGACGCACGTCGGGCGGGGGCTTCAACTTCCTCAGTTCTCATTGGCGGGAGGAAGAACTGGGTGGACGCTGAAAGAAGCAGAGCGGAAGCCTAGGGTCAATGAATGGCGAAAGGAGTTTCCAGTTGGGCTGCCGCGCGTTCCGCTCGGACACCTGAGTCTCAGTGCGTTTTTCCTCTACTCAGAAGTCCACGTGGTGCGTCCAGTTTTTGCCACTTTTTAGGCGACCCTGAGCGGAACTGCTCAGCAGCCAAAGCCCCGCCCTCAATGCGACGGACCGCCCACCTAAGTGCACAGATGGCTGCCGCGCTTGCGCCCCAGGAGTAGGTGGTGCTAAGTGCTCGCGTTGGATGGGGCAAAGGGAGGTTCATGGTTGGAGGAGGGAGCAGTAAGAGTCGCTCCACTGAGATAAGACTTAGGAGGAGGGCCTTTGGCTTTATTGGGGCAGAGGGGAGGAGGAGGAGGCTGTCTCAAGCCTGCCCTGTAGCTTTTATTTGTCTGGGCTCTTAACATTCCGAAGGATGTAGCCGGACACATCCTTACTCTTGGTTCTGTTTCTCAGATAAGTGAAATCGAGGCCCAGGAAATGGAAGCTCGTGAGCAGCACTGTCTCCAGATGCATCCATGGCTCTTCTGTATATGTTATCGCATTTAATTCTCAGGACAGCCCTGTTTGGGGCATTGAGGCTAAGTTAGAGATGTCGAGTGAATTCACTTCATTCTCACAGTTCAGTCTCTCTTACACTGAAGTAGTAGAGCCAGGATTCAAACCCTATCTTAATTAGCTCAAGGATTACTTTTCTGAGTGTTTTTACTAACCACACACCACCCCAGTTAAGTCTTTTCCTCTGGGGCCCCACGGCACCCTGTGGTCCATTCTGTCACAGTACTTATAATACACAGCTATCATTGACTTCTATTTCTGCTGCCACTAGACTGTCACCAGCTTGAGAACAATGACCATGTCTGGTTCATCTTGTTAGCCCATCCCCTAATACTGGACACAGTATATATTGGGAAGCAATAGATGTTTGTCAGGTGAATGAATGAACAAAGAAGAATAAATAGCAAGAGCATCAACAGGTTCATGGCTTGTTTTTGAGAGCACAAAAAATAGAAGTAATGGATATGCCCAATGTCCAGAGAAAAGCATAACGATGCATCTTTAGGTTCCTCACCCAGAATTGCAGCATAATTATTTTTTCCCCAGAATTTAAGTGTTAGAACCATCGTCCTCAATGGTTATAGCAAAGACGCAGTAAACTGCTTTTCCTCCTGGAGGACTTAAATTTACCAGTTGTTCTATCAGAAAATAGCTCTGTGATTAAAATAAAAATTTGTGTGTCCTAAGCTTTTTCATGCTTCAGGGGTTATTGACTCAGAATTGACTCCCATGAACGTGACAACTAGGACAAAGGAAATGAACATTTTTATTGCTCTTGCTTCATATTGTCAGATTGCTTTCCAGTAAGACATTATGCCCATTTACGCTGAAGACCAATCTGAAACTCAGCCCCAGCGAAATCCAGAACTTGCCTGTCTCCATAGCTGGTTTTAATTTCCCTATTCTGCAGTGGCTTGTTAATATTAGTTCTGACCTTTGGGGCAAGGTGAACACATGGTTGGACTGAAGAGAAAAGGCTTCGGGTGGCTCAGGAACTTCTTTGGCAACTACAACAGCTGATATTTCAACAGAGCACATACCCCCCCCCTCACTTAACAAGGGTACATCCTCAGCCTTCTCAGGGAACCAACGAACACCTCCAGGCTTCCTCTTTGATGTCACCCACTGGACCTGCCTTAGGGGTCTGTAAATGCAAGACAACCGAGTGTTGGATAATTAGCGATGGAAGAAAAAACCTCTAGAATAAAAGGTAGGTGAGAAAGAAGGGAAAGTAGGCAGGAGTTACACAAATCCACATGCATTCTTCAGGCCCTCTGGAAAGTTTTCTTTTCATAGATGGTTGGTTGACGTGTGCATTAAAGGGCATGGAAAAGTGGGGGAAAAGATTATATGTAACCTATTTATATATCTGTATATTTTTAAAAATCCATTCTGGCCTTTGTGGGACCCTGGCCCCTAGGGCAATTCCCTAGCACTTGTGAAAGTCTCTCTAACTTGTTCTGGTCTGGTTTTGAATGAACTGAGTGATTGAGATTATAGCTCTTACCTCCCCACTGATGTGTAAAGTAGGGTTGATTTGCTGTGGCGCTTTGAACAAACTCTCTAGCTTCTCTGGGCATCAGTAGCTTCCTCAGTAAAATGGAAATCAAAGTCTCTAGCCAACGTTCCTCAGAGGGCTGTCACAATCAAGAAGGGTGGAAAGGCAGAAACCAAAGCTCCTTGGAGACATTTCGGGACTTCCTCGCTCTAAAAGTAGTGATCTTGCTTTTTTATATAGGCTCCACAAGCAATCCCACCCAAAATCTTCCAGCTGCTCTTCTCCCTGTGCGACTACGGTCTGTGGAGAGCCGCTTCCAGGACTAGGATTCAGTGAGGTTTGGGGCACAGGCATGAGGCTGAAAACAGTGGAGAGATGGTGGGCCAGGACAGTGGCTGAGAAGGAAGGGGATCATAGACTCCTGTCACAGAAGGCCTGACACTCATATACATGCACCTAGCTTGTAAGTGTGTGGTCGATCTCCCCTCACACCTTCATTCTCCACAAATGCATTCATACCCAAACAGTCTGAGAGCTACCAATAGGAAGACCCCATTCATGACTTTATTATCCATCAGCACTGTCATATGCTCCTTTACATAGGATTCTCCCCCCATACACATGCCCTTTACTTTGGGAGGGGTACAGGGTCAGGATCTGGGGGCCTTGGGAAATCACATTGTAATCTTTTCTTCCCTAGAGTTAGCCCCATTTTAGAATTTTAGACCAAGAGCTACAGGTCAGAGCTTGGTC
Source organism: Colobus angolensis palliatus (assembly GCF_000951035.1). Taxonomy (NCBI): domain Eukaryota; kingdom Metazoa; phylum Chordata; class Mammalia; order Primates; family Cercopithecidae; genus Colobus; species Colobus angolensis. The sequence continues at coordinate 16,516 of NW_012114175.1, read as the reverse complement.
TTGAATGAGAATCTGGTACTGACTGAACCCTTTCTCTGCCACGAGTTCATTGGCCCTTTTCAGAGAGGACTTAATTCTTGTGTTTATCTGTTTCTGTCCCATTCAAGGGAGAGAAACCTTTCTAGATGTCACCTCCTACCTCAGACAAGTTAGTTCTCCCATCCAATTCCCTGCACAGCTCTCTGTTATAATATTTACCTTGTTGAACTAGGATTAGTTGTCCACAAGTTCATCTCATCTGGGGCAGAGAGATGTAGATTGCACAAACACAATAAGCAAGTGTCTCCTCTGTCCTCTGTGCCAAGACCTGAATTGGACACTGGAAACACAAATTACGGATCACTGAGATCTAGTCTCCATCCCCAAGGAGTTCATAGTCTAGTGGGGAAGCAGACCAGGAAAATACTGGTGGATACTTGCTCAGATAGGAGCAGGTGGGCAATATAAGAACCAAAGACAAGGCCTGTCCCAAGGGTACAGGGGTCACTTCCCAAAGGAAGTGAACATCAAACCGGACCTTGAAAAGTGGGTCAGATTGTGTTGGGAATAGAAGGAGAAAAAATGGCATTTCAGGCGGAGCAAAGGCCAAGAAACAGGAAAACACACCATGTATTTTGGGGCCCAGTGAGTCAGCCAGTGAAGTTTAAGGATGGAAATCTGAGAGACATGGCTGGACAGGTAGGCTGAAGCTTGATTGAGAAGTCTTGAGTACCAAGCTGAGGTCTTTCCGTAAAGCTTGTTTTGGTCTCCTGCTTCTGGGATCAGAATTGGTACAGTGAGGAATCTCATAGCTAATTCCAGGCAATTTTAAGTTAGGTTTTAGAGCCTGGACCCCAGGTTTACCCTTTCAGACTTTGTCAAAAGCCTGCCAGCTTCCTATCTGATTTCCTGCTGCTAAAATTATCCTTCTGCCTGTTGGCAGGGTCATGGGGACAAAATTGTAAACATAGAAGAGACGTTCATGTGACCAGCTAGATTACCTTGAACATGCCACTTCCCCTCCCCAGACTTCAGTTTCCCTGTAAGGCTAACAAGGATGTTTGTAAGGATCAAATAAGATAAGGGATATGTTGTTGCTTTGTGGGCAATGGAAAACATACAGGGAAAGGGTTATAATTAAGATTATTAATATTAACAGATTTATAACAGGAAATTTATTAGAATTAAAAGAGTTGTATCTCTTACAAAGTCTAGTTCTGAGACTCTAGAGATTCTGAGCTAACCTGTAAGACCACATTCTTAGATCAGGTGTGTTTGATTAATTAAAGAAAAGCCCTGGCCTGGGAGAAATTAGGTCCCTAGTGTTCTATTCCTGACTTCGCCACTGATTTGCTACATGACCTTAGGATATTTCTAGAAAAATATTTCTAGACCTCAATTTTCTTACCTGAGAGAGTGAGATGAAATGATCTCACAAGTCTTTATGCAAAATCAAAAGAGTAAAACCAAATTCATCCTTCTAATTGATTTGCAGGAGCTCTTTGCGTATTATAAATGTTAAACCTTTGCCATAATATTGTAAGTTTCCTTAACTGAGGGTTTTCTGTATGGTCAGCATTACAGTAGAAGTTTCAGGTTAGTCAAAGAGGTGTCTTATCATTTACACTCCCACAGGGAGTAACAGTGTTAGATAATATATTTTTAACATTTCCCAGATTGCTTTACATTTTTTAACACATTGAATCTTCAACAATCCTAAGGAGGGTAGGTGCTCCTATCATTCCCATGTTCCAGATAAGAAAACTGAAGCACTGAAAAGTTTAGTCTTCTGCTCATTGTCTCATAGCCAACAAGGGGCAGAGGTAGGATTCCACTCAAGAAATATGGCTCTAGAGCCTATTGCTCTTAACCATCATAATCTGCTGTCTCAGTTGATTCATTTAGATAGGTGGGCTCTGGAATGTATTAAAAAATTGGTATGATTTATACACAACAACTGGAGGAAATCTGACCCTTGTGTAGACTAAGGCTTGCAAATGTATTTTAGGGAACTTCTTAAAAGGCAAAGTGGAACTGAGAGCATTTGAGGGCAGGGATTGGAAATTTCTGTCCCCAAGAGATTGTCCTTGTGTAGCCCAGCTCAGTGGAAGAAAGTTGAGCTTCCTCGTAGCCAATCATTGGAGGTTCACTGGGGGTGGGAAGGTTGCAGAAGAGTGAAGTAAGAGCACACTTGCGCATCTTCCAGGCAAGCTGTGCAGTTCTATGAGTTCTACACATAAAAGCCTCAAAACAACGGGTCAGGGGAGGGAGAGAGGGGGCAAGTGAGGGTGACTCATCTGGGCTGGATGGCTCTGGCCTATGGACTTGTCCTACTTTGAGGCCATTGCTCTTTGCTCCCTGCTGCAGCCTCCACCCTCTTAAATCTCCATCCTAATGGCTTGGCATGAGGAACTTTAGTGAAATTTTCTATCAGTTCATGATGCCAGTGTCATTCTCCTTAGGGAATCTGACGTGGCTGACAGCCGTGTGGGCAGAGCTTACCATTCCCCCACCTCCAGCCCCAGGCAATGGCTGCACTCTTCCAAAGGTGTCAGTTTACTCCTATTTATTTAGCCCTTGGCTGGAGAGAGTAGAAAGATGATCAGATAGTGCCCATCTCTTCAAAAGTACCCCAGGCAGCACATTTCAGGTGGGAGAGGCCCTGTGGCAAGGAAGGCAGCAGAATCCAGAGAAGACAAGGGATGCAAGGCCATTTTGGGTCGGGGAAGCAGAGAAGTAATGCACCTTCCATGTCTAGTTTGGGCCTCTAATTGCCAGCTCAAAACACTGCATTCCCCAGTAGGGACTTTGTGTTTGTGTTTTTGTCCTTGGGAACCTTGCATTTCTGATGTAAATCTTGATTTCTGGGTTGGAGCTTGACATTCTACTTAGGCCCATTTTTTAATTTCAAAGCTGGGAAAGCCGCTGAGACCTACCTCCATCACCTTTGCCTCTCTACCCCACACAGGCTGTAAGCACATGATCTTTGGTCTTTTATTTGCATACTCTATTAGTCTTGTCTTCATTGGAGGGAAGTGACTGGTCAGACCTGGGCTGTGTTGCTGGCTGCCTTCCTTGTTGGGCTCCAACTTACCTCCTATGTACACAGCCCTTGGAGTTCAGAGGCCTCTCCTGACCTCTGCCCAACCTCTTGCTCTCTGCACCCAATACCCCTAGTACATACAGGAGCAGAGGCAGGCTAGGACCAGAGGAAAGAGGAGAGGGGACTGAAGACAGACTTTGAGAGGGCTTAGAAACCCAGTGCACCTGCCGTCCCAGCCCTGTCCACCTGCTGCTGTGACCACAGTGAGAGAAAAGACAGCTAGTAAGATAGGAAGTGAGGCCGGGTACCTTGTGGGCAGTGATGTCATTAGCTGCGACTCCTAAGATGTCTCCAGAGATGGGAGAGCTCACCCAAACCAGGTTGCAGAAGATCTGGATTCCACACAGCAGCGGCAGCAGCAGGCTGCATCGGAGAAGGGGCTGTAAGTGGAGTTTACTTCCGTGGGTTTCAAGGTGGTGGTGGTAGAGTGGGTGTAGAAGAGCCAAGGATGCACCTCCCCTTAACATACAATCCCACCTCAACCTGAAAGTTGGAGTAGATGAACAACTGGATGAAATAGAGGCTAGTGTCAAAAAGGTGAGGAAAGAATGAGAGAGAAGACAACCGGAAAGAAAGAGATGAAGACAGAGAAGGAAGATTAGGTTAAGACCATCTTAATCAGAGGGATCTTTAGGAACTTTTCATTTCTTAGGCAGAGCTGTTTGGAATGCTTCTTGTTTAGAATTAAGATTTCTAGTTCAGGACTGTTCAGTGATAGCCTAGTATGTTTCATTTTGGTGACTTCTGTGAAGTGTCTGGGAGTTGGTCTTGTCTGACTGATAGTGCCTGGGTGAAATAAGGTGATGGCTCCTGGCATCATCTCTCAGGGGACAGGTGCTGCGTACACAACAGTGCCATATCACTGGTCAGTATTGCTCCTCTCCTTTCTCAGGCCTTTTCTGAGCCTGTACCTGCCTAGGTTGGGAAACACTTCATGTCCTGTCTCCAGTGTTGGCTTTCTGGCACATATGAACTTCCTTGCTGCTCTGGGAATTTGAGAGAGACAGTCTCTCAGGGCCAGCCCACTGGTGTGGTGCTCACTTTGGAAATTTAAGAAAGATCAAGGGCAAAAGAAAAGTAAACAAAACCTGGACATATTTAAAAAGAAACTGGAGTATACCATTTCCCATAGATAACAGACGACAGTGGTGGACCAAGGTGCATCCAGCCCAGGGATTGTGGCCTGAATGGCCATAAGGTGGGTTAAGATAAGGCAGCTGTGGACTGTGGGACTCAGACACCCCAAAGGCCAGCTAACGGAGTTTCCACTCTGCTAATGCTAGAGGAGGCCCAGGCTTAGGGATATTGGGGGTAGCAATAGTTGCTTAGAGGATCCAGGAGCATATAGAATGTTAAATATAGTTATAATATACAGGATGTAGGGTGTGGGTAGAGGAAGAGAGACAAAAAAGACTAGGCTTCTGTTCTCTCTCTTTCTTATCTCCACCAGCTCTCACACTCACTCAACTGGAGATCTAGGAGCCTGGAGGCTGAGAGGTACCCTCACCCAGCCAGCCACTCTTGGCCTTTTCCAAGGGGCTGTTTAGTTGACAAGCAAGCCATTCTCTGCATACACGGGTCCTCCAGAGCTAGAATGCTTATAGTCCTGGGAACTGTGTCTTTCAAGTTGGAGAGATAATATACATAAATCATCTAATATAGTCTCTATCAAATAGAAGATGAAAAATAAATACGTGCTCACTTTAGTTTGGAGCATCACTTCCCTCAGCTATAAAACAGAATTAATGCCTATGACCCAGTGTTATTGGGAGTAATTCACTGATTCAGAGGTTCTGGATCCAGACTGCTTAGGTTTGAGTCTCAGCTCTGTCTCCCCCTGTGTCTGTGACCTTGGACAACTCTTTTAACCTCTCTGGGCTTCTCTGTTTCCTCACCTGTAAAAGGAAGTTAATAACAATGTAGTTGTGAAGATTAGATGAGCTGAAGCATATGACGTGCTTAGAAGAGTGTCTAGCACATAGTACACACTCAGTAATTGTTAATTATCCTAATTCTTATTGTTCTTGTTATTTAAACAAGAAAGTGGGTGTGTGGTCTTATTTACCATCATATCCTCAACATCAGGCCCTGATCCTGGCACATAGTAGATGTAAATGGTCACTCAGTAAATGGTCACTCTGTGCCACTTCCACTCTACCACTCACCATAGCCAAAAATGGGGCTCTGTGTGCACAAGACAGTCACTCATTAATATTTGACTAAATTTTATCAGACCATAGATGCAAAAAAACTTAGATAGTGGTTGCCAAGTCTGGGCAATGTCTGGTTCACCTCTTGCTAGGGAGGCCAGTCTATTCGTCCCTGTAAGGTCTGAATCACCTTTTTCTTGGAGCATCCTCTCTAGAAGACACACAGTCACTTAATGTTATTCTGAAGATTAAATACATTAACATGTAAAGTACTTGAACAGCTGTGCATATTCTTTTCTCATCCAACATTATGTTAACCACACATGTTATTGTTGCAAGCAGTTGTAGTTTGTTTATTCCCCTTGTGAATATCCCACAGTTTATTTATCCATCTTACTATTGTTGAGCATTTGAGTAGTTTCTAATTTTTGATTATGAACAATAATCCAATGGGCATTCTTGTACCTTTATCCTGTTAGAGCAAGTCCCTCCATCTTGTCCTTCTTATGGAGTGTCTTGGCTATTCTTGGCCCAGTGCTCTTCTCCATAAATTTTGGAATCAGCTTTCCAAGTTACACACACACACACACACACACGCACACACACACAGACACACACATGAGAGAGAGAGAGAGAGAACTTTTGGGATTTTGATGGAAATTACATTCAATCTGTAAATCAAATCAATTTGAGGAGAGTTGCCGTCTTTGTGATGGTGAGTCTTCCCTAAACATGGTATATCACTCCATATATTCAGACTTTTTCATGTTGAGTGAAGTTGTATAATTTAATCTATAAAAGGCTTGCATGCCATTGTAAGATTTTTTTGACTTATTTTTGTTGCTATGTTAAATAGTACCTTTTTAGAAAATTAAATTTTATAGCAGTATGTTGCTAATGTATACAACTGTACTTGTTTTTCATGTAATGAATTTGTAACTAGCAAACCTGCTAAACTTTCTTATGAGTTTTGATAATTTGTATGCAAATGATAGCTTTCATTTTTCCCCACAATCCTTATTTTTATCTTTTTCTTATATTATTACACTGCTAAGACCTCCCACCTTTAATACACACACACGAGATGTGCAGTACATGTTGAAAAGAAATGTTAATAGTGTATATTCTTATGCTGATCCCGGTTTTAAGTTTCACCATTGAGTAAATTTGCTGTAGTTTTTTTGGTAGATATCATTTAATAGGTTAAAAAGGTTCCTGTGTATTCTGAGTTTGCCAGTACAATTTTTAAAACATGAGTGAATATTGAATTTTATTAAACATGTTTTCTGTATTCAATGAAATGACATTAATTTTCTATTTTAACCCATTAATGTGGTACATTACATTAGAGTTTTTCTTGTGTTGAAATAATCTTGCAGTCCTGGGATAAATAAAAACTTCTGAATTTCTTTCACTAATATTTTGTTTAGGATTTTAGCATTTTACTCAGGAAAGAGATTGGCCTGTAATTTTTCCAAGACTGTCAAGATTATAGTAACCTCATAAAATCAGGTAGGAACTATTTCCTTTCATTCTGTCCTCTGACAGAAGTTGTCTGCAGAACTAGCCATTCCTCAAATATTTTACCTGGCAGCATTTCCAGGTAAAACCATTTGGACCTGGTGTCTCCTTTAATATTTTAACTGATACAATCTCTTTTATCAGTTATAGAATCCTTTCAGTTTGCTATTTCCACTAAAGTCAGCTTTCTTAAGCTTTCCTAAGTCATGGTTTTCTAGGAATTTTTCTACTTCCCATCAGTTTTCAAATTTATTTTGTGTAAAGTTCTTATCTTTGTATCTTTTTTAAATCTCTGTTGCATTTGTAGTTATAGCTTCTCTTTTGTTATATTGTTTATTTGCACCTTCTTTTCTTCTCGATCAATCTTGCTATAAGTTTGACACTTTTATAATTCTTCTAAAATAATCAACTTTTGACTCTTTGATCCTTTCTGTTATCTTTATTTTCTATTTAACTAGTTTTTCGTCATTATTCTGTTTCTCCTACTTTCTTTGGATTCATTCTGTTGCTCTTTTTTAACTAGTAGGGTTGCATGCTGCTCAGGTCATTCATTTTCAGACTTTCTTCTTTTCTTTTTTTTTTTTATTATACTTTAAGTTCTAGGGTACATGTGCATAACGTTCAGGTTTGTTACATATGTATACTTGTGCCATGTTGGTGTGCTGCACCCATCAACTCGTCAGCACCCATCAATTCATCATTTATATCAGGTATAACTCCCCAATGCAATCCCTCCCCCCTCCCCCCGCCCCATTCCTGACCCCCGTGTGTGATGTTCCCCTTCCCGAGTCCAAGTGAACTCATTGTTCAGTTCCCACCTATGAGTGAGAACATGCGGTGTTTGGTTTTCTGTTCTTGTGATAGTTTGCTAAGAATGATGGTTTCCAGCTGCATCCATGTCCCTACAAAGGACGCAAACTCATCCTTTTTTATGGCTGCATAGTATTCCATGGTGTATATATGCCACATTTTCTTAATCCAGTCTGTCACAGATGGACATTTGGGTTGATTCCAAGTCTTTGCTATTGTGAATAGTGCCGCAATAAACATACGTGTGCATGTGTCTTTGTAGTAGAATAATTTATAATCCTTTGGGTATATACCCAGTAGTGGGATGGCTGGGTCATATGGTACATCTAATTTACATATCCAATGCTATAATTGGCCTACTAAACAGGGCTGATATTCCACAGATTCACAATCGTATGGCCATATGAATTTTCAAAATATTTCTAGTCCATTTTATAAGTAGGCACTGTCCCAGGCTTTTTTAGTCTCTCTGACACTTACCCAGTTACCCTGGCCACCTCAAATCCTTTCCCAGGACAGCCAGGACCTACTGGTTATCATCTAGCAACTAAAGGATTAATGCCTACCACAGCAGGAGGTCTCCAGTACTTGGTGCCAGCCCTTGGACCAGCTTCTGTTTTGATAGATCAGTGCTCTTGTCATTTCCGTTTTAATTCCATTCTAGTCAGAGAACAAACTTTGTATTATTTCAGTTCTTTGAAATCTGTTGATACTTGCTTTATGGACCAACTTATGGAAAATTCTGGTAAATGTTCCATGAGCACTTGAAAAGAATGTGCATTTTACAGTTGTGTTTGGTGTACTATATACCTCGATTAAGTTGTGTTTGTTAATCTGGCTCAAATGTTCTATATTCTTCTGGGGTTTTGGCTGCCTGTTGATATGGAAAATTTGTTAATGTCTCCTTGTATTTCTGTCAATCTTGAAAGTTCGTAGTTACAAACAGATTTAGAATTGCTATATCTTCCTTGTGAATTGAATATTTTATCACCATGTAAGGAAATTATTAACTCTGGTAATACCTGGTAATTTGGTATCATTGATGTTTTTGCCCTATAATCAATCTTTTTTCTCATATTAATATACCTACTAGCTAATATACCTATTAGCTTTATTTAGCTTAATATTTGCCTGGTATGTGTTTTCCTACATTTAAAAAAATTGTTTTTGATAGAGATATAATTCACATACCATAAAATTCACCATTTTGAAGTATACAGGCAGTGGTTTTGAGTATATTCACATAGTTGTGTAACCATCACCACTAATTCCAGAACATTTTCTTTATGCCAAAAAGGAATTCCATACTCTAGACTCACTCCAGATGACCCCCTCCCCTTAGCCCCTGGCAACGACTAATCTACTTTCAGTCTCTAAGGATTTGCCTGTTCTGGACATTTTATAAAAGGGGAGTCATACAGTATGTGGCCTTTTGTATCTGGCTCGTTTCTTTGGGCATGATGTTTTCAAGGTTAATCCATGTTGTAGCATGCGAAGTCACAAAGATTTATGCCTAGGCTTCTTTCTAAGAGTTTTATAGTCTTAGTTCTTACATTTAGGTTTTTAAATTTATTCTGAGTTAATATTTGCCTGTGGTGTGAGATGGGTATCCAGCTTCATTCTTTTGCATGTAGATATCCAGTTGTCCTAGCAGCATTTTTTGAATACTCTTTTTTCCCCTACTTAATTGTCTTGGCACCCTTGATGAAAATCAGGTGACTATAATAAGTTGAAGGGTTTACTTCTGGGCTCTCAGTTCTAATCCAGTGGTGTTTATGTATCTCTGTCCTTATACCAGTACCACACATTCTTGATTACTGTAGTTTTTAGTAAATCTTGAAATTGGGAAGCATGTCTTCTATTTTTGTTCTTTTTCAGATGGTTTTCAAGATTGTTTTGGCTATTCTAGGTCCTCTGCATTTCCATATAAATTTTAAGATCAATTTATTAATTTCTGCAAAGAATTAAGCTGACACTTTGACAGAGGCTGCATTTAATCTATAGATTAGTTAGGGAATATTACCATCTTAACAATAGTAAGTTTTAGGTCCCTGAACATGAGATGTTGTTGCATTTACTTAGGTCTTTATTTTAAGCATTGTTTTGTAGTTTTCAGAGTGTTTTACATTTTTTAAAGTATTCTTTTAGGCATTTTATTGTTTTGATGCTATTATAAATACAATTGCTTTACTTAATTTCATTTTGTTTGCTCATGGCTACTTTATGTAAATGTAATTGATTTTTGTATATTGATCTTATATTCTGCAACATTGCTGGACTCATTTATTAGGTCCAATAGTGTTTTTTAGTGCATTCCTTGGGATTTTCTATATACAAGATTATGTTATCTACAAATAGAAATAATTTCATCTCTTCCTTTCCAATCCGGATGCCTTTTATTTTCTTTTTCTTACCTAATTACCTTGGTTATAACCTCTACTCGAATGTTGAAAAGATGAGATGAAAACAGATATCCTTCTCTTGTTACTGATCTTGGCAGGGGGCGTGGGGGAAACATTCAGTCTTTCATCATTAAGTGTGATAGTCGCTGTGGGTTTTTCATTGGTGTCTTTTGTTAGGTTTAGGACATTTCCTTCTAGTCTTAATTTGTTGTTGGTTTTATCATGAAGGGATATTTAATTTCCCAAATGCTTTATCTGTGCCTATTATGATGATCATATGGTTTTTGTCCTTAATTCTATTGATGTGGTCTATTGCATTGATTTTCAAAGGTTAATCAAGCTTGCATTCCTATAATAAATCTAACTTGATTGTGATGTATAAAGTATTATAATATATACATATATCTAATATATACATATAAATCCTTTTACACATTCCTGGGTTCAGTTTGCTAGTATTTTGTGGGGATTTTTACATCCATATTCATAACAGCTATTGGTCTATAATTTTCTTTTCTTCTAATATATGTGCCTAACTTTGGTAGCACAGAAATACTGGCCTCATGGAATGAGTTGGGAAGTGCTTCTTCCTCTTCTACTTTTTGAAAGAGCTTTTGAAGAATTGTATTATTCTTTAAATGTTTGCTAGAATTCACCAGTGAAACCATCTAATCCTGGACTTTTCTTTGTGGCAAGGTTTTTCATTACTTATTCAATCCCTTGTTATAGATCTATTTAGATTTCATTTCTTTTTTAGTTAGTTTTGAGAGTTTGTATCATTCTAATAATTTGTCTATTTCACCTAAGGCATTTATTGTGTTGGCATACAGTTTATGATTGTTCATAATATTCCCTTATAATTCTTTTTATTTTCACAAAGTCAGTAGTAATGTCTCCTCTTTTTTTCCTGAATTTATTAATTTGAGTTTTCTCTTTTTTTTCTTGGTTAGTCTCACTAAAGGTTTGTCAAGTTTATTAATTTTTTCAAATAACCAACTTTTGATTTTGTTGATTTTTTTCTAATATTTTCCTATTCTCTGTTTTATTATTTTCACCTCTAATCCTTATTATATCCTTTCTTCTGTTTCCTTTAGGTTCCCATATTTGTGAATTTCCCAAAGTTGTCTCTGTTATTAGTTTCTAATTTTACTCCATTATGATGGAGAACATGCCTTATATGATTTCCATTCTTCCAAATTTATTGAAGCTTGTTTTATGGCCTAGAATATTGTCTGTCTTGGAGAATGTTTGATGTACACTTTGGAAAAATGTATAGTCTGCTGTTTGGGGATGGAGTGTTTTACAGATGTTCGTTATTACTACTTTGTGTTGAAGTCCTCTATTTCCCTGTTGTTGATCTTCTATGTAGTTGTTCTATCCATTATTGAAAGAGTGGTCTTGAAGTTTCCAGCTTGTCAGTGGATTGTCTATTTCTCCCTTCAATTCTGCCAGTTTTGCATCATGTATTTGGCCCAGGTTCTGTTGTTTAGGCATATATGTTTATAATTGTGATATATTCATTATTGGTTGACCCTTTTGTCATTAAATGTGCCTATATATCTCTAGTAATGTTTTTTAATATCCATTTTGTCTCATATTAGTATGGTCACTCCAAATTTCTTGTGGTTGCTGTTTGCATGATGTATTACTTACATTCTTTTACTTTTAATCTATTTGCTTCCTTCTCTTTTTTCTTCTTTCTTTTTTAGAATAGAGATGGAGTCTCACTATGTTGCCCAAGCTGGTCTCAAACTTCTGGGCTCAAGGGATTCTCCCACCTTGGTTTCCCAAAGTGATCAGATTATAGGCGTGAGCCACTAGGCCTGCCTTGTATCTTTCAATCTAAAATGTGTCTTCTGTAGGCAGCATGCAGTTGGATCTTCCTCGTTTGTACTCAGTTAGATATTCTCTACCTTTTGATTGGGTTGATTAATCTGTTCTGATTTCAAATCATTATTGGTATATTTGGTTTAAATATGCAGTTTTATTTTTCCTTAGAGCTCATGTCTTTTTCCCTCTATTCCTCGAGGCTTTACTGCTTTCTTTTGCATTAAATTAATTGTTCTAGTTTAACATTTTAATTCATTTGATCATTTTTGTTATACATTTTTGAGGTATTTGCTTCGTGGTTGTTCTAGGGCTTTTCACATACATCATACATCAGTGTGCTTCAGATTTGTACTAATTTAATTCCAGTGAGATATAAAAATTTCACTCCTATATATTTCTCTTCCACCTTCCTTTTTGAGCTATTATTATATACATATGTATTATATCTGTATATGCTAAAAACTAAACAATGCATCATTATAATTATTATTTTATACAATTTTATGTTTTAAAGAAGCTGGGAAAATTGAGGAGAACATGTATGTATTTATTATTTTCTATTATTTTCATTTGTTCCTGTCAGTTTGAATTACCTTCTGGTATCATTTCCTTATTTCTGTATAACTCTTTGCTTTGTGACTTGGTTAGGCTATTTTTAAAGTATGTTTCCCTGCAGTGTGAACCCTTCAGTGTTGCTTCTTGGAGTGCATAGCTTTTGACTTGCAGGTAATTTGGTCTTTCTTTGACTTTTTTCCCAGTCTCTCTATTAAGCTGTCAGCCCACATGGGGGTATTACACTCTAGGCTCTACTAATTACTAGCTGAACGCTCTATTTTGTTTTTGTTTTTTGTTTGTTTGTTTGTTTGGCAGTGTCCTGAAGCATGCATTGCCCAGCATGCTTTATCTAATTAAACTCTTGCAGGAGTAGTTTGAGAAGTAAGTCTTTCAAGATTCTTCATACTCCAGAAGGGCTCTTCTTACCTGTCCCTCTCTCTCTTGTTCTCTCTGATAAACGAGCTGGCCTATGTTGTTCTTAGTTAAGTGAACTTGTAGTTTTTGAGAACATCCTTGGGCTTGAGCTTCTTTATACAATGTTAAAAATAAAGTTAGTTTTGGGGGGAGAGTTTCAGAGCTCTCTTCTCTTACGAATTTCCTCTCTCCATGAGCATACTGTCTGAGCACTGTTCTGGGTGCTGGGCGAGGCAGCAGCTTCTGGTCTTAGTTTGCCTGTCCTGGTGTGGAACCTGCCCTATGAGCAAGATGGAATGAGAGTAATCAGGACCCCAGTATTCTTAGCCTATTGCACCTGGGATATAGCCTCTATTCTATGAGAAAAACTGGGAGGAGGAAGGGAACCTCCAACCTCTTAACCACACTTGCCAGGCCTCTGCAATTTTGAGTGGAAGGGAATGCTAAATGCTAGCTCTTTGCTCCTTCCAGTAAGATGCCAAAGTACTGATGGGACATTCTCTCCAAGAAGAAAAGGAGCTTCATCTTGGCTACACACACCTTAAGTGGAGCTTCTATCAAGCTAAGCTTGGAGCCAGTAGTGAGGGGACAGTAGTAAGGTTGGGAAGAGTAGCATGGCACATGTGTCAAAGACTGTGTTCTTACCAAATTTCAGTAGATTTTCGTGAATAAAAATATCTTCATGTGCTGTATTCCATTTAAGACAATTTCCAGAGATTTTAAAAGATTGTAGTGTTGTAATTTTTGCCAGCTGAGCTTGTTTTATTAGAGAAAGGGTCTTCAGAGTTCCTCATACTCTCATGACAGAAATGAAGGTCTCAAGATTGTTTTTGTGTGTTGATCTTGTATCTTGCAGCCCTGATTAACTCACTTGTTAGTTCGAGGAATTTCTGTAGTTTAGGAGGATATTTCTATGTAGACAATCATGACATTTCAAATAGGGAATTTTTAAAAATTATTTTCCAAACTGTATGCCTTTTATTTCCTTTTATTGCCTTATTGCAGTGGTTAGAACTTCTAGTACTATGTCAAAAGAGTGGAGAAGATGGAAATCCTTACATTAGTCCTGATGTTAGGGGGAAAGCATTTAGTCTTTCACTTTTAAGTATAATGTTGGTGATAGTTTTTGTTTGCTTTGTAGAAGTTTCTTATCAAGTTGAACTTAAACAAATTTACAAGAAAAAAAACAAACAAACAACCCTATTAAAAAGTGGGCAAAGGACATGAACAGACACTTTTCAAAAGAAGACATACATACAGCCAACAAGCATATGAAAAAATGCTCAACATCACTTATGATTAGGGAAATGCAAATCAAAGCCACAGTGAAATACCATCTCACACCAGTCAGAATGGCTATCATAAAAAAGTCAAAAAATAACAGATGCTAGCGAGATTGCAGAAGAAAGTGAATGTTTATACACTGCCGGTGGGAATGTAAATTAGCTCAACCATGTGGAAAGCAGTGTAGTGATTCATCAAAGAGCTAAAAACAGAAGTACCATTCAACCCAGCAATCCCATTACCAGGTATATACCCAAGGGAATATAAATCGTTCTATTATAAAGACACATGCAGACATATCACATTGCAATACCAAAGACATGGAATCAACCTAAATGTCTATCAATGACAGACTGGATAAAGAAAATGTAATATGTATATACCATGGAATACTATGCAGCCATAAAAAAGAATGAGATTATGTCCTTTGCAGGGACATGGATGGAGCTGGAGGCCATTATCCTTAGCAACCAAAAACAGGAACAGAAAACCAAATACTGCATATTCTCCCTTGTAAGTGGGAGCTAAATGATGAGAACACATGGACATAGAGAGGAACAACACACACTTGAGACCTACCTGAGGGTGGAGAGTGGGAGAAGGGAGAGGATCAGGAAGAATAACTAATGGGTGCTAGTTAATAGGTAGTAGGTACACCTGGGTGACAAAATAATCTGTATAACAAACTCTTGTGACATTAATTTATCTCAGTAAAAAACTTACACATGTACCCCTGAACTTAAAAAATGAAAATATAAAATCTTAAGCTTAACCATTCAGAAACCACCAACTAACCTCTAACTATGGACTTTCTACTTTAAGCAATCAAATATTTATTTCATCTCTGTTCTGAGAACACCTTATAAAAGTTTTCCCTTGATCCCCTGAGCCCTGAACTTGTGTATTGTGCTTCCCAATTGACGAATTGCTGAGTGCTTAATTAAACTCATTAAAATTATTGAAAGAAAGGAGTGCCGATCAAGTTTAGGTAATTCATCTCTATTCCTAACTTGCTGAAAGTTTTTATCATTAATGGGTTTTATGATGTGCTTTGTCAGTGTGTATTGATTTTTTTCTTTAGTTTGTTGATAGGGTGCATTACATTAATTGATTTTTTGAATTTTATTCTAGTCTTGCATACCTGTACTAAATCCCACTTAATCATTGCATATACAGTCATCCCTCAGTATCTGCAGAGGATTGGTTCTAGGAACCCCTGCAGATACCAAAATCCATGAATGCTTAAGTCCCTTTTATAAAATGGCCTAGTGTTTGCATATAACCTACACATATCCTCTCATATACTTTAAATCATCTGTAGATTAATTATGATACCTAATACAATGTAAATGCTATGTAAATGGTTGTTATACTGTATTGCTTTTTATTTGTAGTGTTCTTGTCATTTTTATTGTTTTTTAAAGTATTTTCTATCTGCAGTTGGTTGAATCTGCAGATATGGAACCCACAGATACAGAGGACTGACTGTAATTATTTTCATGTAATGTTGGATTCTGTCTGCCAATATTTTGTTGAAGATTTTTGCATCTACGTTTATGAGAGAGTGAACTATAGAGTTTTTGGATTTTTGGTACTCCATTTGTCAGTTTTTGGTATCAGGGTAATTCTGGCCTCATAAAATTGGTTGAAAATATTCCCTCCTCCTCTTATTTCCTTGAAAATATTGTTTACAATTTGCATTAATTATTCTGTAAAAGTGTTATAGACTTTTGAAGTAAACACATTTGGGCCTGGAGATTTCTATTTCTGGAGATTTTATGTTGAACTAAATTATTTTAATGTTTATAGGACTATTCGAGTGTCTGTTTTATTTTTGGCTGACTTGTGAGAGGCTGTGGTTTTCAAGGAATTGATCCATATATTCTAAATAGATAAATTTACAAGTGTAAAGTTGTTTGTAGTATTTAAGTATTAACTAGCTTCCGGCGTCCAGTGCTTTCCACACGAGATAAGAAAATTTCAGATGCTTTCTCTCTCTCTGAAAGTGCTTGACTCTTCAGATTTCAAGGTAGTAGTTTTCTCTATGGCCTCAGCTCTCTAATGGGTCCCAGAAAAGTCACTGATTTTCAGTGTGACCAAATTTTTCTTATTGTAAGGATGAGGGCAAGAACTCCCAACCTCTTGGAACTGAAACTAGAAGTTCCTTACTTAGTTGTTTTATAAACCCATGAAATAGACATTTTTATTATTGTTTCTCAAGTCAATGTTGGCTTAGTTTGACCCACATGTTTCCCATTTTACTTGCTCACCATTTCTTCTTGTTTCTTAGTCCTTTCTTTTGGTACTGTTTTTCTTCTCTCTGAGGTACATTCCACAGAACCATTATTGAAGGTCTTTCAGTAGTAAATTCTCTCAGAGTTGTTTACATGAAAATGTGTTTATGGCATCCTCATTCTTGAAGAGACTTATTTCTGAGTATACAATTCTGGGTTAAAAGTTATATTCTC
>NW_012114174.1:0-1219 GCF_000951035.1 Colobus angolensis palliatus | reverse complement strand
GCTACTTGGGAGGCTGAGGCAAGAGAATCTTGAACTCAGGGGGCAGAGGTTGTGGTGAGCCGAGATTGCGCCACTGCACTTCAGCCTAGGCAACAGGAGCAAAACTCCGTCTCAAAAAATAAAAGGGCCAGGCACAGTGGTTCACGCCTGTAAACCCAGCATTTTGAGAGGCTGAGGTGACCTGAGGTCAGGAGCTCCAGACCAGCCTAGCCAACATGGTGAAACCCTTTCTCTACTAAAAATACAAAAATTAGCCGGGCGTGGTGGCACACACCTATAATTCCAGCTTCTCGCGAGGCTGAAGCAGGAGAATTGCTTGAACCTGGGGGCAGAGGTTGCAGTGAGCCAAGATGCTGCCACTGCACTCCAGCCTGGGTGACAGAGTGAGACTCAGTCTCAAAAAAAAAAAAAAAAGTTGAATGACTTAATGGGCACCAGAATGCTTTTGTCCAAATTGTGCTGGTGTTACAAGCAATATAGCCTCAAAGAACAAAGCTTCATCTGAGAGCTGGAGAAGAATTCATTTCCCAGAATACTTCATTTCTTTCTTTCTTTCTTTCTCTCTCTCTTTCTTTTCTTTTTTTTTTTTGAGATAGAGTCTCGCTCTGTCACCCAGGCTGGAGTGCAGTGATGCGATCTTGGCGAACTGCAACCTCCACCTCCCAGGTTCAAGCCATTCTCCTGCCTCGGCCTCCCAAGTAGCTGGAACTACAGGCCGCCACCACAACGCCCGGCTAAAACGCCCAGCTAATTTTTCTGTATTTTTAGTAGAGATGGGGTTTCACCGTGTTAGTCAGGATGGTTTCGATCTCCTGACCTCGTGATCCACCCACCTCTGCCTCCCAAAGTGCTGGGATTACAGGCTTGAGCCACCACGCCCGGCCCCAACTATTTTTTTGTTGTTTTAACCAAGTGCTTATATGTTTTGGGGGAAAAAAAAAAAAGGAGCCAGGTGCCTTGGTCTGTAATCCCCATATTTGAGAAGCCAAGAGGACTGCTTGAGCCCAGGAGTTCAAGACCAGCCTGGGCAACACAACAAGACCCTGTCTCTACAAAAAAAAAAAAAATTTTAATTAACTGGGTGTGGTGGCAGTGTGGGCCTGGTGGTCCCAGCTACTAGTGATGCTGTGGTGGAAGGATCTCTTGAGAGCACCACTACACTTTAGCTTGGGCAACAGAACAAGACTCTGTCTCAATTATTTTAAAAAAAAAAAAAAAA
>NW_012114173.1:0-1763 GCF_000951035.1 Colobus angolensis palliatus | reverse complement strand
TGCAGGTTTGTTACATATGTATACTTGTGCCATGTTGGTGTGCTGCACCCATCAACTCGTCAGCACCCTTGATTTGCATTTCTCTAGAAATGTACAAGTAAATACACAGTACAAGTACAGTGATAATGAGCTTTATTTCATGTTTGTTGGCCGTATAAATGTCTTCTTTTGAGAAGTGTCTGTTCATATCCTTTGCCCATTTTTTATGGGGTTATTTGTTTTTTTCTTGTAAATGTGTTTAAGTTCCTTGTAGATTCTGGATATTAGCCCTTTGTCAGATGGGTAGATTGCAAAAATTTTCTCCCATTCTGTAGGTTGCCTGTTCACTCTGATGATAGTTTGTTTTGCTGTACGAAAGCTCTTTAGTTTAATCAGATCCCATTTTTCAATTTTGACTTTTGTTGCAATTGCTTTTGGTGTTTTAGTCATGAAGTCTCTGCTCATGCCTATGTCCTGAATGGTATTGCCAAGGTTTTCTTCTAGAATTTTTATGGTTTTAGGTCTCACATTTAAATCTTTAATCCATCTTGAGTTAATTTTTGTATAAGCTATAAGGAAGGGGTCCAGTTTCAGTTTTCCTCATATAGCTAGCCAGTTTTCCCAACACCATTTATTAAATAGGGAATCCTTTCCCCACCGCTTTTTTTTGGTCAGGTTTGTCAAAGATCAGATGGTCGTAGATGTGTGGTGTTACTTCTGAGGCCTCTGTTCTGTTCCATTGGTCTAAATATCTATTTTGGTACCCGTACCATGCTGTTTTGGTTACTGTAGCCTTGTAGCGTATAGTTTGAAGTCGGGTAGCATGATGCCTCCAGCTTTGTTCTTTTTGCTTAGGATTGCCTTGGCTATGTGGGCTCTTTTTTGGTTCCATAGAAATTTAAAGTAGTTTTTTCTAATTCTGTGAAGAAAGTCAGTGGTAGCTTGATGGGAACAGCATTGAATCTATAAATTACTTTGGGCAGTACGGCCATTTTCACGATATTGATTCTTCCTATCCTTGAGCATGGAATGTTTTTCATTTGTTTGTGTCTTCTCTTATTTCCTGGAACAGTGGTTTGCAGTTCTCCTTAAAGAGGTCCATTACATTCCTTGTAAGTTGCATTCGTAGGTATTTTATTCTCTTTGTAGCAATTGTAAATGGGAGTTTACTTATGATTTGACTCTCTGTCTGTTATTGGTTGTGATTTTTGCACATTGATTTTGTATCCTGAGGCTTCGCTGAAATTGCTTATCAGCTTAAAGAGTTTTGGGGCTAAGATGATGGGTTTTCTAAATATACAATCATGTCATCTGCGAACAGAGATAATTTGACTTCCTCTCTTCCTATTGAATATGCTTTATTTCTTTCTCTGGCCTGATTATCCTTGCCAGAACTTCCAATACTATGTTGAAAAGGAGTGGTGAGAGAGGGCATCCTTGTCTTGTGCCGGTTTTCGAAGGGAATGCTTCTAGCTTTTTCCCATTCAGTATGATATTGGCTGTTGGTTTGTCATAAATAGCTTTTATTACTTTGAGATACGTTCCATCAATACCTAGTTTATTGAGTGTTTCTAGCACGAAGGGGTGTTGAATTTTTTGAAGGCCTTTTCTGCATCTATTGAGACAATCATGTGGTTTTTGTCTTTAGTTCTGTTTATGTGATGGATTATGTTTATTGATTTGAGTATGTTGAACCAGCCTTGCATCCCAGGGATGAAGCCGACTTAATTGTGGTGGATAAGCTTTTTGACGTGCTGTTGGATTCGGTTTGCCCATATTTTATT
>NW_012114172.1:0-1160 GCF_000951035.1 Colobus angolensis palliatus | reverse complement strand
CAGGATGGTCTCGATCTCCTGACCTCGTGATCCACCCGTCTCGGCCTCCCAAAGTGCTGGGATTACAGGCTTGAGCCACCGCGCCCGGCCAAATGTGAGAATTTTAAAGTATTTTTAGGTTTTAGTAATTTTTGGATTTCTTGTTTGTTTTTGAGACAAGGTGTCACTTGGTCACCTAGGCTGTAGTGTGGTGGTACGATCACAGATCATTGCAGCTTCCACCTCCTGGGCTCAAGTGATCCTTCCCCCTCAGCCTCCTGAGTAGCTGGGACTACAGTGCATGCCACCAAACCTGGCAAATTTTGTGGGTATGGGTATATGAGGCCTCACTGTGTTGTCCAGGCTGGTCTTGAAATCCTGGGCTCAAGCAATCCTCCCACGGTTGGGCTCTATAGTAGTTTTTGGATGTTAATAGATGGTGAAATGTGCCTTAGGGAGCACTGCATGCTCTCGGGAGTCCAGGGAGGCTTCTGAGGGTGCACACAGTCACTAGTCTGTTTCTGACTCACAGGCAGAGGTGATCATGAACTACCATGTTGGAGAGACGGTGCTGTCCTTACAGAAGACTACGCTGATCCCTGGAGGCTCAGAATCACTTGTCTATACCACCTTGTCTGGAGGAATTGGCATCCTTGTGCCATTCACATCCCATGAGGTGAGAGCACCCACATTACTCTGGCCTTGACTTTTAAGGTTGTTTCTTGGTGTTGAATCTACCTAAGAGGTCAAATTCATTTGTCCGCACATATAATTAATAATGTTCTGGGAATTATAGAGTGACAGAAGTACTTGGGGAGATAGCAATCTTGATTCCCCCGCACCCAGGGAAGGCCCATTTATTGTTGTTGTTGTTTTTTTTTTTGGAATGGAGTCTCCTGTCACCCAGGCTGGAGTGCAGTGGCACAATCTCAGCTCACTGCAAATTCCGCCTCCCGGGTTCACGCCATTCTCCTGCCTCAGCCTCCCAAGTAACTGGGACTACAGGCCACACATGGCTAATTTTGGTATTTTTAGTAGAGACAGGGTTTCATGATGTGGGCCAGGCTGGTCTTGAACTCCTGACTACAGGTGATCTGCCCGCCTTGGCCTCCCAAAGTGCTGGGATTATAGGCATGAGCCACCACACTTGGCTTTCATTCCATTTAATTCTTGCAGCTGCC
>NW_012114171.1:0-1431 GCF_000951035.1 Colobus angolensis palliatus | reverse complement strand
AAAAAAAAAAAAAAATTTAAAAATTCACATTAAAATTAAAAATTAGGTAAGTATGGTGCTGAAATAGTTATTGAACTTTCATATTTTCCTACCTTATCTCAGCAGTAGCTCTTATGATCCAGAAGCTAAGTTTACTACCCTAATGTATCTTTTTCAATTTTTTCTATACATTTTAGAAATTTACTACCATTTCAAACATTTTATCTTTCTGTATATCATCCAAATATACTTTAAAATTCCATATTAAGGGGCCAGGCATGGTGGCTAATGCCTGTAATCTCAGCACTTTAGGATGCCAAGGCAGGGGGATTTCTTGAGGCCAGGAGTTCGAGACCAAACTGGCCAATATGGAGAAACCCTGTCTCTACTAAAAATACAAAAATTAGCTGGGCATGGTGGTGGGCACCTGTAGTCCCAGCTCCTCAGGAGGCTGAGGCAGGAGAATCGCTTGAGTCCAGGAGGTTGAGGTTGCAGTGAGCTGAGATCGCACCACTCACTACACTCCAACCTGGGTGACAGAGTGAGACTGTCTCAAAAAACAAAAACAAAAACAAAACAACAACAACAAAAACCTCCATATTGAAATTAACAAGATATGGGTCACTTACTTGTTTTAAAAATAAATACTATAAGTTGTATTTGAGAAACTAAACATAATAGATATTTACTGATGTTTTTAATGATTGTTTTTGTCCACCTGGCATGTGAACCCCCATATAGGTCTGTGTGGGAGGCACTTCTCATTCTAGAAGCCTAGGCCAGGTGGCTGCTTTCTCAAATACCCCTGCAGCTCGGGGAAAAGCAGATGAAGAAGGTTCTATCAATCAGATGCCCCATTGCAGATTTTGAATCAGACATTTATGACAGAAAGAAAAGGGGTGGGGAATAATCTGTTTGGCAACAGTCCTCAGCCTCCAGAGTGGTGCAGACAGAAGGGACATCCAGAGTTCATCTGCCAGCAGTTGATTCTGTGGCATAATTCTTATCTGTGGTCCTGGGTACTGCCTATTGTGCAAGTCTGACTTTCTAGCCATCACAATTCAATTAGGGACCGATTGCCTTGAGTCAATTTCTTTTCTGCTTGTATCAGCCAGAGTCAGTTTCTACTTTTTGCAAACGAGAACCCTGACCAATACACTAAATTTAAATGTAGAAATGAAAACTTGAATGGCATTTTACACTAGGTATGTTAAAGAACAGTGGAATTTTCCTAAAGATTATAGTATCGAATTCCTACTCATTGAATCATTCAACTTAAAAATTAACAAAATATATTGACCTTGTACCTATCCAACCTAATGCCCACTTCTCTGCTTTGATTCTGCATTATTTAGGGATAGATGTGGTTAACAGTGGGGGCAAGTGGAGAATAATGCAAGTGTTTCTTCGCTTATATTAAAGAAGTCCAAATGTAGGTGATCCATTGAGTTA
>NW_012114170.1:0-1253 GCF_000951035.1 Colobus angolensis palliatus | reverse complement strand
CAAAAATACAAAAATTAGCCAGGCATGATGGCAGGCGCCTGTAGTCCCAGCTACTCAGGAGGCTGAGGCAGGAGAATCACTTGAACCCGGGAGGTAGAGATTGCAGGGAACCGAGATGGCGCCAGTGCACTACAACCTGGGCAACAGAGCAAGACTCTATCTCAAAAAAAAAAAAAAAAAAAACCCACAGGAGAGAATGGGAAACATTTGCCTCTTGGATCCAATACAAACCGAGTAAAATATGAATACGAAATAATAAATATAATTGTATATATAAGTGATACAGAGTAAAATATGAATCTGATGGCTGTGCGTGGCAGTCACACCTGTAATCTCAGCATTTTGGGAGGCCAAGGTGGGAGCCCCGGAGTTTGAGACCAGCCTGGGCAGCAGAGTGAAACCACGTCTCTACAAGAATAATTTTAAAAATGCTGGGAGCAGTGGCTCACACCTGTAATCCCAGCACTTTAGGAGGCCGAGGTGGGCAGATCACGAGGTCAGGAGATCGAGACCAGCCTGGCCAACATGGTGAAACCCTGTCTGTGCTAAAAATACAAAAAAATTAGTCGGACGTGGTGGCATGTGCCTGTAATCCCAGCTACTCGGGAGACTGAGGCAGGAGAATCGCTTGAACCCAGGAGGCGGAGGTTGCAATGAGCCAAGATTGAGCCACTGCACTCCAGCCTGGGGGACAGAGTGAGACTCTGTCTCGTAAAATAAAATAAAATAAAATAAAACAAAAGAAAACGAAGCATGCAATTCAATGGTCTTTGGTACACACACAATGTTGTGTGGTCATGACCTCTGTTGAGTTCCAGAATATTCCATCACCCCCAAAGGAATCCATGTCCCCCTCAGCCGTCACTCCCTGTCCCCTCCCCAGTCCGTGGCACCCAGGTGTCCTCTTCCTGTCTCTGTGGATGGGCCTGTCCTGGACAGTTCATAGCAATGGGATCACACACTGCGTGGTGTTTCATGTCTGGCGTCTCTTACGGAGCGTGACATCCTCACGGTGCATCCGTGCCGTGGCCTGGGTCAGAGCCTGGCTCCTTTTCACGGCCGCGTCGTGTTCCAGCGCGTGGAGGGCTGTGCGGTCATGATGGACGCTCCCGTGGACGGATGTCTGAGCCTCTCCACTTCCAGCTGCTGTGACTCTCAGTGCTGTGGACACTCGTGTGCAGGTTTGTGTTGGAAACTCCTGCTTTTCTTTCTTTTGTGGGTACAACAGGTCCTCCTTTTTTTTTTTTTTTTTT
>NW_012114169.1:0-1277 GCF_000951035.1 Colobus angolensis palliatus | reverse complement strand
GTCTCCCAAAGTGCTGGGATTACAGGTGTGAGCCACCGCACCTGGCCTTCTGTTTCTGTTTTCTACTCATCTTTTCCTGACTTTCTTGGAGAAGAATGTCTCCCTGCAATTCCAAGAAGTCTTTTCCCCCTCTATCATCTAGAAAGACTTTCTTCTTCCAAGAGTTCATTTCTTATGTCTTAGAGGCCACTTGGGATAAGCCTTAGGAATTTTCATGTGCACTATCATTGATAGAAGAGCCCCTGAGTTTACTTTTTATTTCAGATTGGTTTAAACTGAGTTAACTGCTAGGCCTGTAAAGAACCTAAATGGTTGATGCTTAGCAGATGGTCATAAGGCAAGGGCCAGACTTTTTCCAAAGTTTAAATCCTTCAGCTTTTACAGACTTATTCATCATAAAACCTAAAATTACACACATAGCTAACTTATTCTGATCTAGATATTTCTGTTTCTGTTTGAGGATTGTATGTGTAATTGTAAGTTTAGTTGAGCAACTGGTCGTTTTTGGTTTACCAATGAAAGACCTGATATAAAATTTGGCCCTTAATCACAGTAATTGCGTTTTGAAAGAAGCTGTGAGATTTTTATCTAGCTTAGACCTTGGTTTGGGGAAGGGGAAGGGAAGAAAGGAAGGCTTAAAACCATAATTACCTTTTTTTTTCAGTAAGGCAAGAATTATGCTTTATATTGTTTATTTTTTAACCCTCCTTTTCAAATGTGTTTTATGTTTTGGAAGTGTTTTTGCATACTTTTTATTTAGTAGTATCCTTTTATATACAGGATTCTTTTACATACTTTTATTTGGATAGCACTTCACAGTTAATTTCCCATCTTTTATCTTATTTCACCTTCACAGTGACACTTAGAGTTAGAATAGTAGTCAGGATTCTTCATTTGCAAGCAGTAAGATAGACTGGCTGACTGACGCCAAAGTGGAATTATTTGTAAGGTCAGGGAGTAGACTCAAGGGAAAACTCACAGCCAGGCAGATTCAGAAGTCCTGGCTGCAGGAAGAGCCTTACACCCTCCCTGGGCACTGCAGGTAAAATGAGCAAACTTCAACTCTGTTCATAATACACATTTCAGGGAGGGTCCAGCTGGTCTTGGGCCATGTGCTTGATGGGAAAGACAGAATGTTTTCATTAAGATTCCACATTATTCTGTGCAATGGGGAGATATCAGTCCCCATTTCAAAGGAAACTGAGGTGTTAAACTTTCTACCAGAGTCCAGATCATGCATGTGGTTTACCTTAGATCTAGGAACTTTGTAGTAGGTA
>NW_012114168.1:0-1757 GCF_000951035.1 Colobus angolensis palliatus | reverse complement strand
TTTTTTTTTTCTTTTAGCACGTCCATCCTAGCTTTAATAGTGAGTGCTTGTTGGAAACAATAGTGTGTAAGTTCCCGGAGGGCAGAATCCTGTCTGTTCTGCTTACCACTATATCCCTGGCACCTAGCACATGGAAGGCTTTTCAAAAATTATTTGACAGGCTGGGCATGATGCCTGTAATACTGGCACTTTGGGAGGCTGAGGCAGGCGGATCACCTGAGGTCAGGAGTTTGAGACCAGCCTGGCCAACATGGTAAAACCTCATCTCTACTAAAATTACAAAAAAAAAAAAAAAAAAGAAAAAATTAGCTGGACATGGTGGAGCATGCGTATAGTCCCAGCTACTCTGGAGGCTGAGGCAGGAGAATTGCTTGAACCCGGAAGGTGGAGGTTGCAGTGAGCCGAGATTGTGCCGCTGCACTCCAGCCTGAGCAACAGAGCGAGACTCCATCTCAAAAAATATATATATATATTATATGTGTGTGTGTGTGTGTGTGTGTATATGGAATAGATTAAGTTAGAGCAGTGGGAGAGAAATTGGAGAAGGCAGGCGAGGGGAGGACCTAGCGAGAAGGGCCTGGAGTTTTTTTGTGTGTTCTTTTTGTTTGAGACAGGGTCTTGCTCTGTGTCACTCAGTGCAGTGGCACAAGTATTGTTCACTGCAGCCTTGACTTTCCAGGGTCCAGCGATCCTCCCACCTCAGCCTTCTGAGTAGCTGAATCACACATGTGCCACCACGCCTGGCTAACTTTTGTGTTTTTCGCCATGTTGCCCAGGCTGGTCTCAAACTCCTAAGCTTAAACAATCTACCTGCCTCAGCCTCCCAAAGTGCTGGGATTACAGGCGTGAGCCAATGTGTCCTCCTGGACCTGGAGTTCTTAGAATTTTTTGCCTAATCCTGTAAATCTTAGGGAGCCATAGAAAGCTTTTGATGCAGGAGAATGGAAGATTGGAAGCTGCATTTTAGGAGGATTCCTGTGTACGATGAATTAGTGGCATGAGACCATGCCATGTTATACACAGAATAATGATGGTAGATTTGGAAAGAGGAATCCATGGAATCTGGTGAGCTACTGGACATGGTAGGGAGGAGGATAAAGAAGCTGTACGCTGGGCCGGGCGCGGTGGCTCAAGCCTGTAATCCCAGCACTTTGGGAGGCCGAGGTGGGCGGATCATGAGGTCAGGAGATCGAGACCATCCTGGCTAACACAGTGGAACCCCATCTCTACTAAAAATATAAAACATTAGCCGGGCATAGTGGCAGGCGCCTGTAATCCTAGCTACTCGGGAGGCTGAGGCAGCAGAATCACTTGAACCCAGAAGGCGGAGGTTGCAGTGAGCCAAGACCATGCCACTGCATTCCAGCCTGGGTGACAGAGCGAGACTCTGTCTCAAAAAAAAAAAAAAGCACTACAAATTGGGTGGCTTAAAACAACAGGAATGTATTCTCTCACAGTTCTGGAGGCCAGAAGTCCCAAATCAAGGTGTCAGCAGGATTGGTTCCTTCTGAGGCCTCTGGGAGAATCTGTCCCATGCCTCTCTACTGGGGTCTGGTGGTGGCCAGCAGTCCGTGGCATTGCCTGGCTTGTAGATGCATCTCTCCAGTCTCTGCCTCCATCTTCCCAGGGCCACCTTTTCTGTGTCTCTGTGTCTTTACATGGCCATCTTTTGTTTTTGTTTTTTTTTATACAGAGCCTTGCTCTGTCGCCCAGGCTGGAGTACAGCGGCACAATCTCGGCTCACTGCAAGCTCTGCC
>NW_012114167.1:0-1221 GCF_000951035.1 Colobus angolensis palliatus | reverse complement strand
TCACTCTCTTTTATGGCTGCATAGTATTCCATGGTGTATATGTGCCACATTTTCTTTATCCAGTCTGTCATTGATAGGCATTTGGGTTGCTTCCAAGTTTTTGCTATTGTAAATAGTGCTGCAATAAACATAAGTGTTTATTATGTTTATGTAAATATACAAAGATTTGTAATCTTTGTGTGTGTGGAGATAGTGATTCTTTTTTTTGGGGGGGGGAGGGGGCGGAGTCTCACTTCGTTGCCCAGGCAGGAATGCAGTGACACGATCTCGGCTCACTGCAGCCTTTTGCTTCCTGGGTTAAAGCGATTCTCCTGCCTCAGCCTCCTAAGTAGCTGGGGCTACAGGAGCCCACCACCATGCCTGGCTGATTTTTGTATTTTTAGTAGAGACAGGGTTTCACTATGTTGGCCAGGCTTGTCTCAAACTCCTGACCTCAGGTGATCTGCCTGCGTCGGCCTCCCAAAGTGCTGGGATTACAGGTCTGAGCTACTGCATCCAGCCCATTTTCTATTCTTTACCACGCTTATTTAAAAATATTGAGACTGGTTTTCTTTACTTTTTTTTTTTTGTTTTTTTTTTTGAGACGGAGTCTAGCTCTGTCGCCCAGGCTGGAGTGCAGTGGCCCGATCTCGGCTCACTGCAAGCTCCGCCTCCCAGGTTTACGCCATTCTCCTGCCTCAGCCTCTGGAGTAGCTGGGACTACAGGCACATGACACCACATCTGGCTTTTCTTTTTTTTTTGTAGAATGAGATAATCTTATTATTGATCAAGTTTACATAAAGCTTGATTCTTTACCACCACCACCACCGCTACAGAAAGAAAAGCTTATGTTGGACACTATGTTTAATTGGGAGATGTAGAAAAGATTCAAGTAGAGATTGTTTTAATGATGACTAATACTGTAATTTTTTTTTTCTATTTTACTTTAAGTCCTGGGATACATGTGCAGAACGTGCAGGTTTGTTACATAGGTATACATGTGCCATGTTGGTTTGCTGCACCTATCAACCTGTCATCTAGGTTTTAAGCCCTGCATGCGTTAGGTAATTGTCCTAATGGTCTCCCTCCTCTTGCCCTCCACCCCCTGATAGGCCTCGGTGTGTGATGTTCCCTTCCATGTGTTACCATTGTTCAACTCCCACTTATGAGTGAGAACATGTGGTGTTTGGTTTTCTGTTCCTGTGTTAGTTTGCTGAGAATGATGGCTTCCAGCTTCATCC
>NW_012114166.1:0-1334 GCF_000951035.1 Colobus angolensis palliatus | reverse complement strand
AAAAAAAAAAAAAATGAGAAAACAACACTATCCTATCATTTTCCACATATTAACCAAAATGCTATAAACAAAACATATGAAATAGAGATTTTTGCTTCTATGGGCTTTAAAAATTAAATAGTTATTATTAACATACAAGTATCTGTTAAGCAGCACTACCCAATAGGATTTTCTGTGATGACAGCATGTTTGATATCTGCACTATTCAATATATTTGGCATTAGCCGCATGGGCACTTAAAATGTAATTAGTACAACTAACTGAATTTTAATTTTAATTAATCAAAAAACATAAATACATGTGGCTAGTGGATGGAATACATTTAAAGTATTATCAGAGATTCTAGAAAACCAATGGTTATTGCCGGTGCACATATGTGTGAGAAATTCTCTTCGTAAATTCAACTTAGAAAGGAAAAGTACACTGTAAAACTTGTGTGTTCATAGGTAAAAATAGGTTCTGCAGGTTGCAGCTCATGAAAACTGGGTCCACAATTTTTGTAGATTAGTAAACTACTTTTCTTAATCTTTTTTGTTCTAATCTTTGTCTGAATTCCAATCAAAATCCTAGCAAGATTTTTTTTTTTTGGTAATCTAAAATATGTCTCTAAATTTAATCTTGAAAATAAGTAAGTGAGAATAACCAAAACTTTTTGGAAAAACAGGATAGGGCCGGGCGTGATGGCTCACACCTGTAATCCCAGCACTTTGAGAGGCCGAGGCAGGCATATCACTTGAGCTCGGGAGTTCGAGACCAGCCTAGGCAACATGGCAAGACCTCATCTCTAAAAAGAAAAAAAAAAAAAAAAGATGGGCAAGTAGGGTATATATTTCTACAGCTGTAACAATTTCAAATATAGGATAAAGATGCTGTATTACCCACCTCTATAGACGTGTGTCCACCCATTTACTCTGAAATCATCTATATCCCCTGCCGAAAGGCTGAACCTACTATCCACATTAATAACACATATCCAAAGACACTCTCGGGCATAGCAAGATCAATTAGTTTCACTTTCCCAAGAATTTGTATTTGGGGCATTTAGACTGAGTTGATTAAGGACAGAGAATAGGCCACATCATTTGGTAGATTTTAGGCTTTCACTTTGAGATGTCATGGTAAAGTCATATGAAAGAGTGTAAGTATCCAGAAAAACCAATCTACAAAAAACAATGAGAAAATTTTGCTGAAAAATGCAGATGTCACACTAGAGGCCCCAAAGAGAACAGAGAAGCTGCCTAAAAACTTTTCAGTTCCAATGAGGGGAATTATATCTCCTGCATGATCTTTCTTTTAGTGGGTTTCTATTTCTTTTTTCTTTTTTTTTTTTTTTT
>NW_012114165.1:0-1222 GCF_000951035.1 Colobus angolensis palliatus | reverse complement strand
CACCCGGCTAATTTTTGTATTTTTAATAGGGACAGGGTTTCACCATATTGGCCAGGTTCGTCTTGAACTCCTGACCTCAGGTGATTCACCCGCCTTGGTCTCTCAAAATGCTGGGATTACAGGTGTGAGCCACTGCACCCGGCCTAAGCATGCATCAGAATCACTTGGAAGGCTTGCAGGATCCCCGTTCCCAGAATTTTGATTAGTAGGTCTGTGGTGGGACCTGAGAATTTGTATTTCTAACAGGTTTCCAGGTGATGCCAGTGCTGCAGGGCTGGGGACCATACTCTGAAAACCAGAACCTAAATAGAGCTACTGTTTTTCTATGAGGGAAGCATTCCCCCCAGTTTCCCATAATCCCTACCACCACCATCCCCCCGCCTGCAACTACTTCCATTCACAGTGCTCACCTGACCCCAGGAGGGTACATAGTAAGTGTTTGGTGAAAGGTAGTTTACATTTATTTAACAGTCTTATGGATTAAGTATTATTACTCCCATTTTACAGGTTAAGAAACTGAGATTCAGCTAAGCAAAGTGACTTACTGGAGGAAACATAGCCGGTAAATCAGAGGGAAGACTCTTGCCAAATTACTTGTGTTGTCCCAGTTATTTCAACATTATACACATTCACACAGATCTATCTGAGGTTAACATAGATGATGCATCCAAAGTTTTGTACATGACTTCATGAGTGTAAAAAAAATATTTATCAGGGAAGAGGAGGAAGAAAAGAACCAGAAAGGAAAGAAGGAAAAGTTTATAGCGGCAGGTGATGTCAGGTAGCTGTAGACATGCCCACTCTAAAATGACTGTAAACAAATTAACGGTGAATATTTAAAAAATTTCCAGGAACAGGCCGGGTGCGGTGGCTCATGCCTGTAATCCCAGCACTTTGAGAGGCCGAGGCGGGTGGATCACAAGGTCAGGAGATTGAGACCAAGGTGAGACCCCGTCTCTACTAAAAATACAAAAAATTAGCCGGGCGCGGTGGCAGGCGCCTGTAGTCCCAGCTACTCAGGAGGCTGAGGCAGGAGAATGGCATGAACCCAGGAGGCGGAGCTTGCAGTGAGCCAAGATTGCGCCACTGCGCTCCAGCCTGGGGGATAGAGCGAGACTCTGTCTCAAAAAAAAAAAAAAAAAAAAAAGAAATTTCCAGGAACAAAAAATGTGTCTTTTACCATGCAATGGGCCTCTGCTGCTAGACTTTTGGACCCAGTCAA
>NW_012114164.1:6010-6306 GCF_000951035.1 Colobus angolensis palliatus | reverse complement strand
TATTCCATTCCATTCCATATTCAATTCCATTCCATATTCCATTCCATTTCATTCCGTTTCATTACATTCCAATTAACTACATTCCATTCCTTTCCGTTCCATATACCGTACTTTACTTTATTCCATTCCTTTCCTTTCCATTCCATTCCACATTCCATTCTATTCCATATTCCGTTCCATTCCATATTTCCTTCCATTCCATTTATTTGTCTTTCGTTTATTCCATTCAATTTCATATTTCGTTCCATTCTGTTCCGTTGCTTTCCTCTACATTCCATATTCCATTCCATTCCAAT
>NW_012114164.1:3301-3988 GCF_000951035.1 Colobus angolensis palliatus | reverse complement strand
GTACCTTTCCATATCATTCCATTCTATTCCATTCCATTCCATTCAATTCTATGTTTCATTTCATTCCATTCCAGTTCATTCCGTCCCATACTCCACTACATTCTCTTCCATTCCATTCTATTCAATTCCATATTCCATTGCATTCCATTCCGGTCAATTCGGTTGCGTATTCCATTCCGTTCCATGCTGCATTCCATTCCATTCATATACATTCCATATTCGTTCACATTCCATATTCCATTGCATTCCATTCCATGCCATTTCGTTCCAGTTCATTTCATATTCCATTCCATTCTGCTCCGTTCCTTTCCAGTTCATTCCATTCTATATTCCATTCCTTTCTATATTCCACTCCATATTCCATTACATTCCATATTCCATTCCATTCAATTCCATTCCATTTTCTTCCATTCCATATTCCTTTCGTTTCCACTGCATTCCATTCCATTCCTTTCCATATTGCATGCTTTCCATATTCTTTTACATTTCTTTTTCCATTCCATATTCCAATCCATTCCATATTCAATTCCATTCCATATTCCGTTCCATTTCATTCCGTTTCATTACATTCCAATTAATTACATTCCATTCCTTTCCGTTCCATGTACCGTACTTTACCCTACTCCATTCCTTTCCTTTCCATTCCATTCCACATTCCATTCTATTCCATATTCCATTCCATTCCAT
>NW_012114164.1:2161-2590 GCF_000951035.1 Colobus angolensis palliatus | reverse complement strand
CCATATTCCATTCCATTCCATATGTCTTTCCATTCCATTTATTTGTCTTTCATTTATTCCATTCTAGTTCATATTTCGTTCCATTCTGTTCCGTTACGTTCCTCTACATTCCATATTCCATTCCATTCCATTCCAATACATTCTATTCCATTGCATTCCATTCCATTCTTTATTCCCTTCCATTCCATTCAATTTCATTCCATTCCATTCCATTCCATTCCATATTACATTCCATTCCATTCCTTTCCATATACGGTTCCATTCCATTGCATTTTATATTCCGCATTCCATTCCATGCCATTATCCATTCCATGGCATATTCCTTTCCATTCCGTTCAATTCCATTCCATTCCATTTCATATTTCGTTCCATTCCGTTGCGTTTCGTTTCATTTCATATTCCATTCTATTCCATATTCAATTCCATTCC
>NW_012114164.1:0-550 GCF_000951035.1 Colobus angolensis palliatus | reverse complement strand
ATTCCATTCCATTCTATTCAATTCCATATTCCATTGCATTCCGTCCACTCAATTCGGTTGCATATTCCATTGCATTCCATACTGCATTCCATTCCATTCATATACATTCCATATTCGTTCCCATTCCATATTCCATTGCATTCCATTCCATGCCATTTCATTACAGTTCATTTCATATTCCATTCCATTCTGGTCCATTCCGTTCCGTTCCGATTCATTCCATTCTATATTCCATTCCTTTCTATATTCCACTCCATATTCCATTACATTCCATATTCCATTCCATTCAATTCCATTCCATTTTCTTCCAATCCATATTCCTTTCCTTTCCACTCCATTCCATTACATTCCTTTCCATATTGCATGCTTTCGATATTCCTTTACATTCCTTTTTCCATTCCATATTCCATTCCATTCCATATTCAATTCCATTTCATTCTGTTTCATTACATTCTAAGTAATTACATTCCATTCCTTTCCGTTCCATATACCGTACTTTACCCTATTCCATTCCTTTCCTTTCCATTCCATTCCACATTCCATTCTATTC
>NW_012114163.1:0-1119 GCF_000951035.1 Colobus angolensis palliatus | reverse complement strand
GTCAGGTGCTGTCTTTATTCTAGGCCCAGTTTTTATTTTATTTATTTATTTTGAGACGGAGTCTTGGTCTGTCGCCCAGGCTGGAGTGCAGTGGTTTGATCTTGGCTCACTGCAAGCTCCGCCTCCCGGGTTCACGCCATTCTCCTGCCTCAGCCTCCCGAGTAGCTGGGACTATAGGCACCAACCACCATGCCTGGCTAATTTTTTTTTTTTTTTAGTAGAGACGAGGTTTCACCGGGTTAGCCAGGATGGTCTCGATCTGCTGACCTCATGATCCGTCTGCCTCGACCTCCCAAAGTGCTGGGATTACAGGCGTGAGCCACTGCGCCCGTCCTCTAGGCCCAGTTTTTAGATGTTGAGTCCGGTGGGTCTGAGTGTGCTCAATAAAGATCCTCCTGTATACACCCCAAGGTCTCTCTTTTCCTCCTGTTTCCACAACACCACATGTGATGCTGACAGAGGGCGCTGGGACAGGGGCTTCCAGTGGGGCTCCAGGAGCATTAAAACTGTTGCTACTAAGGTGTTTGTCTCACTGGCTTTTGCAACATAGAACCAGTGCTTCCTGCCTGATGTCGTCACTTGCTGAGAATGAGGCCGACTACTCCAAACAGCAAACTGGATAACATCTAGCAATTGCGTTCCTTTGTATTTGCCCAAGGGAACTGGAAACTTGGGTCCACACAAAAACCTGCACACAGATATCTGCAGCCTTATTCACCAGCACCCAAACTCAGACACAACCAAGACTTCCTTCAGCGGGCAAACAGATAAACCATGTCACCTCCAGACAACAGGATATAAAAGGAAATGAGCAGGCCAGGCACGGTGGCTCACGCTTGTAATCCCAGCACTTTGGGAGGCTGAGGCGGGTGGATCACAAGGTCAGGAGATCGAGACCATCCTGGCTAACATGGTGAAACCCTGTCTCTACTAAAAAAATACAAAAAATCACCCGGGCATGGTGGCAAGTGCCTGTGATTCCAGCTACTCGGGAGGCTGAGGAAGGAGAAAGGCGGTGAACCCAGGAGGCAGAGCTTGCAGTGAGCAGAGATCACACCACTGCACTCCAGCCTGGGTGACAGAGCGAGACTCCGTCTCAAAAAAAAAAGAAAAAGGAAA
>NW_012114162.1:0-1025 GCF_000951035.1 Colobus angolensis palliatus | reverse complement strand
AAAAAAAAAAAAAAAAAAAAATTATCAAAATATTGACATGTCTCTTACTGTCAGTTATAAATTTATGGGGAAAAGAAAAAATAGTAAAACTAATACTTATTTAGCACATTTTAACTCAAAACATTAGAAACATTGATCATTAAAGTGCTTTAGTTCTCAGTTTTCTTTTCTCTTTTTTTATTTTTGGCTCCTGACAGGAAACATGCTTAAGTTCTTTGTAAAAAAAAGAAACTATCAAGAATAGTTTGAATAGTGTCTGCCTTCTTCTCAGCTGTAACTTATGATACGGAGTGAGCATCTTTTGGTGAATTGCTATACTACTTTCTAAGCTTGGGTCATTTTAAATTAAGTATATGTGGCATAGGATATATAACATATTTGTAAATTCAAGTGTCTATAGAAACTCATAAACATAAAATACCAAAATGGTAACTTGCAGACAGTACCTAAAGTAAGAGTTGTTTGGTTTTGTTTTTCCGAAGGCTCCATCATTCACCTAAAAGTAAGAGACAATAAGGAAGATAAACTAGAAGCAAAGACACAGGGCAGAAATGATGTGCTGTTGACACAGAGAAAACCTGACTAATACTGAAAAGCGTGGCCAGGCACAGTGGCTCATGTCTGTAATCCCAACATTTTGGGAAGCCAAGGCAGCAAGATCACTTGAGGCCAGGAGTTCACAACCAACCTGGGCAACACAGTGAGACCCAGTCTCAACAAAAAATCAAAAATTTTAAAATTTAGCTAGGTGTGATTGCATGTGACTAGTTTCAGCTACTCAGGAGGCTGAGGTGGGAGGATTGCTTGGGCCCAGGAGTTTGCACCATGGCACTCTGCCTAGGCAATAGAGCAAGACTCCTTCTCTTAAACTAACAATAAAAATTTTAGAAGTGTTCATGTTGACAGAATGGAACTAGATTATGTGGCAACTTCAATGTCAGGATAACTTTTCACTTATCCTATAGACTATGGGGAACTGTGGTCATCAGGGTTCAATTACATAGAAGAAAATTTGTAGCCAGGCA
>NW_012114161.1:0-1445 GCF_000951035.1 Colobus angolensis palliatus | reverse complement strand
TTTTTTTTAACTGGGAAGAGGAATCTGGCAGAGGCTTAGACACCTTCATGAAGCCATGTGTATGAGGTTTCTGTTTTATTAAGTTCAATAGAGTTAGGTTCCGAATTTCAGCTTGCTACTTTCAGGTTGATGGGTGATGCTTTTTCAAGTTCCTCCCTGGTTGTGAAATCTGCATGTAGGTAGGTACTTTGGGAATCAGGTATGAACTGGCATTTTGATTTCACACGTTTCCTTACCCAGCTAACATTCTTTAAGGATTTCTGTTTGGCTGTTTTCTCCTTACGGACCCCAACTTTGGAGTCTGTACCTTGAAAGCATGTCACTTACTTCAAGGAAGAACCTGGCTAAATGTAAATTAAGTCACAACGTATGTGTATACCCTGCCTACATGGCAAGCAATCCTCTGTCTGTTGAGTGTCTCACC
Source organism: Colobus angolensis palliatus (assembly GCF_000951035.1). NCBI lineage: Eukaryota > Metazoa > Chordata > Mammalia > Primates > Cercopithecidae > Colobus > Colobus angolensis. The sequence continues at coordinate 1,021 of NW_012114161.1, read as the reverse complement.
ATTTTCCAGATTTATATTGGAGACATCCAGTGACGGACTGTATTTCCCTATGATTTCTCCTTCCTAATAAGCTTGTAGCCAAGTTCCAATAATATATTAAGCTGAGAGCTTTTCTTGTTAATTTCCCTGTAGAAAAGTTGTGGCAAAGCCACAGGGAGGCTGAACTTAACAAACAGTGCTGAGCTATGCTGTTCTTCTTTCCAAAGAATCAGCCTCTCCCTTGGAGAGTAAGTTTGTTTAGCATCTTTTACAATGTTAGAGTGTTGCAGGAAATTGGAATCTCTGTGGTATCATTAATTAGGGGAAAAACACCTCAGAAGTAAACTTCATGAAATGACTCTTAACCATTCTCTTATTATTTAGTAGGTGCGTGCACTAAAGTGATTCCCACTTTTTCAGATTTAACTTTTTCATAAACTTTATTTTGTGTGTTACGAACTGATGCCCACAAATGACCTTTTTGTTCACTAGCTTATATTTTTTTCAGATGTTCCTGAGTAGACAGGGACCCTGGCAGGGCATGTCAGCTAATAGTTCATGTTTTTGGCAAGATCATTACCTTTGCTTGTACAGACTTACATGTTTGAGCAAGTTTTTGAACTTTTAGAATGTGTTTTTGCTCATTATTTTATCAACATGTGATCAAATGAGAATAATTTCATCTCATTGTTGAAAATATGTGTTGAAACCTGGGTCTTATAAATGTGGAGATAACATTGGGAGTCATTAAGCATGCCCCAAATGGCGAATCATTAGTCTCAAATGGATGGACCCTGGAATTAAGACAGCCAACTACGTATTCAATTGTGAGGAAAGAGAAAAATAAAGGGCACAAATGAAATGCTGAAAATGTGTCATCAAAGATGATATTTCAAAAGCTGGGTTATTAGGCATTTCATGCTGTTGTAATACGTAGGGAACAGACAGGGAACAGACAATCCCCCATAGATAGACCTGTTGTTTCATTGTCGTGCTTTTTACTTTACTTTTTCTGGTTCCATCCTCAGTCTCTTCCTGCCCA
>NW_012114160.1:0-1089 GCF_000951035.1 Colobus angolensis palliatus | reverse complement strand
GATTCTCCTGCCTCAGCCTCTTAAGTAGCTGGGATTATAGGCATGTGCTGTCATGCCTGGCTAATTTTTGTATTTTTAGTAGAGATGTGGTTTCACTATATTGGCCAGGATGGTCTCGAACTCCTGACCTCAGGTGATCCACCCACCTCGGCCTCCCAAAGTGCTAGGATTACAGGTGTGAGCCACTGCGCCCGGGCAAGCCTGCAGTCTTTACATTCTTCATTATAGAGAACTGGTGCCAACGGATAGGAGCATGTACAGAGGGACTCGTTCATCTCGGAGGTGGGGGGGCGCAGGTGGAGCGGCTCAGGACAGCTGACGTGCAGGTGTGTGTGGGAGGTGAGGAGTGGGGACAAGGCCAGAGGGATGGCTGGGCCACATTATGGAGCATTTTGTCATCCAGATGTGGACTGTGTCCCGTAGAGGAAGCTGCCGGGAGCCTATGGAATGTACAGGATAGGACAAGGCAGAGTATGGAGACTCAAGCGCGCGCAGGACCCCGGTGCTAATATAAAGTAGGCAGTAGGTTGGTTAATATTTGATGAGAGGGGCTTGCGCCAGGCACTATTCTGGTTCTGAGGGTACAGAGAATGAGGCTGCTGGTGGCTGCTTTCAGGGAGCTTATATCCTTTTGTGTCTGTGTTTGTGATGGAGAAATATGTAAGCATATGAGTAAATAGGCTAATTCTAGATACCGATAGGTGCTTGAGACAGGGGATGGTCAGGGAAGTACCAGGGGACGTGATGTTTCGGCTGAATCTTGTAAGGTGAGAAAGCAGCTGTGCAAGTGACGAGCTCTGTAAGGGGCAGAGTGGCAGTGATTCAGTGAGGTCCTGGATAGACTGCTCAGATATAAATCCAGCGCTGCCATTTACCTGCTGTATGGCCTTGGGCGGGGCACCTAACCTCCCTGTGCCTCAGTTGCCTCATGAGTAAAGGGGATAACAATAGCCCTGCCTCCCTGTTACAAAGCTCTGTTACAAAGACTGCATGAGTTTGCACATGTAAGTGCATGTGGAAGGGTCTGCCAGGGTGGACACTACAACTGGACCCTTAGTACCAGCAGCATAGCATTCCAGGCAGGAAAAA
>NW_012114159.1:0-3456 GCF_000951035.1 Colobus angolensis palliatus | reverse complement strand
AAAAAGAAAAATATGGGACAGAGGAACATCTTAAATGACACCACAGGGATGCAATCAGTATAATCCTGAATATGAGAAACCACAGGACAAATGACACAGTTCTCTAATAATAAACAGCAAGGAGAAAAAAAGAGAGAAAATACATAAAGAAACTAGACAGATGCATCAGACAAATTCAATGTGTAGACCCTGTTTAGATCACAATTCAAATCAATTGTAAAAGTAAATTCATAAGGCAATCAGAAAAATGGAATCCTGACTGAATATTTGCTGAGTTTAAGAAGAGATCATTATCCTATTTAGATGTGGCTGTGGTGCTGTGGTTAGGTTCATGCAAAGCCCTTATTTCTTGGAAATACAAACTGAAATACTGATGATGAAATTTTGGGATGTCTGGAATTTGCTTTTGTAGAGGGTAGGATGTGAGAGAGATAAATTAAACTCAATTGGCCATAAGTTGGTGACGGCAGTGGCTAAGCAATGGAAACAGAGAAGTTCACTAGACCATTTCCACTACTTTCATGTATGCTTGAAATTTTCCATAATAAAAAAAGTTTTTAAGATAGCATTTCTCGGCCAGGCACAGTGGCTCATGCTTATAATCCCAGCACTTTGGGAGGCTGAGGCAGACAGATCACCTGAGGTCAGGCGTTTGAGACCAGCCTGGCCAACGTGATGAAACCCTGTCTCTACTAAAAATACAAAAAAAACTAGCTGGGCGAGGTGGCGGGTGCCTGTAGTCCCAGCTACTCGGGAGGCTGAGGCAGGAGAATGGCGTGAACTCGGGAGGCGGAGCTTGCAGTGAGCTGAGATCCGGCCACTGCAGTCCAGCCTGGGCGACAGAACGAGACTCCGTCTCAAAAAAAAAAAAAAAAATCCCCACAACCGCTCCCATACACAAAAAAGTGTAGGTGACAGGGTTGGAGGCATACGGGAAGGTTGAGGAGATGTTTCAGTTAGATAGGAGGAATAAATTCAAGAGATCTAGGCCGGGCATGGTGGCTGGCTCACGCCTGTAATCTCAACACTTTGGGAGGCTGAGGCAGATGGATAACTTGAGGCCAGGAGTTCAAGACCAGCCTGGTTAACATGGTGAAACCCAGTCTCTACTAAAAATGCAAAAATTAGACAGGCATGGTGGCACACACCTGTAATCCCAGCTATTCGGGAGGCTGAGACATGAGAATCACTTGATCCCAAGAGGAAGAGGTTGCAGTGAGCCCAGATCACACCACTGCACTCCAGCCTGGGTGACAGAATGAGACTTTGTCTCAAAAAAAAAAAAATACAAGAGATCTACTGTACAACATGGTGACTATAGCTAACACCAATGTATTGCATTCTTGTAAATCGCTGCTAATAGATTTTAAGCATTCTCACCACAAAAATGGTAAGTATGTTAAGTCACGACTATGTTAATTCACTTGACTTTGCCATTCCATAATATGTCATAATATGTACATATTTCAAAACATCAGGTTGTATATAATAAATATACAGTGTATAATTTTTGTCAATTTAAATAATTAATTTAAAAAAATTTTTAAGTGGGAGTGACCCTTGTTACCTGCCTGCAAACACAAATGTAACAGTGTAACTATTAGGAAATTCCTCACCTACCCTTTATTCCAAGTACCCAAATGCCTTAGTGGTTCTTCCAACATCTTTGGGAGGTTTGGCTCCCCACACAAGCCAGTGGCATTGAAGAGCTCGGGCTCCTCTGTATACAGGGACAGTCCCAAATAGGACTGCATGGGGTGATCCTTGCTGCTGAGGCTCTTGGATCTTTTCAGTGTTTGGGACCAAGACCCAAAAGCCATCCCTTCTATTTCCCCTCAGGGAAAATCTCTTCTTCACCTTTGGCCCTGACAGCAGCCCCACTCACTTCAGGGGCAGCCAGGCCTTTCCAGGCCATTCAAGATTTGATCTGATCCTGGAGTGATCTAGAGTTCCCTGGAGGCTTCCAATGTGCCTCCATGTGACCCTCTTGTTAGAAAGAAGTAGGGGCACCAGGTCTCTGCTAGAGCAAAGCTCTCTTTAGAACCCTAAGTGCCCGTAAAGACGAATAGGAAGGAGAGATCAGAGCAGCCCTGTGGCCAGCCTGGGAACCCAAGGCACAACACATCTGAGTCAGGGAGTATCCCATCCCACAGCACAGCTGACCAGAACCTAAAGTATAAGACAAATGGGCCAAGAGAATGCCAGGGGACAACAGACACCCACTAGAAGCCCAATCTGTACAGAAAGAACCACAGAGAATGAGACACCAAAATTCTATCACCCCTACCACAGGCGGGAGCCCACAGGCCAGTGTCCCAATTCACTCCACAGCTTCAATCACTGTGCTAGTGAACGGAAATGGCAGACGTCCCTCCAGAAAAGGAGCTTGCACAAGTGCTACAAATGCAGAATCAATACCAGCATGACATGCTCTTGGCACCAAATGAAAGGACTGAGCAGGAGTCCCCCACAGTTAGACTGTCCACCAAGTCCCAGCTTACTCAGAAGGCTTCATGTCCTAAAGTGACAGTCAGCCCTTGCTGTAGGCATGCAGGGTTTAGCCACCATTTTATCATTTAAAAAGTTAGTCCCCAGGCAGTAAGTAAAGCCAGGACAGGCAAGGCCTGCAGAAGCTGAAAGGCCAAGCAGGTGGAATAAGAAATATAACACCTAGCAGAATGTCTGTGATAAGGCAGTCATTCAGTAATGGTAGTTATAGCTGCTATTACAGTGTTGCAACCTACCTTCACAGTTAGCTCCAACTTACTGCACATGGCCCACAGGCTGCAGCAACAGGTTCCCCTCACATAGCCCACACATAGCCCTCCACACCCCTATAACTAACAAGAGGAAAGGGCCCAATTCAGAAATGCGGGACCTGTGACAAGGGGAAAGATTTATTAAGCCCCCAAATCCTAGCAGCAGCCTTCTACTCACATATGCAGGGAGGGCTCCCCCAAACTGGGGTCAAAGGCATGACTTTTCTGGGACAAAAATAAAAATAAAAAAAGCTTTCCTCTGAAAGCTTAGGCTTCTTAAACTCAGAACCAAACTGACTCAGAGGAAGGAGAGTTTTAGAAGAGGAACAGAAAAGTAGTCCACTGCATTGTTCTTTGGCTCCCAATTAGCCCAAATCCTGGCTCTGCTTTCAGTGAACTCTCAGCCTCTCTATGTCTGAAGCCTTCAAGAAACCATTTTTTAAAAAGCTAGAATTTCTTAACCAAAAGAATAAAATCTGAATCTGATTAGCTTCTACATAGAATTCCCAGTATACAAGAAAAATATGGGACAGGCTGGGCGCGGTGGCTCAAGCCTGTAATCCCAGCACTTTGGGAGGCCGAGACGGGCGGATCACGAGGTCAAGAGATCGAGACCATCCTGGCTAACGCGGTGAAACCCCATCTCTACTAAAAAAATACAAAAAATTAGCCGGGTGAGGTGGCGGGCGCCCGTAGT
>NW_012114158.1:0-1424 GCF_000951035.1 Colobus angolensis palliatus | reverse complement strand
CATGTCCTGTTTCTATGGATTGTTTGTAACCAGCTTTTGCTGCAACTGTTACTGCTGATTAATATCTTGCTAATCATAGGTTATGGAAAGACTGTTTTTCTGTTATAAGGCTCTGTTAGAAACTACTGATGCACACACTATATTGTAAATTCTTATCTCTGTATACTGTACTTCTACACACAGATGTTATGTTAAAAAATTACTTCTATCCATGTGACCATCTCACCTCATAATCAAATGACCCTAAAACCCTCACTAACCTACCCCCACCCTCACTAAACTTAATAATAAATGCTGGTATATCCAGTGCATTGGTGGCACCACAGGACCAGAAGGCAATGACACCCCTGGACTCAGCTTTCACTGTCTTGTGTGTGTCTGTTATTTCTCGACCTGCCAATCCACCTGGGAACAAAGAGAGAGCCCTGTTGCATTGGAGGCTGCTGGCCATATCCCGCAATATCTGGCACCCAACACGGCATTGCTAATGTTGCCCCACCACCTCTCATACAACCTATTCCCTCCAACTCCACATTTACAAAAAAGAGTACCATCCCAAAATATATATACTATCTATATGGAGTCCAACAAAACTGTACCACTTAAAAGTTGTGTTAAACCACCATATATGTTATTAGCAGGAAAGATGCATATTAGCTCAAAAACCAACCTAATTACCTATCTTGATTGTTACCTATACTTGTATTGACTCATCCTTTAATCAATATCATTGTATTTTAATAGTTAGAGGCAGAGAAGTTATTTGGCTCCCCGTAGCCTTATATAGGCCTTGGAAATCTTCACCTTCTATCCATATTATTAACAATATTTTACAAAAAAATTCTTAAAAAGGAGTACACAATTTATTTTTTCATTAATTGCAGTAATAATGGGCTTGATTGTTGTGACTGTGACTGCTGCTGCTGCTGGAGTTGCATTACATCAATCTGTTTAAACTGTTCATTTTGTGGATAAATGGCAAAAAAATTCTACCGGATGTGGAATTCTCAATCAGGTATTGATCAAAAATTGTCCAATCACATTAATGATCTAAGAAACTGTTACATGGATGGGAGACAGAATTATGATTTAGAACATAGATTACAAATGCCATGTGATTGGAATACTTCTGATATTTGTATAACTCCATTTCTTTTTTTTTTTTTTTTTTTTTTTTTTTGAGATGGAGTCTCGCTCTGTCGCCCGGGCTGGAGTGCAGTGGCCGGATCTCAGCTCACTGCAAACTCCGCCCCCTGGGTTTACGCCATTCTCCTGCCTCAGCCTTCGGAGTAGCTGGGACTACAGGTGCCCACCACCTCGTCCAGCTAATTTTTTGTATTTTTTAGTAGAGATGGGGTTTCACAGTGTTAGCCAGGATGGTCTCGATCTCCTGACCTCGTGATCCGCCCGTCTCGGCCTCCCAA
>NW_012114157.1:0-1272 GCF_000951035.1 Colobus angolensis palliatus | reverse complement strand
AGCCGAGATTGCACCACTGCACTCCAGCCCTGGGCAACAAGAGTGAAACTCCGTCTCAAAAAAAAAGAAAAAAAAAATGCAGATAAAATGATTCATGTAATATAAACGGACTCAATGATTCCATTAAAAGACAAAGATTATCAGACTGAAAAAAAATACAAACTCCAATTATATGCTATTCACAAGGACACAAATAGAACCTAACGATTCAGAAAGTTTGAAAGTAAAGAGATGGAAAAGATATGCTATGCCCAAGCTAATCAAAAGAAAACTAATGTGTTTATACTAATATCAGACAAATTATACTTTAAAGCAAAATACTTTACCTAGAAATAAAACCGTTCATTCATAAAAGATTCAATTCTGAATTGAAGACTGAAGAAATGTACATGTGAATGCAACTACTGTGGCCTCAAAATACACCAAACAGCATTGACGGAATATAAGGAGAAATAGAACAAATTCACAATTATTATAAGAGATCTCTATCAGCAACTGGTAAAAATTAAATAAGAAAGTCATTAAGGATATAGAATATTTGAATGACACATTTAACCAACAACACGAGGACCGTATCTAGGAGTCCCCATTCAACAACTGCAGCGTACATAATCTTTTCAAGTGCGCATGGAATGTCTGTGAAACCATCCAGACCATCAAAAAAGTCTCAAAAGCTTTTTAAAGAACTGGAAAACAGGAAAGCAGCATGTTCTTTGACCACAACACAATTAAGTTGTAATAACAAAAAGTTAGATTTGTTATTTAACAAATAACCCATGGGTCAAATAAGTCACAATGTTTATTAGAAAATATTCGTCAGGCGTGGTGCCTCACACCTGTAATCCCAGCACTTGGGGAGGCTGAGGCAGAAGGATCACCTGAGCCCAGGAGTTCCAGCCCAGCCTGGGCAACAAAGTGGGACCCCCCCCATCTCTACAAATAAATCAAAAAATTAGCTGTGCATGGTGGTATGCACCTGTGGTCCCAGCTGCATGGGAGTCTGAGGCAAGAGGATAGCCTGAGACAAGGAGGTAGAGGCTGTAGTGAACCATGATCACGCCAGTGCACTGCAGCCTGGGCAACAGAGCAAGACCTTGTCTCAGAAAGAAAAAAGAAGAATAAAGAAAATATTTGACTTGATCAATAATAAAAACGCTATATATAAAACACATAGGATAGGCCGGGGGCAGTGGCTCAAGCCTGTAATCCCAGCACTTTGGGAGGCCGAGACGGGCGGATCACGAGGTCAGGAGATCGAGACCATCCTGGTTA
>NW_012114156.1:0-2298 GCF_000951035.1 Colobus angolensis palliatus | reverse complement strand
AGAAGAAGAAGAAGAAGAAGAAGAAGAAGAAGAATTAAGTTGTGAGTGTTACTCTATCAGATTTTTTTTAAAAGCAGTAAAAGCAATTCAAATTAAAAAGGATAGCCCTTTCAACAAATGCTGCTGGAGTAATTGGACATTCATAGGCAAAAATATAAAGTTCTACCTAAATCTCAGACTTTATACAAAAGTTAACTCAAAATGGTTTTCAAACTTAAATGGAAAATGTAACTAGTAGCAAAAAAAAAAAAAAAAAAAAACATAGACAAAAACTATGGTAAACTATGGTAACTCCAAGAGTTCTTAGACTTATCATTCAAAGCATAATCCATAAAATAAAAAAAATGTTGAATTTGACCTCATGAATATTATAAATTCTGGCTCTTTTGGAAGTCATGTGAAGAGGATAAAAAGACAAGCTACTGACTGGAAGAAAATACATTCAAATTACATATCTAACAACAAACTAATATCTAAGACATATAAAAAGCTCCCAAAACTCAACAGTTAAAAATAATCCAATAAGAAAATAAGCAGAATATGAGACCAGACATTCCATTGACAAGAGTATATTGGTGACCAATAAGCACAAACAAAAAAAATGTTCAACACAATTAGCTATGTGAAAAATGCAAATCAAAAACGTAAAGGATGTAACTATACACTTGAATAATTGCAAAATAGAAAAATAATGACAATAACAAATGTTGCCATGGATTTGGAAAAACTGAATCCCTCATGCATTGCTGGTGGGAATATAAAATATTATAGCCTAAAAATGTTATACCCTGAAAAACAGAAGTTTCAGATAAAACTAAACACACAATTTCCATTCAACTCAGTAATTACACTCTTGGGCCTTTATTCCAGAAAAAAATTAAAATTTAAGTTCACATAAAAACATGTATATGAATGTTTTTGACAACTTTATTCATAAAAGCCAAAAACTTATAAAAACATAATCAGCTCATATATACCTCAGTCTTTTTTTCTTGGGGGTTGGAGGAGACAGGCTCTCACTACATCACCTGGGCTACAGTGCAGTGGCAGGATTATAGCTCATTGCAATCTCAAATTTCTGGTCTCGAGCAATCCTCCTGCTGACAGTACAAGCATGTGACACCATATCCTGTTTTTCACAGTTGCCTATTACAGAAACTGTGTAAATATATACCATGAAATACTACTTAACAATACCAAAAGGGGCTATTCAGGTATACTACAACTTGTATAAGTCTGCAGGAAATTATACTGAGTGAACACATCATTCACCAAGACACCTGATTTACTAAGGAGTTCAGCCTTGGCTTTCATCTTCAGGCCAGAGTTTAAATATGAAGAACTTATAATACATGAACTGAGAGCTGAACAATAATATATGACTTAAAATTATGCTTGAATTTATAGTCTTCATTCATATTAACTATTAAAATTGTTGTGAATGAAAAATTTAATATATATACATATATATTTAATCATTGTAATTCAAAGTATGATGCTAGGTTCAGCTGCAGTGACATCATCTGAAAGCTTACTGGAAATGCAGAAAATTGTGCTCCTTCCAAAGCCTACCTAATCAGAATCTTCATTTTAGAAAACCTATACATTAACTTTTGAGCATCTCTGTTCTAGAGTAATAACATAAAGTGAAAGACGAGTGAAAGAAACATTTCTCCAAATATAATATGAAAATTGCCAGCAAGTACATGAATAGATGCTCAAAAAATTCAAGAAAATGAAATTTAAAACCACAATGAAATATCCCTTCATAATTAGTAGAATGGATACTGTAGGAAACTAACAAACATGCAAACAGCAACAAAACATAAAATAAATGTTGGTAAGAATGTGCAGAAATTGGAAATTTTGTGCACTATAGAATTGATTGTAAACTTCTGCAACCACTGTGATATATGGTATGAAAATTCCTCAAAAAATGAAAAATAGTATTTCTATAAGATCAAGCAATATTACTTCTGAGTATATATTCAGAATAGTTTAAAACAGTATATTGAAGGTTAATAGCAGTGCTATTCACAATAGCCAAGAGGTAAAAGCACCTAAAATGTCCACTGATAAATGAATGGATAAACAAAATGGGATATGTGTGTATAGGGGTGTGTGTGTGTGTGTGTGATATGTGTATGATATATATATAACATTTATATATATATGCATATTTTCTGATTACACTTACATGAGGATTATAATATAGTGAAAATCATAAAAACAGAAAGTAGAATGGTGATAAGCAAGGGCTAGTGTGGGAGAAATAGGTATACCTATAAATTTGTGTAT
>NW_012114155.1:0-1270 GCF_000951035.1 Colobus angolensis palliatus | reverse complement strand
ACTAAAAATACAAAAAATTAGCTGGGCATGGTGGGCTCCTATAATCCCAGCTACTCGGGAGGCTGAGACAGGAGAGTCGCTTGAACCCAGGAGGCAGAGGTTGTAGTGAGCCGAGATCGCGCCATTGTACTCCAGCCTTGGCAACAAGAGCAAAACTCCATTTCCAACAGAAAATAAAATAAAAATAAACAAATAAAAATACTTTTTAAAGCCCTATTACCACAAATTAAATCCAGGAACATGTGACTCGGTACCGCCTCTTTGGAAGGCACATTAGCTGTTACGTTAGAATCCACACCCAGCCGGGTGCGAGGGCTCATGCCTGTAATCCTAGCAAATTTCGAGGCTGAGGCACATGCCTGTAATCCAAGATCAGGAGGTTGAGGCAGGAGAATCGCTTGAACCCAAGAAGCAGAGGTTGCAGTGAGATGGTGCCATTGCACTCCAGCCTGAGTGACAGAGAGACTATGTCTCAAAACAAAAACAAAAACAAAAAACCAAAGACAACATACCCTTTTACCATTTGCACGAAGCTGGGAAATCACAAATGCCTTCCACAGGGGTCTATGGGGGTGGTGTGGTGAGCACAGGGAAGACACAAGAAGTCTGAGCAGCTAAAAAGCCAGAGGGCGGCCTCTGCGTACTGCCTGGGAACATGGCAAGACCATTTTAGGCTTAAAAAAAAAAAGGTGGAGAAGAAGTTGTACACTACGATCTTTTAAATAAATAGGCCAGGGATATATTAGTAACAGAAGCAGCTCTGGAAGTGTATACTGGCAGTCACAGAAGCTCCAGGGCTGGGGGGGTGGTAAAGGAGGAGAAATATGTCACCCAGGGTGGAGCTCAGTGGCACTACCTTAGCTCGTTGATCTTGGCACAATCAAGCAATTCTCCTGCCTCAGCCTCCCGAGTAGCCGGGACTACAGGTGTGCGTCATCATGCCCAGCTAATTTTTGCTTTTTTTTTTTGAGACGGAGTCTCGCTCTGTCGCACAGGCTGGAGTGCAGTGGCCGGATCTCAGCTCACTGCACGCTCCACCTCCCAGGTTCACGCCATTCTCCTGCCTCAGCATCCTGAGTAGCTGGGACTACAGGCGCAGGTCACCACACCTGGCTAGTTTTTTGTATTTTTTAGTAGAGACGGGGTTTCACCGTGTTAGCAAGGATGGTCTCGATGTCCTGAACTCGTGATCTGCCTGTCTCGGCCTCCCAAAGTGCTGGGATTACAGGCTTGAGCCACCGCGCCCGGCTGCTTTTTTTTTTTTTTTTGA
>NW_012114154.1:0-1341 GCF_000951035.1 Colobus angolensis palliatus | reverse complement strand
GATGAACCCTTCATTTCGTTCAGTGACACAGCTGCTTCCATTTGTTTTATCTATGACCGCTGCCAACCCAGCTGTTGTTTTACTGACAGTTGGACCGGGACATACTTCTGAGAAGTTGTCTTGAAGGGCTTCGTCTCTCAGCTTCCATAACCTGTCCTTCTTCCTCATCAAATCCTGCAAAAGCAGCTCCATAAGGATTTTGAAACCAGTTTTATGTTCTGCAATGCTCCTGTCCATGTGCAACTCCTTCCCCAGTCTTGGTAGCCTGTCCTCAGGGTTATCTGAGCCCTCAGGGCCCCAATCGCTCTGCCCATGGGCACTCAGGCATTGGCGCCTGCCCAGAATCACCTTATCAGAAACACCAGCAAATGAAAGTTCCCACATTTCAGTTATGCTCTCCCTATCCCCCAACCGTCAAGACTACTCTGCCTTTCCATCCAAGACTGTTTTTGGAGGAATGAGTGTTTTACCACATGATTGAACTTTCCCACGCCCTCCACAGAGGTTTCCTCACCCTTGAGTAAGTACAGGTGAAAGGTAAATTAGGTTGGAAGTTTTGCTATTTAATAATTCATCCCACTTAAAATTCAAAGTGCTTTGCGGAGACTTTTATGGGGCTATGAAATTCTTTCAGAGGCCTCATGAATATTGAAGTTCTGTTGATTGTGTGAAGGATTTATTGGTTCACCCAGCCAGTTCACTGGTTTAGATCTGTGTCAATTAGTTTTAACCATCATATAGTACTAGAATTCTCATTGTTCAGAATACAAACTTTGACCATGAAAACATCTTTTTAAAGAATGCTCCCATTCTGATGAGATCTCAGCGGAAATGGCTGACAACTATCTCAAGCCACAAAGTTGCATAAATCCAGACGTGGGAGACAAAAATTACTGTTCTTACCTTTATAATAGGAACATTTTAATACATTTTGACATATTAACCATCTAGCACGTGGTGGTCTTTTTGAAAGAACAATGGAATTCTACCTATATTGTTGCAGATTTTTTTCCATGGATAATTTGTGCTTAAGCCAAATTTCATGCAGCTTTTAGTTTTTCTTCATTAGCCTGTACAGCTCAGTCCCTTCCTAGCTATTACATATTACTTACATTTCTAGTTCAGTCATTTCTGTGAGATTCCAGATATGCCCTACAGAAGGAATAATAAAACTAAGTAAAATTTTATTACGAGGGAAAATGCTCATGGCTGTAAAAGTCTTTTTATAGTGGTAATGTTTGGTTTTAATATTTAATAAGTATAAACCACCTTAAAGAAACATAACATTACGTTCAATCCCTTCAAGGATGGTGAGATTTGAAATTGTACAGGTAAAATTTT
>NW_012114153.1:7143-8452 GCF_000951035.1 Colobus angolensis palliatus | reverse complement strand
TTGATCTCCTGACCTCGTGATCCACCCGTCTCGGCCTCCCAAAGTGCTGGGATTACAGGCTTGAGCCACCGCGCCCGGCCCTGGATGAATCTTTAGAGTTTTCTAGGTATATGATCATATGATTGGTGAACAGTGACAGTTTGACTTCCTCTTTACCAATTTGGATGCCCTTTCTTTCTTTCTCTTGTCTGACTGCTCTGGGTGGGACTGCCATTTTCTTGACCTTGGATATGTCACTAAGCCTCTCAGCACCCCAGTCTCTGCATCTTAATGAAATAATGGAACTAGTAACACCAACCTAGATGTATTGCCATGAGAATGAAACTAACGAGACCCTTTCACAGGCCCAGCGCCTGGTGTTCAGCGGGTCTTCGATAATTGTTCCTTCTGTTAGCATTCATTAAACACCTACTGTGTACCAGATGCCAGGCTGTGCTCCCCTAGCCCCAAGAATGTACCTAGGTTTTCTAGGGGGCCCCCTTAGTCCACTCTCTCCTCTCAGCTCAGCAGCTCTGGGCAGCTGTGAGTCCCAGTCTATTTGGCTGCAGATTGGATGGGGCCTCACCTGCCCTACTTTGTTTGTTTATTTGTTTTTTCGAGATGGAGTCTTGCTCTGTCGCTCGGACCGAAGCGCAGCGGTATGATCCTCACTGCAACCTCCGCCTCCCGGGTTCAAGTGATTCTCCTACCTCAGCCTCCTGAGTAGCTGTGACTACAGGCACGCGCCACCATGCCTGGCTAATTTTTGCATTTTTAGTAGAGACAGGGTTTCACCATGTTGGCCAGGATTGTCTCAATCTATTGACCTTGTGATCTGCCTGCCTCCACCTCCCGAAGTGCTAGGATTACAGGTGTGAGCCACTGCACCAGGCCCCACATGAATTTTAGGATTGTCTTTTCTAGTTCTGTGAATAATGATGACGGTATTTTGATGGGAATTGCCTTGGAGTTTTGGATTCCTTTTGGCAGTATGGTCATTTTCACAATATTGATTCTACCCATCCATGAGCATGGGATGTGTTTCCATTTGTTTGTGTTGTCTGTGATTTCTTTCAGCAGTGTTTTGTAGTTTTCCTTATGGAGGTCTTTCACCTCTTTGGTTAGGTATATTCCTAAGTATTTTATTATTATTTTTTGCACCTATTGTAAAAAAGGTTAGATTCTTGATTTGATTCTCAGTTTGGTCATTGTTGGTATATAGCAGTGCTACTGATTTGTGCAGATTAATTTTGTATCCTGAAAGTTTACTGAATTTGTTTATCAAATCTAGGAGCTTTTTGGATGAATCTGTTTTTTTTTTTTTTTTTTT
>NW_012114153.1:4887-5601 GCF_000951035.1 Colobus angolensis palliatus | reverse complement strand
GGTTTGTGCTACCATGCCCAGCTAATTTTTTTTTTTTTTTTTAATTTTTAGTAGAGACAAGGTCTTGCTATGTTGCTCGGGCTGGTCTCTAACTCCTGGACTCAAGCCATCCTCCCACCTCAGCCTCCCAAAGTGCTGGGATTACAGGTGTGAGCCACCACAACTGGCCAGTCCTTTAGTCTTTACCCCTTCTCCTTTGACCTCAGAACTGACTATTGCCAAGTTTGTCTTACAGATACCTTCCCTCCAAGCTATTGCTGCATCTTCATCATCCTCATCTGCACTTCCATTTTTAGGGCACTATGTGATAAGGACTTTATACATGGCTTTTTTTGTTTGTTTTTGAGATGGAGTCTTATTCTGTAGCTCAGACTGGAGTGTAGTGGCGTGATCTCAGTTCACTGCAACCTCCACCTCCTGGGTTCAAGCGATTCTGCTTCCTCAGCCTCCTGAGTAGGTGGGACCACAGGTGCCCACCAACATGCCTGGCTAATTATTGTATTTTTAGTAGAGACAGGGTTTCACCATGTTGGCCAGGCTGGTTTCGAACTCCTGACCTGCGGTGATCTGCCCGTCTCAGGCTCCCCAAGTGCTGGGATTACAGGCGTGAGCCATAGCACTCTGGATATATAAGGTATTTTTGATGTTCTGTTGTAGATACTTTCTAATTTCTGTTAGGAGTTCTTCAAGCCTCAAATTTTTAATTAATTAATT
>NW_012114153.1:3057-4519 GCF_000951035.1 Colobus angolensis palliatus | reverse complement strand
GTGAGCTGAGATCGCGCCACTGCACTCCAGCCTGGGTGACAGAGTGAGACTCCGTCTCAAAAATAAATGAATAAATAAATAAATAAATAAGTAAAAATATAAAGATTTGTTGTTAACCAAGAAGCTCCTCCTGGCCTCCCTCAGCTGTCCCCTCAGAGACACCATGAAAAGCAAGAGGGCCAGCCTGGGTTTGAATCCTGGCTCTGCCACTTTCTAAGTGGGTGACTTGAGTTACTTCATCATTAGCAGCCTCAGTGGCCACTAATGTAAAATGAAACTAGAATAATCTCTAGTTCACAGGGTTGCTGTTTGTATCTCATCCTTTGGATTCTCACTTCCCAGACTCAATGATCACCCTCAAACTCAGCCCTTGCATTTTTTGTTTTTTTGAGACAGGGTCTGGCTCTGTTGGCCAGGCAGTGCAGTGGCACAATCATGGCTCACTTCAGCCTCTACCTGCCTGGCTCAAGCAATCCTCCTGCCTTAGCCTCCTCAGTAGCTGGGACTACAGGTGTGCACCACTACACCCGGCTAATTTTTAAACTTTTTTTTTTTTTTTGCGATGGAGTGTCACTCTGTCGCCCAGGCTGGAGTGCATTTATGTGATCTTGGCTCACTGCAACCTCTGCCTCCCGGGTTTTACGCCATTCTTCTGCCTCAGCCTCCCGAGTAGCTGGGACTACAGGCGCTCACCATCTCGCCCGGCTAGCTTTTTGTATTTTTTAGTAGAGACGGGGTTTCACCGTGTAGCTCAGGATGGTCTCGATCTCCTGACCTCGTGATCCGCCCGTCTCGGCCTCCCAAAGTGCTGGGATTACAGGCTTGAGCCACCGCGCCGGCCGACTTTTTCTTTCTTTCTTTAAAAACTTTTTTGTCTTTGAGACAGTGTCTTGCTCTGTCATCCAGGCTGGAGTGTGGCGGCATGATCTTGGCTCACTGCAGCCTCTGCCTTCTGGGCTTATGTGATCCTCCCACCTCAGTCTCCTGAGTAGCTGGGACTACAGGTGTGTACCATCATGCCCGGCTAATTTTAAGTATTTTTTATAGAGATGGTGTCTCACCATGTTGCCCAGGCTGTTCTTGAACTCTTGGACTCAAGCGATCCTTCTGCCTCAGCCTCTCAAAGTGCTGGAATTACAGGCTTAATCTACCACGCCTGGTCCACTCTTGACTTTTTTGAAGGGCGCATTATCTCTGATTTAATCTCCTCCTCTTTATGAGGCCCCAGCCTTTGTCTTGTTGCTTTCTGGATTTGTGCCTTAGAGGAGTCTTGTTTTCTTGCCAGCTCAGCCTTGCATTGAAAACAACACACACATCTGGGCGCAGGGGCTCATGCCTGTAATCCCAGCACTTTGGGAGGCCAAGGTGGGTGGATCGGTTGAGGTCAGGAGTTCGAGACCAGCCTGGCCAACATGGTGAAACCCCCGTCTGTACTAAAAATATAAAAATTAAAAAAAAAATT
>NW_012114153.1:0-512 GCF_000951035.1 Colobus angolensis palliatus | reverse complement strand
ATCTCTACTAAAAGTACAAAAATGAGCTGAGTGTGGTAGCACGCGCCTGTGGTCCCAGCTACTGAGGAGGCTGAGGCAGGATAATTGCTTGGACCCAGGAGACAGGGGCTGCAGTGAGCCAAGATCGTGCCATTGCACTCCAGCCTTGGCGACACAGCGAGACTCTGTCTCAAAAAAAAAAAAAAAAAAAAAAAGACCTGATAATAACCTGTTTGTGAGGATTTGGGGAAACAGGTGATCTCATTTGTTGTTGGGGGTTGTAAATTGGTACAAAATTTTTGGAGGGCAATTCTGTGAAAACCTATAAAACATTTAAGAGCACATAATCTTTGACCCAGAATTGTCATACTTATAAATTTATTTTACACACACACATATGTCTACGAATATATGTACTAAGATATTTCCTGCAATTAGCATTGTTTGTAGTAATAAAAGGCGGACACACATAAATATCCACTAGGAGGGGAATGGTGAGTAAATTGTGACACACCATATGATGGAAAACTATG
>NW_012114152.1:0-1812 GCF_000951035.1 Colobus angolensis palliatus | reverse complement strand
AAAAAAAAAAAAAAAAAAAGAAAAGAAACAAAATACATGTGGCCGATATCCATATGCATTTTGCAAGAACACGTGGAAACAAAAGGAGATCATCCAGTCCGGGCGACAGAGCGAGACTCTGCCTCAAAAAAAAAAAAAAAAAAAAAAAAAAAAGAAAAGAAACAAAATACATGTGGCCGATATCCATATGCATTTTGCAAGAACACGTGGAAACAAAAGGTGATCATCCTGGCTAACCCGGTGAAACCCCGTCTCTACTAAAAATACAAAAAATTAGCCAGGCGTACAATATTCTGAGAGCCAATGCTACATACTGGCAAGAAAGGAATCACAGAAAATTAAGGAAGTAAGGGTAAAGTGTTCATGGGGACATTACTGAAATTACTACAAGTTTCAAGCTGGGAGAATTGATGGATTGGAGGTCAATATAGAGTAAAGAACAGGTTCATAGTTAAGACGAAGTAAGAGACTAGTGGTTATGGTGAGAAAAATAAATGCAGACATAGAGGTCTGAGAGGTAACACACTTTCTCTGTACGATGGAATTTAAGATGTGGCAGTGAGGATCTTGGAGTATGTCTCACCTCTTCCTGGTCCCATATAACCAGGACCAGGGTATGAGGAGAGAAAGCATTTTTTTTTTTCTCCCTCAGATAATATATTTTGGGTAACACTGGCATGTAGCAGAGGCTGGCAACTTTTTCTGTAAAGGGTTCAACAACAAACATCTTAGACTTTATGGGTTTTATACAGTCTCTGTCACATATTTTTTGTTGTTGTTGTTTTGAGATGGAGTCTTGCTCTGTTATCCAGGCTAGAGTGCAGTGGTGCGATCTTGGCTTACTGCAATCTCTGCCTCCTGGGTTCAAATGATTCTCCTGCCTCAGCCTTCCAAGTAGCTGGGACTACAGGTGACCACCACAACAGTCGATTTTTTTTTTTTTATTTTTAGTACAGACAGGGTTTCACCACGTTGGCCAGGCTGGTCTCGAACTCCTGACCTCAAGTGATCCGCCTGCCTCAGTCTCCCAAAAGTGCTGGGATTACAGGCATGAGCCACAGTACCCAGCCATATTCTCTCTTTTCTTTTTTAATTTTTAAAATTATTTAATTTTGAAACACAGTCTTGCTCTGTCACTCAGGCTAGAGTCCAGAGGCACAATCTTGGCTCACTGCAACCCCACCTCCTGGGTTCAAGCAATTCTCATGTCTCAGCCTACCAAGTAGCTGAGATTACAGGCATGTGCCACCATGCTTGGTTAATTTTTGTATTTTTAGTGGAGATGAGGTTTTGCTGTGTTGGCCAGGTTGGTCTTGAACTCCTGGTCTCAAGTGATCTGTCTGCTTCAGCCTCCCAAGCTGCTGGGATTACAGGTGTGAGCCACCGTGCCAGGCTCTTTTCTCTTTTTTAAATACTATTTTGAAAATATGAATGCCATTCTTAGCTTACAGTCCTTGTAATAACAGACCACTGACCAGATCTGATTCATCGGCTATAGCTTACTCTGCTGTATAGGATAAAATTCTAACTTCTTAGTTTCACAGAAAAGACATTTCTGACATAAATCCAATCTATTTCTTCAGTCATGTCATCCCAGACTTGCTTAACCGTAAACTTTTTAGTTGCAGAATTTTTCAGTTTCCTAAATATTTAGTCTAGGGCCTTTTATATTTCAGGACGTCTCTTCTTGCAGCTCCCTTAGACCCAAAGTCTTTCTCTGTTTCTCAGCTTATACAGTTCCTCACTATCCATACTCCATCCCAAATGTCACTTTTTATATAACCATCACAATTCACCCAAGCAGTGATCAAT
>NW_012114151.1:0-2219 GCF_000951035.1 Colobus angolensis palliatus | reverse complement strand
TTTATATTTCTGAGATTAAATGTATTATATTTTATTATTTGTACAATTGGAACAATCATATATTTATTACCCAAGGAAGTTGTAAGAAGTAAATTAGTTTATGCTACTTTTAAAGTACATCATAAGAAACAACATTCAATGATTAAACAAATATTATTTTCGTTATCTTATGTACTTTGTCTTCCTCAATATTTGGTCTGTTATATATTTCAAGAATATCCCAATACAATAGCATTTTCCTTTTTCTTCTATTCCTTTTGCTTCTAAAAATGTAAAATTGTACAAATGCAGTTTTACTCACTTCAAGACACAGAGCTAATGGATTATGTTATTTAATATACTCAGTTCAAAATGTTAATGCTTGTTAATTTCATCTTCTTTTTATTAGATAATGAATTTGAATTTTATAGGGATCTTCAATGTCTCAAATTTAAGAAGTAAATTTTTATAGTAAATATTGTAGGAAACAAAAAGAGGGATCTTTGACACAATAAAGGAGATTTAGTGTACCTCATGTTTCACAGTGTATGTAGGTTCCTTTCTTGGTGCATGAAAAGTCACTTGAAGATGGAATGTGCTTATGTTTTTCTTAATATGTTAATAAAGCAGAATAGGTAGCCATTTCATTTTGTTTCAAGCAGTTTTATTTACAAACACAGACACAAAATTTTATTTTTCTATTAAACCACCATCACTGTGGTCACTGTGCTCAAACACACACTTGTGTTCAAACTTTGGGCAATTTTTGTGGTGTTACCTCAGGCACTTGCATGCACTCAAGAAATGGTGCCTGCATTCATTATTACTTCTTACAGTTCTGATTTATCAGTATCCTTTCTGACAATAAGAAGCAAGTTCTCCTGCCAATTTAGCCATTCATTCCATTGCCTCATTGGTACAGGGAAGGACTGAAGATCTTTAGTAACTTACCAGGTACAGAAGCCAATTGAGAAAAGATAAGTTTTATTATCTTAGAGTAGAGCGAGAAAGTTATCACCATAATGGAAAGTAATGCATACAGAAAAAAAGATTAAGGGTGAAGCAAGATTAATAAAGATGGGAGTAAGGTACACCAGAAAATAAAAAGTGTTAAAAACAATAAAACCAACAAAAGCAATATCAATAACAAAAAGGATTATGCAATGCCTCATGGTGAACTATAAGTATAAGGCCTTGTCCTGTAAAAGCACATTTCAAAATTTAATTTAATCATCATTTATAGAGTGCAATTAAATAACAGACTAATATTTTTGTGTCAGTGTCAGAACAAAGAGACAAGGTCAACATTACATAGAATAAACAAAAAGACAAGGTCAATATCTTATTTGCTTGTAGATATGTTAGTGGTTATATATTTTACATATAGTTTTACACAAGTATACAGATTATGTACAGGTCCCTGTGTTCATGAGGATTAAGAGAAGGGTAGAGGACCTAGGCTTTGAATACAGAACCAGCAAGATAGAAGGTAAAGCACATTTATGAAACACAGGGACTCTATGTCTCTGACTGGAAAACAATTTAACCTAATGTATTTTATAACTAGGTTATTTGTGCCAAAAAATGAAATAGTATTAATTACGGAGATGAATAGATTTCATAGATTTCTTATTAAATTAATATAGCAGCCTCATGTTATCATTTCATTACATCATTTGAGGGGAGATGTTTGGTAAAACTGGCATGAAGCTTTTTTTTTAATGAAATTTTTATGATAGATTAAGCCGTTGAATATTTTTTAAGAAGAAATATTTTATAGAATTGATTCAGTAGCTGAGATATATTTATAAGTAAATGATGTATATTACCCTATACAATTAAATATATGAGTTAAATGAGATTTTAAGGTTAAGAGATAAAGTATCAATGGCATTTAGTTGGTATTTGAACTTTGACTACCATGACTCCTAAGCTTGTGTAACTAATATTGCATTATGCAGCTTACTGGTTGCCCTTCTTATACATTCCCAAATAACCCCAATCAAATTATTTTGGTTTCACTTCACAACCTGAAAATTGTAAGAGGTTTCACACTCAAGTTCCATATGGAGAAAACATATATATTCAAATATACTGCACTAGTAAGCAAACACCATATTTCTTAGCAGAGTTCAACAAAAAACCAAGTGGTTTTAGCTACATAAGAAAGAATAACATGAAAACAGAAAATTAAACCGAGTTTAAGTGAGAAAATACAAAAGTTTTATTGAATAATTTAT
>NW_012114150.1:0-1065 GCF_000951035.1 Colobus angolensis palliatus | reverse complement strand
TTGGGAGGCAGAAGCCAGCAGATCACTTGAGGTCAGGAGTGCGAGACCAGTCTGGTTAACACGGTGAAACTCCATCTCTACTAAAAATACAAAAATTAGCTGGATATGTTGGTGAACACCTGTAGTCCCAGCTACTGGGGAGGCTGAGGCAGGAGGATCTCTCGAACCTGGGAGGCGGAGCTTGCAGTGAGCTGAGATCTGGCCACTGCACTCCAGCCTGGGGGACAGAGCAAGACTCCATCTCAAAAAAAAAAAAAAAAAATCAATGTATTTTACCATAAGCAGAATATAAAAATATAAAAGAATTATCACCCAAATAATATAACATTACTCATATGTTAATGTATTATAACGTATGTTATGTATACATATATAATATTAAAGAAAAACCATATGATCATCTCAATAAATGCAGAAAAAGCATTAGGCAAAATTCTCAATAAATGCAGAAAAAGCATTAGGCAAAATCCAGCATCCATTCCTAATTAAAACTAAGCAAACTAGGAGAGGAAACTTCATGAAGATGCCCAAGCTAATAAAAGGCATCATGAAGAAACCTATAGCTAGCATCATCCTTAATGGTGAAAGGCTAAACACTTTCCCCTAAGCTCAGAACGAAGTGAGGACGTACACCCACACTCCTACTCAACATTGTATGGAGATTGTCTCCTGTGCAATTAGGCAAGAAAAGGAAATAAGAGGAACCAGATTGGGAAGGAAGAAGTAAAAGTGTCTTGACTCACACACATTATTGTCTATGTAGAAAATCCGACAGAATCTAAAAGGGAAAAAAAAAAAGCTATGAGAACGCATGAGATTTTAGTATGGTTGCAGGATACAAAAGATGGATCTATTTCTGTGTGCTAGCAACAAACCACTGGAAATAGAAATTCTTTTGGCCAGGCACGGTGGCTCATGCCTGTAATCCCAGCACTTTAGGAGGCCGAGGCGGGCAGATCATTTGAGGCCAGGAGTTTGAGAGCCTGGCCAAAATGGTGAAACCCCATCTCTACTAAAAATACAAAAAGTGAGCCAGGGCCAGGCGCGGTGGCTCAGGGAAATTTT
>NW_012114149.1:0-3131 GCF_000951035.1 Colobus angolensis palliatus | reverse complement strand
AAAAAAAAAAGATGAGACACAGTGCTGGAGAGTGGTTGCACAACAATGTGAACATATGCAACACTACTGAACTGTACACTTAAAATGGTTAAGATGATAAATATTATGTTATTTTACCACGATTAAAAAAAAATAAAGAGAACTAATCAAAACACAAAGTGAGGTGTGATGCTGCTCACCTGTAGTCCAGCCAATCAGGAGACTGAGGTGGGAAGGAATTGCTTGAGCCTAGGAGTTGAGTATAGCCTGGGCAACATAGGAAGAGCTCATCTCTTAGCCTGATCAGTATTAAGGTGTTGAGTGAGAAACACTCTACATTCAAATTCAAATAAACAATCTGCTGCTTTTCTCATTTCAAAAAACAATGCAAGCCTTACTGGTGATATTTGTTGAAAAGCACTAATAGGCGCCAGGTGCAGTGGCTCAGGCCTGTAATCCCAGCACTTTGGGAGGCTAAGGCGAGCAGATCACGAGGTCAGGAGATTGAGACCATCCTGGTTAACATAGTGAAACCCCATCTCTACTAAAAATACAAAAAAATTAGCCGGGCGTGGTGGCGGGCACCTGTAGTCCCAGCTATTTGGGAGGCTGAGGCAGGAGAATGGTGTGAACCTGGGAGGCAGAGCTTGCAGTGAGCCGAGATCACGCCACTGCACTCCAGCCTGGGCAACAGAGCGAGACTCCATCTCAAAATAAATAAATAAATAAGAAAAGGACTAATAGACATCAAATTCATTACTCCTAACTGAACAGTTTCATACAACTGAAAAACCTAATATATTCAGGGCAGCTAATATATTTCTAGAGGCAGGAATTAGAAAGTAAATATTGACCAGACACAGTCCTGTAATCCCAGCACTTTGGGAGGCCAAGGCAGGAGGATAGCTTGAACCCAAGAGTTTGAGACCAGCCTGGGCAACATGGTGAAACCCCATCTCTACAAAAAATACAAAAATTAACCAGGTGTGGTGGCATGCACCTGTAGTCCCAACTACTCGGGAGGATCACTTGAGTCCAGGAGGTGGAGGCTGCAGTGAGCCATAATCCTGCCATTGCACTCCAGCTTGGGGGACAGTGAGACATGGTTTCCACAAAAAGTAAATATCATTACTAGAGTTTGCTTAAAAAAAAAAAAGAAGGAAAAGAAAAAAAAAGACTTAGCCTAAAGAACATAGCTTCCAAATACTAAGGATGGTAGCTTAGAAATAAAATAGTCATTAATAATTTGTTATATTCTATATAAAGTTTGAAGTCTGCATTAAGTTATTAAGGGCCCCATTCCTGAGGCTTATTATTCAAAAGGGTGGAAATAAGAAAACTTTAATTTTAAAAACTAAGAAGTAGGCCAGGTGCTGTGGCTCACACCTGTAATTCCAGCATTTTGGGAGCCCAAGGAGGATGGAGAGCCTGAGCTCAGGAGTTCAAGATCACCGTGGCCAACATGGTAAAACCCTGTATCCACTAAAAATTCAAAAAGTTTCCCAGGGATAGTGGCATGTGCTATAATCCCAGCTGCATGGGAGGCTGAGGCACGAGAATTGCTTGAACCCAGGAGTTGGACGTTGCAGTGAGCCAAGATCATGCCACTGCACCCCAGCCTGGGAGACAGAGCAAGATTCCATCTCAAAAAAAAAAAAAAAGGCCGGGCGCGGTGGCTCAAGCCTGTAATCCCAGCACTTTGGGAGGCTGAGACGGGCGAATCACGAGGTCAGGAGATCGAGACCATCCTGGCGAACACGGTGAAACCCCGTCTCTACCCCGTCTCTACTAAAAAAATACAAAAAACTAGCAGGGCGAGGTGGCGGGCTCCTGTAGTCCCAGCTACTCAGGAGGCTAAGGAAGGAGAAGCACTTGAGCCTGGGAAGTGGAGGTTGCAGTGAGCCGAGATCGCACCACTGCACTCCAGCCTGGGTGACACAACAAGGCTCTGCCCTCAAATAAAAAAATAAAAATAAAAAAACTTTACTGTGAAACTACGTTATCTACAAGATGTTTCTTCAGAAATTTCTTCTCAGGAGAAAATTAAAATTTTTTCTTCCAAGACTTAATAATTGTCACTGACTTCCTGCCAGCTTTATATCAGAAACTTTTGGCCAGGCACAGTGGCTCACACCTGTACTGTAATCCCAGCATTTGGGGAGGCTGAGGTGGGTGGATCACTTGAGGTCAGGAGTTCGAGACCAGCCTGGCCAACATGGTGAAACCCCATCTCTACTAAAAATACAAAATTAGCAGGGTGTGGTGGCATGCGCCTGTAATCCCAGCTATTCACGAGGCTGAGGCAGGAGAACTGCTTAAACCTGGGAAGCAGAGGTTGCAGTGAGCCAAAATCATGCCACTGTACTCTAGCCTTGGTGATAGAGCAAGACTCCGTCTCAAAAAAAAAAAAAAAAAGGAGCTAGATGTGGTGGCACACGCCTGTAATCCCAGCTACTCGGGAGGCTGAGGCATGAGAATTGCTTGAACCCGGGAGGCAGAGGCTACAGTGAGCTGAGATCGCACCACTGCACTCCAGCCTGGGTGACACAACAAGGCTCTGCCTCAAATAAAAAAACAAAAATAAAAAAACTTTACTGTGAAACTACGTTATCTACAAGATGTTTCTTCAGAAATTTCTTCTCAGGAGAAAATTAAAATTTTTTCTTCCAAGACTTAATAATTGTCACTGACTTCCTGCCAGCTTTATATCAGAAACTTTTGGCCAGGCACAGTGGCTCACACCTGTACTGTAATCCCAGCATTTGGGGAGGCTGAGGTGGACGGATCACTCCAGGTCAGGAGTTCGAGACCAGCCTGGCCAACATGGTGAAACCTCAACTCTACTAAAATTACAAAAATTAGCTGGACATGGTGGCACACACCTGTAGTCCTAGCTACCTGGGAGGATGAAGTGGGAGAATCACTTGAATCCAGGAGGCAGAGGTTGCAGTGAGCCAAGTTCGTACCACTGCACTGCAGCCTGGGCCAAAGAGCAAGAATTGACATCTTTCACTTTTCTGAGACAGTTCTGTCTCAGAAAAAAAAAAAGGAAGAAAGAAAAAAAGAGGCCGGGCGCAGTGGCTCAAGCCTGTAATCCCAGCACTTTGGGAGGCCGAGAGGGGCGGATCACTAGGTCAGGAGATTGAGACCAT
>NW_012114148.1:0-1552 GCF_000951035.1 Colobus angolensis palliatus | reverse complement strand
ACAAAGCAAGACTCCATCTAAAAAAAAAAAAAAAAAATTAACCATCTTATCCATTTTTGAGTATATAATTCAATGGCATTAAGTACATTTGCATCGTTTGTTTGTGTGTGTTTTTTCTTGTGTTTGTTAGGGACAAGATCTCCCTATGTTGCCCAAACTGGTCTCACACTCCTGGACTCAAGTGATCCTCCCCCCTCAGCCTCCCAAAGTCCTGGGATTACAGGTGTGAACCACCATGTCCAGCCCATTCACACTATTGTACAACCATCACCACCATCCATCTTTAGAACTTTCTTTTCTTTCCAAACTGAAACTCTGTCCCCATTAAACACTCACTCCCATTCTCCTTCCCCCACCCCCTGGCACCCACCGTTCTATTTTCTGTCTGTTTAAATCTGACAACTCTAGGGCCAGGCGCAGTGGTTCACACCTGTAACCCCAGCACTTTTGTAGTCCGAGGCAGATGGATCACTTGAGGTCAGGAGTTCGAGATCACCCTGGCCAACATGGTGAAACATTGTCTCTAGTAAAAACACAAAAATCAGCCAGGCATGGTGGTGGGCACCTGGAGTCCCAACTATTCAGGAGGCTGAGGCAGGAGAATCACCCGGGAGGCAGAGGTTGCAATGAGCCGAGATTGCACCACTGCAGTCCAGCCTGGACGATGGAGCAAGACTGTATCAAATAATAATAATAATAATAATAGTCCGGGCGCGGTGGCTCAAGCCTGTAATCCCAGCACTTTGGGAGGCTGAGGTGGGTGGATCACCTGAGGTCAGGAGTTCGAGACCAGCCTGACCCACACGGAGAAACCCCATCTCTACTAAAAATACAAAATTAGCCGGGCTTGGTGGCGCATGCCTATAATCCCAGCTACTTGGGAAGGCTGAGGCAGGAGAATCGCTTGAACCCGGGAGGTGGAGGTTGTGGTGAGCCGAGATCACGCCATTGCACTCCAGCCTGGACAACAAGGCAAAATTCTGTCTGAAAAAAAAAAAATAGGGTCTCACTCCGTCACCCAGGCTGGAGTACAGCAGTGCTGTCATAGCTCAATGTAACTTCAAACTCTCGGGCTCAAGCAATGCTCTCATCTCAGCCAAGTATAGTCCCAAGTAGTTAGGACTATAGGCACACTCCACCACACCTGGCTAATTTTTTAATTGTAGAAATAGAGTCTTGCTCTGTTGCCCAGGCTGGTCTTGAACTCCTGGCCTCAAGCGATCCTCCTGCCTCAGCCTCTCAAATTTTTTCACCATTTAAAATATTGTGGTAACATAGATAAAACATAAAATTTACCATCTGGCCGGGCGCGGTGGCTGATGCCTGTAATCCCAGCACTTTGGGAGGCTGAGGCGGGCGGATCACCGGAGGTCAGGAGTTCGAGACCAGCCTGGCCAACATGGCGAAACCCCGTCTCTATCAAAAATACAAATTAGCCAGGCGTGGTGGCACATGCCTGTAATCCCAGCTACTCATGAGGCTGAGGCAGAAGAATTGCTTGAATCCGGGAAGTGGAGGTTGCAGTGAGTCGAGATTACATCACTGCACTCCA
>NW_012114147.1:0-2125 GCF_000951035.1 Colobus angolensis palliatus | reverse complement strand
AAGGGAGGGAGAGAAAAAGAAAAAGAAAATACAGAAGTGGAACTTAGAGAACAAAAAGCCTGAAAGAAGATAAAATAAAGCAGTCTGCTTAAATTTCTAAAAACTGAAAACAATGAAAGTGAATCGACGTCTGCTGAGCATGACTCACATAAAATTTGCAGACAGGACTTTTACGAATTCCTTATTTAATAAAGATTTAATTACTAATCGTATTATAATGAACAAAAAATATCTTCAAACCCGTAATTTGAAAAGATCAGGTGAAATCCATACAATTTCACATTCTTCCCTAAATGAAGACTGAATTATTGATCAAAACAAGAACAAGAAAAGAATTATTTGTAGTAAATTTATAACTTAAAAACCCAAATGCAACTCCAGCGTGTCCATTAGTATGTGAAGAAAATTGCATTTATAAAAGCTGCAATTGAATGTGAAAATCAAAAACCTCTGGGGCTTTATTATGCTTTTTGGATGGTGATGCTAAAAAATGGTGATCACATCCTTCTAATAGCATAAAGATGTTTCTAGCAAAATGCAATTCAATTCAAATTAATGAGCCAGGCATGGTGGCTCACGCCTATAATCCCAGCACTTTGGGAGGCCAAGGTGGGTGGGTAACCTGAGGTCAAGAGTTCGGGACCAGCCTGGCCAACATGGTGAAACCCCGTCTCTACTAAAAATACAAAAACATAGCTGGATGTGGTGGCAGGTGCCTGTTGTCCCAGCTACTCAGTAGGCTGAGGTAGGAGAATCACTTGAACCCAAGAGGCAGAGGTTGCAGTGAGCCAAGATTGCACCACCACACTCCAGCCTAGGCAAGAGAAAAAAAAAGAAAAATCCACAAATTAATCATTACAGCTTCCCACTGCATGAACATGGCAGATAACTGAGTTTTTAATTTTATACCAAAATTATTTTAGATGGAGAAAGAAATTGCAGAAATTGGTGTTACATTTTTTAATATATATTTTTTATATCCTAAGTACAAAGTCTTTTGTTATTACTGTGACAGAGTTTTACAACAACTTCTGGGCTACAGAGAAATACCCTCTCTTCATAAATAAATAAAGGCAATTTTACAAAAAAAAGCATTTAAAAAATCAAGCATAGGCCGGGCGCGGTGGCTCACGCCTGTAATCCCAGCACTTTGGGAGGCCGAGGCAGGCAGATCACTTGAGGTCAGGAGTTCCAGACCAGCCTGTACAACATGGTGAAACCCCGTCTCTACTAAAAATACCAGCTAGCCGGCCGTGGTGGCAGATGCCTGTAGTCCCAGCTACTTGGGAGGCTGAGGCAGGAGAATTGCTTGAACCTGGGAGGTGGAGGTTGCAGTGAGCCAAGATCACACCACTGCTCTCCAGCCTGGGCAACAGAGTGAGACTCTGTCACAAAAGAAAAAAAAAAGAAAAAATCAAGCATGATGATATTTGTGTCAATGACAGCTCAATGTTTATAGAAAACAGTGGACATTTTCTAGGTTTTATGGAAATTATGTGATGCAGAAATGTTTATCACGTAATGCAGGTTTTAAAAAATGCATTAAATGACCAGGCACAATGACTCATGTCTGTAATCTTAGCACTTGGATAGGCTAAGGTGGGAGGATCATTTGAGCCCAGGAGTTCGAGACTACCCTGGGCAATACAGTGAGACTCCATCTCTGCAAAAATGAAAACACTTGTCCTCGGCTGGGCGCAGTGGCTCATGCCTGTAATCCCAGCACTTTGGGAGGCCAAGGTGGGTGGATCGTTTGAGCTCAGGAGTTCGAGACTACCCTGGGCAATATAGTAAGACTCTTATCTCTGCAAAAATGAAAATAAATATAATTATATATTTTAAAATACACTAAATGATCACCATGTAGAATGGAGAACTCAAAATAAGGTTACTACTTTAATTGGTTTTAAAGTGAGAGAAGAGATCACAGACAACATATTTAGAAGTAACTATTACTCAGTTTAAATAGATTATATTATGGACAAAAATCATGGAATATTTAAATATTTTTAAATATTTGTGATGAGCCCGGTGAATACTGTAGGTCTCTTTCAGTTGCAATGGCAAAAACTAAATTAGAACTGGCCTAAGCAGAAAAGGGAATTTATTTACTGGCTCGTCTAAG
>NW_012114146.1:0-1212 GCF_000951035.1 Colobus angolensis palliatus | reverse complement strand
TTCCATATTTTTATGATTGATTGCTACATTGTTGGACCATGTTATATTTGCATTCAATTTCTATTATGTTTTCATTCCTATTCTGATAATTCCTTTTGTTTGCAGTTAATTACGTTTAATGCTGTCTGTCAATCCTTTGCCAAACTTCTCTCCAACATGCTTTTGATTTGGGGGGTGGGGACAGGCGTTGCTCTGTTGCCCAGGCTGTGGTACAGTGGCACAATCATGGCTCACTGCAGCCTCCACCTCCTGGGCTCAATCAATCCTCCCACCTCCTGAGTAGCTGGGACCACAGGTGCGCACCACCACACCTGCTATTTTTTTTTTTTATTATTTGTAGAGACTGGGTTTCGCTATGTTGCCAGGGCTGGTCTCGAATTCCTGGACTCAAGCCATCCTCCTGCCTCGGCCTTCCAAATTGTTGGGATTATAGGTGTGAGCCACTGTGCTGCACCCAGCCTCTGTCTTACCCTGGAGGGGAAGACTCACTCCCAGTAAGCACTGCATGCAACACTCATGTGACCACACTTCCTGAATCCTTGCAGGTTTAGAACTGTCATGTGGCCTTTGCACTTGAGGATGGCGAAGCTGGCTGTGCAAATAGCATCCCTAGCTTGCACTTTCTTCCCTTGAGTATTTTACTAATTTTTGAGGGCGGCCCTAATAAAGTATCACAAACTAGGGGGTAAAACATGAGAAAGTTACTTCCTGGTTCTGGAGACTAGCAGGCTGGAATCAAGGCACTGGAGGGCCATCTCTCTTGCTGAAAGATCCAGGGAGAATCCATTTCTTGCCTTTCTGTCAGCTTCTGGTGATTGCCGGCAAGCCTTGGTGCTCCCTGGTTGTGGCTGCCTTGCTCCAGTCTCTGCATCTGTTGTCACGTGGCTTTCCTCCTGTTTCTGTGTCTTTTTTCTTCTTCTTTTTTTTTTTTTTGCAAGACAGAGTCTTGCTCTGTCACCCAGGCTGGAGTGCACTGGCATGATCTTGGCTCACTACAGCCTCTGCCTCCCGGGTTCAAGTGATTCTCCTGCCTCAGCCTCCCAAAGAGCTGGGATTACAAGCGCCTGCCACCACGACTGGCTAATTTTTGTATTTTTAGTAGAGACGGGATTTCACCATGCTGGCCAGGCTGGTCTTGAACTCCTGGCCTCAAGTGATGGGCCTGCCTTGGCCTCCCAAAGTGCTGGGATTACAGGCATGAGCCACCATGCC
>NW_012114145.1:0-1325 GCF_000951035.1 Colobus angolensis palliatus | reverse complement strand
ACCGCAATGTTCTTCTCATGGAGTTTCTATTCTGGGGGATGTGAATTCAACCATTTTTTGAACATAGAATACAGGTTACAAGAAAGAGGAACATGTTTGGTGCCAAAATATTTTTTATTACAGATAACTTTTAAAATATCAAAATTCTTAAAAGTCGATGCCTTGTATTGCAACTGAAGGTGAGCCTTAAGACGCTGCACTCTGATTCACCTGTTCTGAGCATTCATTCAAATTTCTCCAGAATACCTACATCTTTACCTAAGAGAAAGTGGCACATCACCACAATGTTACAGAAATTTTTATGGCCCGAATTCAGTGCGTTAACACAGATTTAATAAAATGTAAACCAAAAATACAATTCCAAGTCCCCCCACCCCTGCTCCCCACCGCACAGTGCAACCGTCTGAAAGGACTTCCTCCTCTGCCAGGGTGCCCTTAAAATCTCACTGAAAGACTGGTTCAGGCCGTGATGGGAAGTAGGGGCTGGACAGGACTCATGATACCTCTCTGGCATTAACATCAAACAGACCTTTAGTCTGATAAGAGACATTTACAATCTATTCTCTCTGAAGCCTGTTACCTGAAGGCTTCATCTGCACAATCAGAACTTTGGTTTCCACAACTTTTCTTAACCCAGACATTCCTTCCTATTGAACCCTGCTCCATTCATTCTTCCTATTTATCTTTAGGTAACCAATTGTCTACCAGAAAAATGTTTGATTTACCTATAACCTGGAAGCCCCCCTTCAGTATACCAATTAGCTTCTTAATACGAAAGTGGTATATACATACAGATTCAAAATAAGAATCAATTTGTATCTGTTGTCCTGCCTTTCTCGAACCAATATATTTCTTAAATGTATTTGATTGAAGTCTCATGTCTCTCTAAAATCTATGAAACTAAGCTGTGCCCTGACCACCTTGGGCACGTGTTCCCAGGACTCCTGAGGGCTGTGTCACGCACGGGCCATGGTCACTCACATTTGGCTCAGAATAAGTCTCTTCAAATATTTTACAGAGTTTGACTTGCTTCGTTGACTAAACTTTAATTCCATATCTAATACAAAATTGACAGCTCAAAGCAATAGCCCAGGGCTGGGGGTGGAGTTAGGTGGAGGTGAATTTAACGAGACATGTCCCCTGGGGAGTGGGTGGCAGTACTGAATGCTCTATGCCCACGCGAGAGTCCTGGGAGCTGAGGAGGGCTCCTGAGTGTCGTGGTGTAGCTCATCTTCTTCAGGTACGCTGACAAGGGAGCATGGCCACATGGTCTCCACGGCTTGCTGTGACTCTGAGTCTTCATTTCACTGGAAATCTGGTGCTGC
>NW_012114144.1:0-1102 GCF_000951035.1 Colobus angolensis palliatus | reverse complement strand
AAGCAAATAATACTTTATTTGGCCCCAGGTAAGTCAATCACAAAAATTTATAGCTTTTAGCGATTTGCTATCAAAGTAGGATAATATACAGGTGGTGATATTCCCAAATTGGTGTTAGGAAGGCAATGTGAGAATAATCACAGCACATTAATGTCTTTGGAAGAAAATTCCTATCGCAATGAAGAGGATTTGAATGAAAAGGAAAACACTTACATTTGACAAGAAATCACTCAAGTGTTTCTTTTGATCTGATGATGAGTTTGAATTCTATGTTAGTGCTATGAAACAATCAGATTTATTATGTCTGTACACAGCTTACAGGTTTACATGTGTGACACAACCCATAATGTATAAAATCAATAATGATCACTTTTGTATTCTCTCCTCCAACATCAAACCTTTTCCTATTCCAGGCCCTGATTACACATCAATAGCTATCGCAGTTGCCACACTAAGTATCTTAGTTTTCATGAGCGTACTGATTTGGTTCGTCTTCCAAAGGCACCGTTTGCACCTGGCGGGCTTCTCAGCAGTTCGATATGCACAAGGAGTGAATGAAGATGAGATTATGCTTCCTTCTTTCCATGACTAAATTATTCTCAAAAGTTTTCTAATTTGCACTAATATGTTATGAAAAATTAGTCACTTAAAATGTCCCAGTGTCAGTATTTACTCAGCTTTAAAGTAGAACTCTTAAGTACTTTTTCAGTTGTTTAGATCTTAGGCATGTGCTGGTATCCACAGTTAATAGCCTGCTAAATGCCATGTTTATCACCCTAATGAATAGAATGGAGAGGACTCCAAAGCTGGAACTGAAGTCCAAATTGTTTGTACAGTAATATGTTTAATATGCATTTTCTCTATATGAATGTGATTGGTAACTAGGATATGTCTATTTTAATAGAATTTTTTTACAAAACTTCTTAGAAAATTAAAATAGGCATATTACTAGGTGACATGTCTACTTTTTAATTTTTTTTTTTTTTTTTGAGACGGAGTCTCGCTCGGCCACCCAGGCTGGAGTACAGTGGCCGGATCTCAGCTCACTGCAAGCTCCGCCTCCCGGGTTTACGCCATTCTCCTGCCTCAGCCTCCTGAGTAG
>NW_012114143.1:0-1932 GCF_000951035.1 Colobus angolensis palliatus | reverse complement strand
ATAAGCCACTGCGCCCGGCCTGTATTTATTTTTTTGAGACAGTGTTTCACTCTGTTGCCCAGGCTGGAGTGCAGTGGCACGATCCTGGCTCACTGTAACCTCTTCCTCCCGGGTTCAGGAGATTCTCCTGCCTTAGCCTCCTGAGTAGCTGGGACTGCAGGTGCACACCACCACACCCAGATAATTATAATTTTTTGTATTTTTAGTAGTGATGGGGTTTAATCATGTTGGCCAGGCTGGTCTCAAACTTCTGGCCCCAAGTGATCCACTCACCTCAGCCTCCAAAACGCTGAGATTACAGGTGTGAGCTACTGGGCCTGGCCTCATTTATTTACCTTTTTTTTTTTTTTTTTTTTTTGAGACAGAGTTTCACTCTTTTTGCTCAGGCTGGAGTGCAATGGCGTGATCTCGGCTCACCACAATCTCCACTTCCCAGGTTCAAGTGATTCTCTTGCCTCAGCCTCCTGAGTAGCTGGAATTACAGGCGTGAGCCACTGTGCCTGTATTTATTTTTTTGAGACAGTGTTTCACTCTGTTGCCCAGGCTGGAGTGCAGTGGCACGATCTTGGCTCACTGCAACCTCCGCCTCCCGGGTTCAGGCGATTCTCCTGCCTCAGCCTCCTGAGTAGCTGGGATTGCAGGTGCCCACCAGCATGCCTGGCTAATTTTTGTATTTTTAGTAGAGATGGGGTTTTGCCATGTTGGCCAGGCTGGTCTCGAACTCCTGATCTCAAGTGATCTGCCCACCTCAGCCTCCCAAAGTGCTGGGATTACAGGTTTGAGCCACTGCACCTGGCCTGGTTCCATATGAATTTTTAAGTAGTTTTTTCTAATTTTGTGAAGAATGTCAATGGTAGTTTAATGAGATTAGCATTGAATCTATAAACTACTTTGGGCAGTATGACTATTTTCATGATATTGATACTTCCTATCCATGAGCATGGGATGTTTTCCCATTAGTTTGTGTCCTCTCTGATTTCCTTGAGCATTGGTTTGCATTTCTCCTTGAAGAGGTCTTTCACTTCCCTTGTTAGCTGTATTCCTAGGTATTTTATTCTCTTTGTAGCAACTGTGAATGGGAATTCATTCATGATTTGGCTTTGTGCTTTCCTGTTGTTGATGTACAGGAATGCTAGCAATTTTTGCACATTGATTTTGCATCCTGAGACTGCTGAAATTGCTTATCAGCTTAAGAAGCTTTTAGACTGAAATGATGGGGCTTTCTGGACATAGAATTATATTATCTGCAAACAAGGATAATTTGATGTCCTCTCTTCCTATTTGAGTATCTTCATTTCTTTCTCTTGCCTGATTGCCCTGGCCAGAACTTTGAATACTGTGTTGAATAGGAGTGGTGAGAGAGGGTATTCTTGTCTTGTACTGGTTTTCATGGGGAATGCTTCCAGCTTTTGTCCATTTGGTGTGATATTGGCTGTGAGTCTGTCACAGATGGCTTTTATTATTTTGTGGTATGTTTTTTCAATACCTAGCTTATTCAGAGTTTTTTTACATGAAGGGATTTAAGTTTTATCAAAGGATTTTCTGCGTCTGTGGAGATAACCATGTGGTTTTTGTCTTTAGTTCTGTTTATGTGATGATGTGCATTTATTGATTTGCATATGTTGAACCAACCTTGCATCCCAGGGATGAAGCCAATTTGATTGTAGTGGATAAACTTTTTGATGTGCTGCTGGATTTCATTTGCCAGTATTTTATTGAGGATTTTTGCATCAATGTTCATCAAAGATGTTGGCCTGAAGTTTTCTTTTTTGTTGTATCTCTGCCAGGCTTTGGTATCAGGATGATGCTGGCTTCATAGAATGAGTCAGGGAGGAGTCCCTCCTTTTCAATTTTTTCAGATAGTTTCAGTAGGAGTGGTACCAGCTCTTTGTACCTCTGGTAGAATGCTGGTGTAAATCTGTCTGGTCCTGG
>NW_012114142.1:23114-23597 GCF_000951035.1 Colobus angolensis palliatus | reverse complement strand
TACCCTGTTGTCCAGGCTGGAGTGCAGTGGTGCAATCTCGGCTCACTGCAACCTCTACCTCCCAGGTTCAAGCAATTCTCCTGCCTCAGCCTCCCCAGTAGCTGGGACTAAAGGCACGCACCACCATGCCCGGCTAACTTTTGTATTTTTGGTAGAGACAGGGTTTCACTATGTTGGCCAGGCTGGTCTCGAACTCCTGACCTCGTGATCTACCCACCTTGGCCTCCCAGAGTCCTGGGATTACAGGCATGAGCCACCGCACCTGGCCTAGAACTTCTATTTTTTTTTTTTTAACAGAGTTTTGCTCTTTTTGCCCAGGCTGGAATTCAATGGTGCGATCTCTGCTCACTGCAACCTCTACCTCCTGGGTTCAAGCAATTCTCCTGTCTCAGTCCCCCTGGTAGCTGGGATTACAGGCGCCCACCTCCACGCCCACCTAATTTTGTATTTTTAGTAGAGATGGGGTTTCACCCTGTTGGCCAG
>NW_012114142.1:16045-16859 GCF_000951035.1 Colobus angolensis palliatus | reverse complement strand
CTCCAAAAATTAGAGCAAGGCCCACAGATTCCCTTTCTTACTTTATTAAATACAGCCTTTAAGTTTTTCAATAACTGGGAGGAAACCTCAAAAATAAAAATGGCTCAATTGGAGGAAGAACAATGCCATCACCAAGCAAATTACATGGTGACACAGCATTGGCACATTCTTTTTCATTAGTTAATAACCCCAAGGCATGTCCCTATAATACAGAATGGGGGTCTGTCATCACTGCAGAAATCCAGGATATTGGCGTAAAGAACATTCCAAGCCTCCAGGTTACAAAGCTGCCCCCAGGATCCTGTCCTCATTGTAAACAAGAGGGTCATTGGAACAGCGAGTGTCCTTCTCTCCCTCATAAGGAGGGGCCACCTCCTCCTTCTGGGCTGTCACAGGCACAACCTCACCAACCTACCCAACAAAGGGGTCCTGCAGAACTAGGACAAGGGCAAGGACAAGGACAAGGGTAAGGACAAGCACCTCTAACTCTATTCCTGGATTATGATCGAGCCTCTGAAAGTCATCCCCTAGATGACTGATGGGGCCTTGAGGCCTTCCACGCCCCTATCTTTTCCAACTCTATGGAGGAGCCTCGGTAAATCCAACTGTGACTGAACAAGAGATAATGTTCCTCATAGATACAAGGTTCAGCTTCAAATGTCGGCCAAATGTGCCAGTCCTCCATATTCCTCAGGGGCATTGACGAAAAACCCCAACGAGGCCATTTCACACAGCCACTGCCTTGAAAAATGGAAGGCTATTTCTTTACCCACTCCTTTTTAGTCCTCCCAAGCTGTTCTGTTTCTTTTCTTTT
>NW_012114142.1:7338-8755 GCF_000951035.1 Colobus angolensis palliatus | reverse complement strand
GCTGACTGCAATGCAATGGCATGGTCTTGGCTCACTGCAACCTCCGCCTACCGGGTTCAAGTGATTCTCCTGCCTCAGGCTCCCAAGTAGCTGAGATTACAAGTGCGTGCCAACACGCCCAGCTAATTTTTGTATTTTTGTAGAGATGGGGTTTCACTATGTTGGCCAGACCAGTCTTGAACTCCTGACCTCAGATGATCCACCCACCTCAGCCTCTCAAAGTGCTGGGATTATAGGCATGAACCACCATGCCCGGCCCAAAACTTTCCTTTTTCAAACCTGTACTATAGTTGGTAGATTCTTCTTACCAACCTGCAAGTTCACCACTTCCCAATGCCGATGCCAGGGCTCTGACACCACACTCGGCAGTTTTCTAGCAGCAGAATCTGTCATACTAACTCTTTGAATGAGTAACCAAAACAGATTCTGAAACTGAAACTGCCTCTGCAAGGATTATGACAGTGGGAGAAATGGCTGTCATGACTGCCTCCATGACATGACTGACTCCATCTTGCTTCTAAGCCTCACAGGCTGACTGTCCTCACTCAAGCCTGGGTGAGGCCAAACTAACCATGGGAAGAATTTAGTTTATAGTTTAACTTGCAGGCAAGAATGATAATAGTCCTTCCCTAACGCTAACCCCCGCCTTCCTTGCTCAGGGACTAAAATGAATGACAGGCCATGAGATTAGGATTATGGGAGGAGCCTGAATTCTGCTAAGGATGTAAACAGAGTTTCTATAACCCCTTACTGCTCAGGAGTCATGTTGCCAGAGGTCACAATATTTGTGATCTCCCCACCTGCCCCATAACAATACAATATAGGCCAGACAATATAGGTGGTGGCTCACGACTGTAATCCCAACACTTTGGGAGGCCGAGGTGGGCGGATCATGAGGTCGAGAGATCAAGACCATCCTGGCCAACATGGTGGAACCCCGTCTCTACTAAAAATACAAAAATTAGCTGGGCATGATGGTATGTGCCTATAGTCCCAACTACTCTGAGACTGAGGCAAGGGAATCGCTTGACCCCAAGAGGCAGAGGTTGCAGTGAGCTGAGAGAGATCTCGCCACCACACTCCAGCCTGGCAATAGAGTGAGACTCTGTCACAAAAAATAAAAAATAAAAAGGCCAGGCACGATGGTTCACACCTGTAATCCCAGCACTTTGGGAGGCCAAGGTAGGCAGATCATCTGAGGTCGTGAGTTCCACACTAGCCTGACCAACATGGAGAAACCCCATCTCTACTAAAAATACATAATTAGCTGGGTGTGGTGGTGCATGCCTGTAATCCCAGCTACTCAGGAGGCTCAGGCAGGGGAATCGCTTGAACCTGGGAGACGGAGGTTACAGTGAGCCGAAATCACATGATTGCACTCCAGCCTGGGCAACAAGAGTGAAACTCCGTCTCAAAA
>NW_012114142.1:2975-5808 GCF_000951035.1 Colobus angolensis palliatus | reverse complement strand
AAAAAAAAAAAAAAGAAAAAAAAAAAGAAGCCCTTTCAAAATCCATTAATGGTAGGAAAATTAGAGTATATGTCTGTGAAGGATCCTGCAAAGAGTTGTTATCACACTGAACTTGGGTTCACTCACCCAGCACAGTAAAGTCAAACATTCCCAAGTTTTTTGCAGTGGGAGAAAGGAGGGCATTTATTTGCAGGGCACCAAACAAGGAGAATCAGGCAACTCACACTTAAGACCCAACCTCCCCAGTGGCTTACAGTTAAGGGTTTGTTAAGGCAAGGAAAGAGTGGTTATGGGCAAAAATCATAAATCGGGCCAGGTGCTGTGGCTCACGTTTGTAATCCCAGCATTTTGGAATGCCAAGGCAGGTAGATCACCTGAGGTCAGCAGTTCAAGACCACTCTGGCCAAAATGGAAAAATCCCATTTCTACTAAAAGTACAAAAATTAGCCAGGTGTGGTGGCAAGCGCCTGTAATCCCCAGCTACTCGGGAGGATGAAGCAGGACAGTCACTTGAACCAGGGAGGTGGAGGTTGCAGTGAGCCAAGATTGCACCACTGCACTCCAGCCTGGGTGACATGGTGAGACTCTGTCTCAAAAAAAATCATAAATCAATACATGGAGGCTATACAGGACATTACAAAGCAGTGCCCACAGGCCACAGGAGAATTCAAAGATTTTCTGATTTGCAATTGGTTAAGGAGGGAAAACTTCAGGAAAAAATTTAGGATCGGCAGAAAAGAATGTTAGCTCTGATTTATGGGCATGCTCCCTCCACGCCCTTCAGGAAGAAATGTATGACAAAGAATGGTGGCCAGCGTTCAGTCCTCAGTTTCCCCCTTATCTGAGGTCTGCATGCCACAGGAGCCATTTGATGGAGGTCTGGGTTTCTGAAAAACAACTCAGGGATATATGTTAAGATGTTATCTTCAGTTTCTAAAGGAACCCAAACATCCTGTGACTTCAACTTCCTTGGCTATTGTTTTAGGCTACCATTCCCTTCTTGCTTATCAAGTTGTTCATTTACTTCTCAAGGCTAGCTAGGTGCCTGGAATTTCCCTTGAAGAAATTCAAGATTTTTCTTTATTTCCATGCTTTGTGGGGAAGGTCATCCCTGGCAGGCCCCTAAGAGGGGTCCCTGCTCCATCTCAGAGTCTATGTATGACTGGAACTCTCATACATTGCTAGTGGGAGTGCAAAATGTTATAATCACTTTAGAAAATAGTCTGACCTCTTATAAAGTTAAACATACACTTACCATACAAACCACCAATCCCCTTTTTAGATGTGTACCCAAAGAAAATGAAAATAGATGTCTACTCAAAGACTTACATGCAGCTTTATTAATGATAGCCAAAAATTAGAAAGAGCCCACATGTCCATCAACTAGTGAATAGATAAGTGTATTGTGGAAGACCCACACTATGGAATGCTCCTCAGCCATAAAAAGGAAAAAATTAACATAAATATAGGTAAACTGACACCCATTTCACTTGAGAGGAATATGGCCTTCTAGTGAGAATGAGTAATGAAGGTGTGATATTGAAGAGTTGGCCCAGCTGTACTCATGCACTGCTGTCCACTCTGTCATCCATAGCCTCCTTCAGCCTCAGTTCCTGTTTTTTAAAATGAGAACAACGTTCATCTCAACACATAAAATTGGCAAAACAACAATAACTATGTTGTAGAGAATTCAGAAAATTGATGCTCTCCAACAGCTAGTGTGATCCTCAGGAGCACAGTCTAGGAATGTGAAAAAAAGCCTTAAAACGTGCAGATCTCCTGACCCAGCCATTCCACTTTTAGGCAATTATCCTAAGACTATAATCACTTATGATGAACATATTGGTCCTAGTGACATTGACAAAGTTACTCATTTTATCTGATGTATGTTAGTTTCAGAAAAATAATGCCAATATTATTAGTAATAATAACACTATGATCTACATAAAAAAAAAAACTTTGTGTTATGTCACTTACCTCAAAATAGCCCGACATGATACTTTTACAGATTTCACAGGTGAGGAAAATGTTGTGCCTAATGATACACATCTAGTAAGTATATCCTTAGTCATCAGGATGCAAACCTGAACAGTCTAAGATAATCCTCACTGTTAGCCACTGTCTTACACAGCCAGATATACAAGGCCTGGGCAATTGCACCGTTAGAAATTCAAATAACTATGTTTTAGAGACTGCTAGTAAAGACTACATCAAACAAATCAATACATTGAACATTAATTCTAGAACTGGCTCATTGCTGTTCCCTTTTACAGATATGAGCCAAAGTATAACTTTATAACAGATAAATGTCACCTAATTCTTCTGAGTTCGATCCCAGGTTATCAATTTCCTCTTCCTTCTAGTTTATTAGACAAAATGTAAAGAACAGTTGGTCTGTCAAGGAGTTCTGGAAGTTTATTAACACATTAATAGGGCAACAGAAATTGTTAGATTAGATTAGAGCTAAGGAATGATGGCAAGGTGTTCCCCTGCCCTGCAAAGACCATTTTGATTTCTAACCTGGGGACAGAGTCCTGGTTATGACTTTAAAGAACCTAAACACTGGGCATGGTGGCTGATGCCTGTAATCCCAGCCCTTTGGGAGACTGAGGGGGGTGAATCACTTGAGGTCAGGAGTTTCCAACATGGTGAAACCTCATCTCTACTAAAAATACAAAAATTAGCCAGGCATGGTGGCGAGCGCCTGTAATCGCAGCTACTCAGGGAGCAGAGAGAGGAGAATCACTTGAATCCGGGAGGCGGAGGTTGCAGTAAGCAGAGATCATGCCACTGCACTCCAGCCTGGGCTACAGAGTGAGACTCCATCTCAAAA
>NW_012114142.1:0-1610 GCF_000951035.1 Colobus angolensis palliatus | reverse complement strand
CACATTGACATGAATGAATGAATGAATGAATGATTAAGGAAGAAGGGAAGAAGGGAAAGTTTTTCTTTTTCTTTTCTTTTTTTTTTTTTTTTTTTGAGATGGAGTTTCACTCTTGTTGCCCAGGCTGGAGTGCAGTGGTGCAATCTTGGCTCACCAGAACCTCTGCCTCCCCAGTTCAAGTGATTCTCCTGCCTCAGCCTCTCGAGTAGCTGGGATTACAGGTGCACGCCACCACACCCGGCTAATTTTGTATCTTTAGTAGAGACAGGGTTTCTTCATGTTGATCAGGCTGGTCTCCAACTCCTAACCTCAGGTGATCTGCCTGCCTCGGCCTCCCAAAGTGCTGGGATTATAGGCATGAGCCACCACGCCCTGCCAGGGAAGTTTTTCTTTACAGAAGAGTATCATCTAATAATATAGAAGAAATGATGGACTTTAAAAATCAGCATCTGGTCAGGGCACGGTGGTTCACACCTGTAATTCTAGCATTTTGGGAGGCTGAGGTGGGCAGATTGCCTGAGCTCAGGAGTTCAAGACTAGCCTGGGCAACATGGCGAATCCTCGTCTCTACTAAAAACACAAGAAATTGGCTGAATGCGATGGCTCACGTCTGTAATCACAGCACTTTGGGAGGCCGAGGCAGGCAGATCACAAGGTCGAGAGATCGAGACCATCCTGGCCAACATGGTGAAACCCTGTTTCTCCTAAAAATACAAAAAATTAGCTGAGTGTGGTGGCACGTGCCTGTAGTCCCAGCTACTCAGGGGGCTGAGGCAGGAGAATCGCTTGAACCCAGGAGGCGGAGGTTGCAGTGAGCCGAGATCGTGCCACTGCACTCCAGCCTGGTGACAGAGCGAGACTCCATCTCAAAATAAATAAATAAATAAATAATAAAAATAAATAAATAAAAATACAAAAAATTAGCCAGTCTTGGTGGTGCACACCTGTAATCCCAGCTACTTGGAAGGCTGAGGCACAAGAAGTGCTTGAACCTGGCAGGTAGGGGTTGCAGCTAAGATAGTTCCACTGCACTTCAGCCTGGGCAAAAGAGTGAGACTCTGTCTCAAAAAAAAAAAAAAATCACCATATGGCAAGTGTCACAGTGGCGGCTGATTCAGGTAGGACTCTTCAATGAACACCATGGCTGGTGGGTAAAGATTTGACGAAGAACAAGGTATTAGCATGGTCTTTGACTATCTCCTCACAAAATACTATTCAATTACAAATTGAGAAATGTCTTTATAGTGAGATACTTGGCAGATATCAGCTTGGCTAGGTAATCAAGGTTAACATCACCAGCAATGGGACAGGTTGACAACAGATGTCTCCTGCTGGAATGCACTGAGAACAGCATAGCTTTTTTTTTTTTTTTTTTTTGTGAGACAGAGTTTCGCTCTTGTTGCCCAGGCTGGAGTGCAATGGCATGATCTCGGCTTACCGCAACCTTTGCCTCCCAGGTTCAAGTGATTCTCCTGCCTCAGCCTCCCAAGTAGCTAGGATTACAGGTGCCCGCTGCCATGCCCAGCTAATTTTGTGTTTTTAGTAGAGATGGGGTTTTTGTGGTCGGGCTGGTCTCGAACTCCCAATCTCAAGTGATCCACCCACCTTGG
>NW_012114141.1:11626441-11628816 GCF_000951035.1 Colobus angolensis palliatus | reverse complement strand
GGTCCCAGGACCAACTTAGAGCTTGGGACCCTAGCGCGCTAGTAATAAATAACTCTCTGCTGTGAACTTCGTGTCGGTGATCCTTCGCGACGACCCCTGCCCAGGAGGGAATCGAGAGTTCGGTTCCAACAATGTCTTCCCCGGACACCCAGCTTTAAATTTCTGTCTCTTGTGCTCTTTCCCTTTATTTCTCAACCCAGCTGAGACACTTAGGAAATAGAAAAGAACCCACGTTAAACATCAGGAGCAGGTTCTCCCAATATTCACATCCCTTGTAAGTTGGATTCCTAGGTATATTTTTCTCTTTGCAGCAACTGTGAATGGGAGTTCACGCATGATTTGGCTCTCTGTTTGTCTGTTATTGGTGTATAGGAATGCTTGTGATTTTCGCACATTGATTTTGTATCCTGAGACTTTGCCCAAGTTGCTTATCAGTTTAAGGAGATTTCGGGCTGAGATGATGGGATTTTCTAAATATACAATCGTGTCATCTGCAAACAGGGACAATTTGACTTCCTCTTTTCCTAACTGAATACCCTTTATTTCTTTCTCTTGCCTGATTTCCCTGTCCAGAACTTACAACACTATGTTGAATAGGAGTGGTGAGAGAGGGCATCCCTGTCTTGTGCCAGTTTTCAAAGGGATTGCTTCCAGTTTTTGCCCATTCAGTATGACACTGGCTGTGGGTTTGTCATAAATACCTCTTATTATTTTGAGATACGTTCCATCAATACCTAGTTTATTGAGAGTTTTTAGCATGAAGCGCTGTTGAATTTTGTTGAAACCCTTTTCTGCAGCTATTGAGACAATTATGTGGTTTTTGTCTTTGGTTCTGTTTATGTGATGGATTACGTTTATTGACTTGCGTATGTTGAACCAGGCTTGCATCCCAGGGATGAAGCTGACTTGATCTTGGTGGATAAGCTTTTTGATGTGCTGCTGGATTTGGTTTGCCAGTATTTTGTTGAAGATTTTCGCATCAATATTCATCAGGGATATTGGTCTAAAATTCTCTTTTTCTGTTGTGTCTCTGCCAGGCTTTGGTATCAGGATGATGCTGACCTCATAAAATTAGTTAGGGAGGATTCGTTCTTTTTCCATTGATTGGAATCTTTCAGAAGGAATGGTACCAGCTCCTCTTATACCTCTGGTAGAATTCGACTGTGAAGCCATCTGTTTCTGGGCTTTTTTTACTTGGTAGGCTATTAATTATTGCCTCAATTTCAGAGCCCGTTATTAGTCTATTCAGCAATTCAACTACCTCCTGGTTTAGTCTTGGGAGGGTGTATGTGTCCAGAAATTTATCCATTTCTTCTAGATTTTCTAGTTTCTTTGCATAGAGGTGTTTATAGTATTCTCTGATGGTAGTTTGTATTTCTGTGGGATCAGTGGTGATATCCCTTTATCAGTTTTTATTGTGTTTGCTTGATTCTTCTCTCTTTTATTCTTTATTAGTCTTGCTAGTGGTCTGTCCATTTTGTTGATCTTTTCAAAAAACCAGCTCCTGAATTCATTGATTTTTTGAAGGGTTTTTTGTGTTTCTATCTCCTTCAGTTCTGCTCTGATCTTAGTTATTTCTTGCTTTCTGCTAGCGTTTGAATTTTTTTGCTCTTGCTTCTCTAGTTCTTTTAATTGTGATGTTGGGGTGTCAATTTTAGATCTTTCCTGCTTTCTCTTGTGGGCATTTACTGCTATAAATTTCCCTCTACACACTGCTTTAAATGTGTCCCAGATATTCTGGTACGTTGTGTCTTTGTTTCATTGGTTTCAAAGAACATCTTTATTTCTGCCTTCATTTCGTTATTTACCCAGTAGGCATTCAGGAGCAGGTTGTTCAGTTTTCATGTAGTTGTGCAGTTTTGAGTGAGTTTCTTAATTCCTGAGTTCTAATTTGATTGCACTGTGGTCTGAGAGACAGTTTGTTGTAATTTCTGTTCTTTTACATTTGCTGAGGACTGCTTTACTTACAACTATGTGGTCAATTTGGAATAAGTGTGATGTAGTGCTGAGAAGAATGTATATTCTGTTTATTTGGGGTGGAGAGTTCAGTAGATGTCTATTAGGTCTGCTTGGTGCAGAGCTGAGGTGAAGTCCTGGATATCCTTGTTAACCTTCTGTCTCGCTGATCTGCCTAATATTGACAGTGGGGTGTTAAAGTCTCCCATTATTATTATGTGGGAGTCTAAGTCTCTTTTTAGGTCTCTCAGGACTTGCTTTATGAATCTGGGTGGTGCATATATACTTAAGAGAGTTAGTTCTTCTTGTTGAATTGATCCCTTTACTATTATGTAATGGCCTCCTTTGTCTCTTTTGATCTTTGTTGGTTTAAAGTCTGTTTTATGAGATACTAGGATTGCAACTCCTGCTTTTTTTTT
>NW_012114141.1:11617379-11623270 GCF_000951035.1 Colobus angolensis palliatus | reverse complement strand
TGC
This sequence comes from Colobus angolensis palliatus, assembly GCF_000951035.1. Lineage (NCBI taxonomy): Eukaryota > Metazoa > Chordata > Mammalia > Primates > Cercopithecidae > Colobus > Colobus angolensis. Next base: position 11,623,267 of record NW_012114141.1, on the reverse strand, counting down.
CCAGCTAATTTTGTATTTTTAGTAGAGACGGGGTTTCTCCATGTTGGTCAGGCTGGTCTTGAACTCCCTACCTCAGGTGATTCGCCCGCCTTGGCCTCCCAAAGTGCTGGGATTACAGGCACGAGCCACTGCGCCTGGACCTAAGGTTAATACTGTTATATGTGAATTTGATCCTGTTATTATGATGTTAGCTGCTTATTTTGCCCATTAGTTGATGCAGTTTCTTCCTAGCATTGATGGTCTTTACAATTTGGCATGTTTTTGCAGTGGCTGGTACTGGTTGTTCCTTTCCATGTTTAGTGCTTCTTTCAGGAGCTATTGTAAGACAGGCCTGGAGGTGACAAAATCTCTCAGCATTTGCTTGTCTGTAAAGGATTTTATTTCTCCTTCACTTATGAAGCTTAGTTTGGCTGGATATGAAATTCTGGGTTGAAAATTCTTTTCTTTAAGAATGTTGAATATTGGCCCCCCCTCTCTTCTGGCTTGTAGGGTTTCCGCTGGGAGATCTGCTGTTAGTCTGATGGGCTTCCCTTTGTGGGTAACCAGACCTTTCTCTCTGGTTGTCCTCAATATTTTTTCCTTCATTTCAACCTTGGCGAATCTGACAATTATGTGTCTTGGGGTTGCTTTTCTTGAGGAGTATCTTTGTGGTGTCCTCTGTATTCCCTGAATTTCACTGTTGACCTGCCTTGCTAGGTTGCCTGGATAATATCCTGAAGAGTGTTTTCCAGCTTGGTTCCATTCTCCATGTTACTTTCAGGTACACCAATCAAACGTAGATTTGGTCTTTTCACATAGTCCCATATTTCTTGGAGGCTTTGTTTGTTTATTTTTACTCTTTTTTCTCTACACTTCTCCTCTCGCTTCATTTCATTAATTTGATCTTCAATTACTGATACCCTTTCTTCCACTTAATCAAATCTGCTACTGAAGCTTGTGCATGTGTCACTCGTGCCATGGTTTTCAGCTCCATCAGGTCATTTAAGGTCTTCTCTACACTTTTATTCTAGTTAGCCATTCGTCTAATCTTTTATTCAAGTGAGCCATTCATCTAATCTCTCTAATCTTTTTTTCAAGGTTTTAAGCTTCTTTGTGATGGGTTTCAATATCCTCCTTTAGCTCAGAGAACTCTGTTATTACCAACTTTCTGAAGCCTACTTCTGTCATCTCGTCAAAGTCATTCTCCATCCTGTTTTGTTCCATTGCTGGCGAGGAACTGCCATCCTTTGGAGGCAAAGAGGCGCTCTGGTTTTTAGAATGTTCAGCTTTTCTGCTATGGTTTCTCCCCATCTTTGTGGTTTTATCTATCTTTGGTCTTTGATGATGGTGACCTACAGATGGGGTTTTGTTGTGGATGTCCTTTGTGTTGATGTTGATGCTATTCCTTTCTGTTTGTTAGTTTTCCTTCTAACAATCAGGTCCCTCAGCTGGGGGTCTGTTGGAGTTTGCTGGAGGTCCACTCCAGACCCTGTTTGCCTGGTTTCACCAGCGGAGGCTGCAGAACAGCAAATATTGCAGAACAGCAAATATTGCTCCTGATCCTTCCTCTGCAAGCTTCATCTCAGAGGTGGCACCCGGCTGTATGAGGTGTCAGTCAGTCTTTACTGGCAGTTGTCTCCAAGTTAGGCTACACAGGGTCAGGGACCCACTTGAGGCGATCTGTCCATTCTCAGAGCTCAAACACCATGCTGGGAGAACCACTGCTCTCTTCAGAGCTGTCAGACAGGGACGTTTAAGTCTGCAGAATTTTCTGCTGCCTTTTGTTCAGCTATGCCCTGCCCCCAGAGGTGGAATCTACAGAGGCAGGCGGGCCTCCTTGAGCTGTGGTGGGCTCCACCCAGTTCGAGCTTCCCAGCCACTTTGTTTACCTACTCAATCCTCAGCAATGGCGGACGCCCCTTCCCCAGCCAGGCTTGCTGCCTCGCAGTTTGATTTCCAACTAGCAGTGAGCAAGGCTCCGTGGGCGTGGGACCCAGTGAGCCAGATGCAGGATATAATCTCCTGGGGTGCTGTTTGCTAAGGCCATTGCAAAAGCGCAGTGTTTAGGTGGCAGTGACCCGATTTTCCTGGCACAGTCTGTCAGGGCTTCCCTTGACTAGGAAAGGGAAATCCCCCAACCACTTGCACTTCCCGGGTGAGGCAATGCCCCACTCTGCTTCAGCTCACCCTCCTCCGTGGGCTGCACCCACTGTCCGACCAGTCCCAATGAGATGAACCAGGTACATCAGTTGGAAATGCAGAAATCACCCTACTTGTGCGTCTATCTGAGCTATCTGGTTTTTTAACAGAATTTATATTATTGGATCTAAAACCTCATTCAGAAAGCACCTACTGAAAGCCTACTATGATTCACACTAGGCTGTAATACTGAATAACATACTCAGGTCTGCCTTCATAGAGCCTCCGTTCTAGTGGAAAGAGCTAGATAAGAAACAAGCACACCATTCAATATATAGTTTGTCATATGGTGGCAAATATTAGTAAGACAACAGGAGGAAGGAACTATGGTATGGGGATGGTTACTATTTTATATAGGGTAATCAAGAAATAGATTTTGGGGAGGTGACATTTGAGCATAAAGAATTAAATGAAGTGAGAGAGCAGGCCATGTAGATATCAGGGGAAGATATTTCCCAAGTAGAGAGAACAGTAATTGCAAAGGCCTGACAAAGGGAGCACGCTTAGAATTTTCCAGGAACAGCAAGGAGGCCAATGAAGATGGAGGAGAGTAAGCTAGTGGGTATTCCATAAGAGCAGGTAATTTTTTCTGCTTTGTTTACTGCTGTATCCTCAGCACAAGAGACAGTGTCCAATATATAGTAAACACTCAACAAATATTTGCTGACTAAATGAATATATGAGGACAGGGAGAAAGAAAAGGATGTAGATCACATAGGGCCTCATAAATCACTGTAAGAACTTTGGATTTTACTGAGTAAAAAGAGTAGCCCAGGATTGCTGGGACCTGTAGTAGTTCTGTTTTTAATGTCATTAGAAACCTCCAGACTGTTTCCCTTAATGGCTGTATCAATCTACATTCCCAACAATAGTGTACTAGAGTTCCTTTTTCTCCATACTCTTGCCAACATTTATTATGCTTTGACTTTTTGATAGTAGCCATCCTAACAGGTATGAGGTGATACCTCATAGTAGTTTTGATTTGCACTTCCCTGATGATTAATGGTATTGAGCAATATCACATATTTCATATACCCATTGTCTATTTTCATGTCTTCCTTGGAGAAATGTTTATTCAGGTATTTTGTCCATTTTTAAATTGGGTTGTTTTTCCCCTATTGAATTGTATGAGTTCTTTATAAATTTTGGATGTTAATCCTTAACCAAGTATATGGTTTGCAAATATTGTTTTCCTAATCCATAGGCTGCTGTTTTATTTTGTTATTTCCTTTGTTGTACTTTTTAATTTTATGCAGTCCCACTTATTTGTTTTTGTCTTTGTGGTCTGAGCTTTTGGTGTGATAGCAAATAAAACAATAATAATAATAATTGCCAAAGCCAATGTTCAAGCGTTTTCCCCTTTGTTTTATAGTTTCTGGTTTTATATTTAGGTATTTTATTCATTTTATTTGAAGTTTGGGTATGATTTAAGGATCCAATTTCATTATTTTGCATGTTGAAATACAGTTTTTCCAGCACCATTTATTGAAGAGACTATTCTTTCTCATTGTGTCCTCTTGGTACCCTTTTCAAAAATTAGTGCACTCTATATGTTTGGATTTATTTCTGGACTCTCTGTTCTACTGGTCTATGTGTCTGTTTTTATGGCAGTACCATGCTGTTTTGACTACTATAGCTTTGTAATATAATTTTAAATCAGAACGTGTGATGCTTCCAACTTTTTTTTTTTCTCAGAATTGTTTTGACTATTAGGGGTCTTTCATGGACCCATACAATTTTAGGATTGTTTATTTTTATTTCTGTGAAGAATGCCATTAGAATTTTGAGATGGATTGCATTGAGTCTGTATATTGCTTTGGGTAATGTGAACATTTAAAAAATATTAATTTTCCAACCCACGAACTCAGGGATATCGTTCATTTGCATTTTTTTCTTCTAATTTCTTTCATCAATGTTTTATAGTTTTCAGTGTATACATGGTCTACAGCTTATAATGGTCTGACTTATAATTTTTCAACTTTACAATGGTGCAAAACCATCAAAATTTCAACATAATGTATAGCATTCAATGAGCTACATGAGCTATTCAACGCTCTAAAAAGAACAAGATCTTGTCATTGCCACAACGCGAATGAACCTAGAGGACATTATGCTAAGTGAAATAAGTCAGACACAGAAATGAAAATATTGCATGAATAACTCACCTATATGTAGAATCTTTTTAAAAAATATCAAATATACAGAGATAGAGAACAAAACAATGGTTACCAGGGATTGGGGGAGGGCAGGAAATGGGGAGATGGAGGTCAGAGAATACAAAGTGGCAAATATGTATGATTAACAGTTCAGATCTAATGTACGACATGAGAACTATAGGTAATAAAATTGTCCTGTATGTGAGGCTCAGGCTAAATGAGTAGATTTTACCTGCTCCTGCCACAAAGACAAACAGAAGGGTAACTATGTGAGATGATGATTATGTTAATTTGCTTCATCATAGTAACCTTTCTGCCATGTATATGCATCCCATAACATCATGTTGTATGCCTTACTTATACACAATAAAAATTATTTAAGAAAAACATAGCCATTAAAGGGGTCTGAGCAGAGAAGTGCCATGATCTGTCTTAGATTTTAATGGATCACTATATTTACAATAGATTAGACTTTAGGGAGAAAGGACTGAAGTAGAGAGAATAGGAAGAAGGTTGTTTCAATGATAAACTGCATCAAACAGTAGAATCAGCATATCTTGCACAATAATTATGTAAGATCTGAAACACAGTGACTTATAAAGCTGAAGGGATGGTATATGTTCAGCATGGGTCAGACTAAGCTATGTAGTAATGAGCCAAGCTAAATATTCCAGTTAGATCTTCAGGTGGTGGGGGTGCAGTTGATAACCTGATCCTCAGTTTTACCAATTTAGAGGGTCTTTTGTCAATTCACACATGACAGGCTCTTGAAATAAACTCAAGTCAACCAAAGTCCCACAAGGAAGACTGTAGACATATCTCACAGAACAACTAGTACAGGTCATTGGCATGGACAGAGACTGATTAAGGAGTGAGCTAACTAGGCAGTTTCCAAGGTGCCAATTTATAAGGGTTATGAAAATGTCACTGGAATTATATCAAATTGAAATAATTGTTTTTAACTAGACTCCTCCCAGAGAGACTAGTCCCTGAAGATAGCTCTCCAATGAACAATGCCGGCAGCTGACGAACGATGCTCACGGTGTTCATACTCACATGTATTTGTCTGCTCTCTCCTTGACTCTGGACTATACATGTGACTCATTTCTCACCAATAGAATGAGGTGGAGGTGACCCTGCATGGCTTCAGAGTTTAGGTCAGAAGGAGCCTTACAGCTTCCACTTTTTTTCTAAGAACATTCACTCTGAGAAAGCCATTGGCTGTGTAAAAAGCCCACTACACTGCTGTAGAAACCACGTGAAGGGGCTCTGAAGCTGTATGGAGAAAGAGAAGGCCCGGAGGAGCCTGGCCTTGCAGTCATTCTGTAAGGCAGCAGGCATATCTTGAATGCCCTAGACCAGATGAGTTACTAGCTGAATACCCCTGAGTGACTAGTCAAAAATCATCCTGCCAAATTCTCCCTAAATTCTGGACAACAGAGTCATGAAAAAATACAATGATTTTTACTTTAAGTCACTAAGTTTTGAGGCAGTTCATTATGCAACAATAGCCATTATAAAAAGAACAATAGCGTATGTGTTTGGTAGGAATAA
>NW_012114141.1:11588810-11617274 GCF_000951035.1 Colobus angolensis palliatus | reverse complement strand
CCACCTCGCCTGGCTAGTTTTTTGTATTTTTTAGTAGAGACGGGGTTTCACCATGTTAGCCAGGATGGTCTCGATCTCCTGACCTCGTGATCCCTCCGTCTCGGCCTCCCAAAGTGCTGGGATTACAGGCTTGAGCCACCGCGCCCGGCCTTGGTAGGAATAATTTAACAAACCACTTAGAAGACTCCCATAAGGCCCGATCATAGGCATAATGACTGAGCATCATTACACCAACTTCTAATGAAAGAGGCTAGCTGCAGTTATATAACGGTAGAGGATGCATGTGAAACCAGACTTTTTAATTTCTTAGGGCAGTGGAGGAGAGGAAGCATTACCAACAGCGACCTTCCTCAGTCTTTCTCCCACAGCACAGGGTGTGGGTCTAAGTTGGGATACTGGTCACCGCTTCTCTTTTCCAGGAGACTCATTCAGAGGAAAAAGAAATCGCATGTCAGTATGTTGCTCTTTGAGTACTGTATTAACATTATTAACATACGGGGAACAGATATCTTTGTTGGAATTGTGTTTGAGGTAGAAACTAGATGTTTGAGGCAGACACTAGATTTTGGGGTTTTTTACCTTTTTTTTTTTTTTTGAGATCGATAGAGTCTCAATCTGTCACCCAGGGCTGCTGGTGAGCAGTGGTGTGATCATAGCTCACTGCAGCCTAAACCTCCTGGGCCCAAGCCATCCTCCTGCCTCAGTCTCAGCCTCAAGAGTCACTGAGACTATAGGTACGAGCCCCAGTGGACACTAGATTTTTAAAATTCCTGGAAAGACACAGTCCCAACTTCATGTTTTAATAACCTATACTGTATGGTCCTAATCGTTTTAGGATGGAAAAATATTTTTCCGTAGCTATTGATTGCCATATTTCTAAAAGCTTTATGTACATCCATTCTCAATATAGGATAAATAACACTCACATTGTAATTTGGTCATCATTATCTAAGATTGCAAGTATAGGCATTATTTTATGATTATCTAAGTCTCCTCCAAGACCATCCCCAACAAAATGAGTCAGGTTTAGCTTTTTTCACTTATGGGATTCAGTGTATAAGTAGCTTATTAGTATGTAGTATGATTTGATTTGAAAATATGTATATTCTAGAAGACATACAATCAGAAGAAAACTTCATTTAGTCTTTGGTATAATTCCTAAGGACAGTAACACTTAACAATAACCAACTTTAAAGGAATATTCATTTATGGTAAACACTATGCTAGATAAGTCTTATAAATTTCACATGAAACCCATAAGGTAGATATTATTACAATTTACATTTTACATCTAATCATATTAGAAAGCTAAGGCTTAGAAATCTTAAATATTCACTCATGGTTAAGTAACAGTACCTAGCTCCTAAATCTGTGTTCTTACAACATTATATTATTGGTGATTATAACAAGGCAAGACCTGGCTGTAAAAGTTTATAAAGATAATCGTTGGCCACTAAGAAGATAACTTTTTTGGTTTAAAACTCTGTCTCAATCACTTGAACCCGGGAGGCGGAGGTTGCAGTGAGCCGAGATCACGCCTCTGCACTCCATCCTGGCAACAGTGAGACTCCATCTCAAAAAAGAAAAAGAAAAAAAAAGAAAAAAACTCTGTCTCAAACTTCAGAATATAAAAGGTAGAACATATTTGTGTTGTTTATTATCAACACTGGAAAACTATGGAAATATTCATTTGTATTAGATTACCACATACATTTTTATACAAAATTACAAAGAATTGCTATAGTTTATCCCCAGGAAAGCATTTCACTGAACTTTTATACCCTTGGGATAAATACGAGAAAAAGGAACAGTAAAATCTTGAAAAGCATTCGAACCCATTTCAACATCACGTGTGATTCTGGCATGCTTCTCCATTTATTTCTCCTTTAGGGTTTTCACAGTATTGATGACATGCCCACGAAAAAGGGAAAAATAGTCATGATTGAAAATATGGATCTGATTTAAATGCTCATGAAAATTCCAATTTCAACACTCAATATTTGGTGGACTTGTGTGTTTGTGGCCAAAAGACATAAATTCTTTAATGTAAAAACTGGTAAAGTTAGGTTTTTTCATTTAAAAGCGTGTTGAGTTAGCTTCTTTGCTGTCCAACTCAAATATCTTTGAAGTTCCAGAGATCTTATAACAATGCTGAAAATTAATACAACTTATCTAAGGCCAGCCTTAGGAATGTGTTTCTAACTATAAGGCTAATGGAACTAGTTGAAGAAAAACCAGATGGCCCAATGATGCTTTGCCCTTAAATAAGACAGAATCCCTTATTTAAAAGAATGGAAAAAAATAGAGTAGGAGACTTCATCCTTTTTCCATTTTCCCCCACAGATCTGGGGCAATAACCAAAACGAGTGACATTCTCCTGCAGAATGCTGCTTTTCCGGGATTCCAAAGGGATGCCTAGCAACTTTACAATCGTGTTGAAACCATATCTGCCAGAACATAGTAGGATGTGGAGTAGGGAGGTGTTCAGGATGGAGGAAAGTTGTGCTAGCCTGAAAGTGGTACTCTTTGCCTCTAGTCCCCAGAAACAAAGAGCCATAAGAGTAAGAGCTTGGCTGCTCATTATGGGGATGGGGGAGGGTACCTTTTATCATGTGTCTATCACTTTAGCCCTACAGAGAACCAGGCATGGGTGGCAAGAAAATCCTTGAATCATGCTCACAGATTGTATTTTCTTCTAGAATCATTTCTTATTGTCAGAAAAAAAAAAGAAACTCACAATGAGAGGATTCTTTCCTAAAATTTGAATAAAATATAATTTAGTCTATTAAAAATGCAACTCTCTTTTCAAAACTTTTCTGTCCAGCTAGGAAAGTTCTTCAGCACCATTTTTGGCACTTGCATTTCTTTAAGCAGCATGGAAAGGGTGAAGAGCTCTGAAAGCAACCAAAAAAAATAAAATTAAAAAAGTCCTTTGTAGAACATATTGCACCAACTGCTTCCAATCACTGGTTTCCAATTACTGTCAAACAAGAATTCTGTTGGATTTCTTTAGCTATTTTCCTCTTTATCTTGATTTTGAATTTTTAAAAATGAATAATTTAGAGAGAACTGAAATTGTCATCTATAAATTTTATCATTCCTTCTTTGCATAGCTATGGTAAATGACTTGAAAGCATTCATAATACATGTTCTCACTTTCTGAACAAATTCCTTGAAAACAGTACAAAGAGTTATGTGCCAATTTTCTAGAAGATGAGATTGTGAATTAAATCATTTCTATATGTGGGAAAATTATACAAATCTACCAATACTAATGGCATGTGTCACTTTGAGAATTAAGGTTTGATTCCTATCTTGATATAAGTCCAAGCTCATAACCTCTACTCTCAAGATTCTTCCACCAACTTAGTTGGGCCCCTCATCCACAAAGTTTTCCCTACCTATATCATTGGTGAATAAATAAAATGTTGTTATACTGACTGCCTGACTGCCTGTTTTTAAAAAATGGAATGTAATAGAGTTTGATTGTTTACATTCAGGTCACTTTTCATAAAAGTTTCACTGTCTCTTCTTGGTAAGAGTCCATGCCACTTGGGTTATGAAATGGACAGAAAAGGTCTCTGAGTCTCTAGTAAGTCTCCTTATTTCCTTAAGGGAATACTCTCAAGGGCCTTTGTTAGTGAAAACAAGCAAGTTGATGATTAATTTTTATAAGAACTAATGCATCAAACCTCAGAGCCCCTCTTTTCATCACAAATTTCATTTTCACTGCAGAGTTTGATTTAAATTGAGAATAGTTTCTAGATAGAGTTGAAAATCAAAAAAATAAAATAAAATCTGTGAAAGAAAAATCCAACCTTGCAAGCTACTCTTTCTCATTAGGATGAAGGCTTCCATTCAGGGTTTTGTTGCTATGATGCTTCATCATTTTTCCTCTAAGGAGGGAAATAAGAATTCATTCCTGAGTGCAGAGTATTCTGAGCAACTCCTCCCACTGACTATGTGAGTAACAGGGGAGAGAAAGAATTTAGGGTTATTTCCTATGTTACTAAAAATTTGAGTTTTTTGTTTTTTCATGTATTCAAGTATCCTACTAAACACTGAAAACTGGGAAGGAAATGTCTGAACAAGGTGTCTTCGTGAAGAGTGCAGCATTTGTGGACATTTTCAAGAAGCACGATGCCCTCAGTGTGAGGAACCACGCCCACAACACAGCCTTTCAAATGTAGCCCTATCTGTACAAGCAGCCTGACTATTTTTTAATCAACTTTACTATTCCTGAAAAACACTCATTTTAGAAAATTATTTTCCACAATTGGATTTTAAATGTGTCTTCAAGAATATTAGGTTTCAAGAAGCCACTGTTGAGGATTTCTCAGCACAAAAAATGAGTAAGAATACTTTTGTATCCACCTTAACAAATGTTTAAATAATTATCTAGGCTGGGTGCAGTGGCTCATGCCTGCAATCCCAGCACTTCAGGAGGCTGGGGGGTGACAGTGGATGGCTTGAGGTCAGGAGTTGGAAACCAGCCTGGCCCACATGACAAAAACCTGTCTCTACTAAAAATACAAATCAATAAATAAATAAGCTAGGCAATCCCAGCTACTCAGGAGGCTGAGGCAGGAGAAGCACTTGTACATGGCAGGCAGAGGTTGCAGTGAGCCAAGATCATGCCACTATACTCCAACCTGGGTGACAGGGTGAGACTATCTCAAAATAATAAAAATAAATACATAAATAGGTATCAAGTTCAAGGTCATAGGCTTCTGTTGCTAAGAACACAAATTGGGATGTGTTCCCATCTGTTTTCTTCACTCCCTAGGTCATTGTGAGGTGCCTAGGAGAAAAAGTTGAGTCTGTTAAGGACCTTAATGATTTCTGGTGGGTAGCAATTTTTATCATTATCATGTGTTTTTCAGTGATAGGAGTGTATAGCAAGGAAATTAAGCCAGAAATAGTGACTTCCACTCTAGAAATTTGCTAGTGTAAAAGTGGGAGATAAATGAAGAACTCAAAGGAGTAAACATAGTCATAAAAACATATTATTTAAATTTCTTGGAGAAGCAAAATTTGGACTTGATTCAGGTTTATAGCAGGGTTCTTCTACCATGGAACTACTGACATTTGAGCTGGATAATTCTTTGTTAGGAGGATCTTTCCCATGCAGATGCTGAAGAGCATCCCTGACCCCCACTAAGAGAGGACAATAGCACCTCCCCATACCAGCTGTGACAACCAAAATGTCTGTAGACATTGCCAAATATTGCCTAAGAGGTAAAGTCACCTCTATTTGAGAACTACTGGCTTACAGAAAGAAATATTTCCTTAAATAAGTTAGTTCACGAAATTGACCTTAGAAGAAAGGTCAATGATGGGGCAGGATTGCAAACATGCAGATGGGATCAAAGGCACCTATGTGGGAACTTATTTTGAAAGGAAAAAGGGGCAATTATAGAAGGGAAAGAATGGGAGCAGGGTGAAGAGATTTTGAGAAAGACAAGAGGCAGGTTGACAAATTGCCTTATTTTAGAAAAGCACAGAGGGGACACAGGTGGAAATCAGGAGTTGAAATTGGAAAATGTCAATAGCTCATGCTATAAGAGGGAAGTGAACAAAGTGTCAAATGAATCGTGGCTTTATGAGAACACTGAGGATCTATGTACAGAAGAATTCAATCAGAAAGGTCATACGGCTTCCTTCTGGAATACTCAGCCCATTGAAATTATTATGTGACTTCCTCCAGGAGAATTCATCTCCAGAAGTGACAGCTGAAAGAACAGATTTTGGTGTTCACCAAAAGTTGGGAATCAGCAAAGCCCACAAGCTAGAAAATCAAAGGAGAAATTATTCCTGTGATGCTATTAAGAACATTAATTATAATGATTTACAATAAAAGTAGCAAAGCTCTGGTAGATACTAGAGGATTGGGAAATAAGAGAGGGAAGGGATTTTTGGTTTGTTTGTTTTCCTAAGTCAACAAATCTTTATTAAAACCCGCAGTTACTAGGAGGAGGCCATGATGCTGGATGCGCTTTCTTTCTTTTTTTTTTTTTTTTTGAGAAGGAGTCTTGCTCTGTCACCAGGCTGGAGTGCAGTGGCCTGATCTCAGCTCACTGCAACCTCCGCCATCCGCCTTCCACCTTCCGCCTTCCGGGTTCAAGTGATTCTCCTGCCTCAGCCTCCCAAGTAGCTGGAATTACAGGCGTGTGCCACCACACCCAGCTAATTTTTGTATTTTTTAGTGGATACAAGGTTTCACCATGTTGGCCAGGATGGTCTCGATCTTTTGACCTCGTGATCCACCCGCCTTGGCCTCCCAAAGTGCTGGGGTCACAGGCATGAACCACCATGCCCAGTCAGGATGCACTTTCAAAGTTGATCTTCTCCACAATGTTCTTGGGCTTCATGCTTTCTCTTGGCTACAGATGAAGATCTGCCCTGACTCATCGGTGCTTCAGCCATATTTTCTCATCCATATCTTCAGCTGGCTGGCTGTCAAATCCCTGAGCATCTCAGCCAGCAGCCAGCAGTAAGTGTGCCAGTTGAATGATATCCATGACATGGCAGACAAATTTTCTAACAGCCTTCAAAGCCAGTTATACCTTCCAAAAGGGTCATGTTTTCATCCAGGGTTTGCCAGAAGGCCTGGAAGTGTCAAGTCTCCAGCAGATCCTGCAGGTACAATATCTGTTGGATCGGCTACTTTTCTTGATGTGCTTGGATGAACATGGGCTTGCACAGGGTGAAGTTGGTGAGGCATGGGTTGGTGAGAGCCTTTAGTGGGATCTGGGTGGTGACTGTGGTCTGAAAGAAGGCTGGGTTGAACTAGTACAACTTCAGGACAGTGAAGTTGGCTTCTAGATAGGCATTCTCCTTGACCTGCATCTCCACATAGCTGCCCAGGGTGGCCGGGTTCTCAGAATTATACCTGTTGATATTGTTAAGCAGCTTGCCCACATTCACTCTCATCTGCTAAAACATCACTATGACTATGGTCACCTTCCACAGCCAGGGCTGGAACAGGGAAGTTTTTTAACGAGAGAGAACGGGTTCTGTAAGAGTGACAATAGGAGAGAAGAATGGAAGTAGTGGTTCAAGAGCAGAGTTTCAAACCCAGGCGTCTTCACTTACCTGGTGCAATAAAGAGTCTAGAGAGGTTGTTGGAAAGTGATGAGGGTGACAAAATTATAGATTTAACATATTGAAAAAGTCATAAACACATATACTAAAATAACCAAAGAAAATGTTAAGGAAAGCTGTATAGAAAAATACAAATGATGTTAATAAAAATAAGGCTCTTTAAAAAAAAAAACTTTTAAACTTTTACAGTGTTAACTATGTTGACTTTTAAAAGAAAGAACTTTATAATCCATCATCTGTATCCAAAAATACTAAATCAAAATGTTCTATAAAGTGCCCACAAAATAAACTACTCAAACTTTAAATATGCTTAACAATTTTTCTTCAAATTTGGCTTCCTTTTCATTTCTCATTAGGAGCCGAAATCCTGCCAATGTTGAAATGTATAGTTTTACCTATTTTTAGTTAAATTAAAGTTTAAATACATTTTCATGATTTTTTTCTTTATGTTCCCATGTAAAAAGATCTTGGGCAACCTATTCAAGGTTCTCCCAAACAGGTTAGAATTTTGTTCAAATAAGAAAAAGTTAACCTCACTGCCATTCTTTGGTTAATGGAAGAATTAATTTTTTACATATTTTTGATTCCTTTTATCATAAAGAAGGTAAAGTGTGAGGAAAATAGCATTTAAGCTACTTTTATAAACTGATTTATTTACATTTAAGTTAAATTACCTTGTCTTTTAACTGCTTCTCATGCAGCATTTTAAGACAAATTCAGGTAAGACATAGCTATATAGTAGAGGAAAGGTCAGACCTCTAAAACTAGGCAGGTAGGAAGGAGCTGGTATGTCATTTCTGTTTTAAGCATTTCCATAAGTGACCACTAAATCAGGATTTCTCACCCTGATAAATAATTTTCAATTTTTATTTTCTATAGTTTATGTTAGAAAAACAAAGTATATTGAATATGCTTTTTTAAGCTACACATTCTCCTCTCCTTATTCTGATTCTTCATTTTATCCTTCTATCAATGTCACACCTTAAGACTCGCCACGTTAATCCAGTCTTTTGGAGTATTTTCTATTTTCTCAGTTTTTATAAATACCAATCAATCACTAATGAGTTAGAAGTCATTGTGAGTTTATTCAAACTATTGATATAGACAAAGTACAGAAACAAAAGCAAATCATCTTAACTGACTTACAACGTTTACTGAAGCTAAACAAATGTTTATAATGCAGAAATTTCACTTAAAGGTATATATTCATGATAAATGAGTATCTATGTCCACAAACATCCATGTTCAAAGCTGTTCATATCAGCATTATTCAGCATGTCCAAAAACTGGGAAGAATCTAAATATTCCTTAATAGGAAAAAAGATAATGGAATATTGTGCTGAAATAAAAAGAACTAATTACCAACAAATTTAATAATGTGACTAGATACAAGGTAAATGCTTTTAAAAATCAATAGTACTTTCAAATAATAGCAATGAACAATCCAAAAATGAAATTAAGAAAACAATCCCATTTGAAATAACAGCAAAAGGAATAAAACAAAATACCAAGGTATAAATATAGCAAAGGAAATGCAAGGCATATATAGTGAAAATGATAAAACATTGTTAAAGGAAATGAAATACGACCCAAATAAGTGGAAAGATGGGCCACATTCACAGATCAGAAGACTTAACATTGTTAAGAAGTAAATACTCCCAAAATTGATCTGCAGATTCAACGCAAACCCTATTAAAGTTCTAGCTGCCCTTTTTTGAAAACATTGATAGCTTGATGTTATCATTCATATGGAAATAAGAGACCCAGACTAGCTAAAACTATCTCAAAAAAGAACAAAGTTGAAGAACGGGCATTTCCTGATTTCAAAACCTACTACAAAGCTATAGTAATCAAGACAGCATTGTACTGGCATAAAAAGAAAAGATATAAAAATCAATGGAATAGAATTGAGAGATCAGAGATAAACCTTCACATTTTACGGTCAATTGATTTTCAATAAGGGTGTCATGATAATTCAATGGGAAAAAAAATTATCTTTCCAGTAATCGTTGTCTGTAAATTTTGTTATCTACATGCAAAAGAAAATGTGGACCTCTACTTCACCTCTTACACCAAAGCTAACTCAAAACAGATCATACACATAAATCTAGTATCTAAAACTATAAAACTCCTAGAAGAAAATATCAGAGTAAATCTTTGTGACCTTGGTAAAGATTTAAATGAACATTTCTTCAAAGAAGCTATACAAATAGGCAATAATAAACACATGGAAGAACGCTCAACATCATTAGTCATTAGGGAACTATAAATCAAAATCCAATGAGCTATCATATCACTTCATACCCAATAGCATGGCTATAGCCAAATAAGATGGACTATAGCTAGTATTGTTGAGGATTTGGAGAAGCTGAAGCTCTTGTAAATTGCTACTGTGAATGTACAATGGTGAAATCACTGTAGAAAATAGTTTGACAGTTCCTAAAAATGTTAAATATAGATAATGACCCATGGGTTGCACTCCTAGGTATACAGCCAACAAAATTAGAACATATTTCCACACAAAAGTTTCTACAAGAATGTGCATAGCAACATAATTTATAATAGCCAAAAAGTAGAAACAACTCAAATGTCCACCAACTGATGAATGTATAAATAAAACATGATATATTCATAAAATGGAATATTATCCAGCAATAGAAAAGAATGAAATACTGATGCATGCTACAAAAAGGATAAACCTTCAAAGCATTATGCTAAGTGAAAGAAGCCAGTCGCAAAGGACCACATATTATGATTCAATTTATGTGAAATATCCAGAACAGGCAAGTCCATATAGAGACAGAAAGTAGGTTAGTGGTTACCTGGAGCTAGAGCAGATTTGAAGATCAGGGGGCATATAGGCAAGAATGGGGAGCCACTGCTAATTTAACAATTTGAGATTTATGTGGGGATTTAAAAATTATATTTTGGTGATAATTGCACAACTGAACATACTGGAAATTGCTGAACTATGTACTTTAATGTGTGAATTTTATGGTATCTGAAATAGGTGTCAATAAAGCTGCTTTAAAAAAAAAAGAACCAACTAATGAAACATACAACATCACGATGATATGATAGCTGCCTTAAAGTTGTCTCGGAAGAAAATGCATATGAATATGTTTGATAAGTTGCAAATATTAGTATATTTATTATAACTACATGGAGAATGCAAAATTCACATATTTTTCAAGTGAATATATTTGGGATTTTCTTTTTTTTTTTTCTTTAAGACAGGGTCTCACTCTGCCATCCAGGCTGGAGTGCAGTGGTGTGATCATGGTTCACAGCAGCCTTGAAACTCTGGGCTCAAGCGATCCTCTCACCTCAGCCTGGCAAGTAGCTAGGACCACAGGCACGTACCACCATGCCTGGCTGAATTTTTTAATTTTCATTTTGTAGAGATGAGGACTCCCTATTTTGCCCAGGCTGGTCTTGAACTCCTGGGCTCAAGCAATCCTCCTACCTCGGCCGCCCAAAGTGCTGGAAATACAAGCGTGAGCCACTGTGCCTGGCTTCAAATTTTCCTAATTTAGATATCTAGCATAATAACTCTTACTAAATTATGCTTTGTGCTAATATAGTTGGACTAGGGGAAGGATATCGAAGAAATAGTCAGGTGGAACTGGTGGTTATGTTTTTTGTAACAATATTTTTTGCTACATTTCCCAACAAAGATCTCCTCATGAAGATCCACAGGAGAACTTTCTGTATTTTTATATCACTAAATCTCTGGCGAGTTTTTTAATTTACAGAAACTGATTATGTTTTCATCTTTAAGATGCCTGTGAAAAACACGGAGAAAAATGTGTCATCTTGGCAAGGAATAGGGCTTCAGGACATGCATGTTGTACACTGTGGTCACTCAGCTTTATTCTATTTTCCTACTCATATTCTCACTCTGCTTCAGTTCTCAGACTGACTTTGACTTGTTTTGACACAATACATATCTTGAAAATCTGTTTTAAATCATCTTTAGAAAGAGATGCTATAATGAACAAACAATAGCAATAACAAAGCAACATAGTTAAATCATTATCCAATTTACCACTCATATCTACTACAGAAGTCAAGAACACAGACAGCAATACCATAATAAGAAATACCCATATGTATAGACACAGGGACCCTGTTGCATGGGAATCACTGAACAAGCTTTTGTGGTGCCCTTTATGCTCGTTTTAATACCAGAAGTCTACTGACTAGAATAGAATCCTCAGAGGGACAGGGATTTGGGTCTATTTTGTTTACTTCTCCAATTCCAGCAGCAGGAACAGTGCCTACCTTATGGTAAGTACTTAATTAAGATTTGTTGAATTAATTAGAACTGCATGTAAAA
Source organism: Colobus angolensis palliatus (assembly GCF_000951035.1). Taxonomy (NCBI): domain Eukaryota; kingdom Metazoa; phylum Chordata; class Mammalia; order Primates; family Cercopithecidae; genus Colobus; species Colobus angolensis. The sequence continues at coordinate 11,605,831 of NW_012114141.1, read as the reverse complement.
TGTAGCTTTTACTTCCTCGGGGCCATGGCTACAATTAGACCAAAATTCTTTCAAACTACCATGAAAATGTAAGGTATACATACATGGTATATAACAGACAGAATTAAGTGAAAAGTACCTCACTGATATTGAGCAAACCAGTTAATATTTTGGTTTTCCTACTGGAATTGTTTTAAAAAGAGATAATAAAATTGTCTAGTCCAAAATGGAATTTTTCCATCTAAAACACTATTACTCTCAATTCTACAAATAAGATGCTCAATTATTTTTCCTTATATAAGTATAATGTGTTATGATAAGAAAACATATAACTTAATTTTTTATAACATGTCATTTCTTTAAATCAGCCAGTGATCTTGATATTTCAATTTCTCATGAAATATCCATTTGGTATTTCATGAAAAAGATGGAAAGGAGGCCTTTAAAAAAGACATACAAGGATGGGAAAACAGAGGAAGAGAGAATAGCAATAAACATACTGTAAGCTAGAAAGTGGGCAGATGAGCAAATACCAATTCAGCAGGCCTGAATCCTGAGTCAGCAACAGCAAACACTGAAAACCAAACCTGTTCCATGCCACAGAACTCTCAAAGGACTCAGAGACGAGCAGCAACAGGCGTTTTTGGAAGAGGGTGAAGGAATAGGGACTTAAAAGAAAAATGATTGGCTAAAAGCACTGTAAGAAGCAGTTCTTTTCTCAAAACCTCTTCACTATCCCATGTTACTATGTAAAAGCTCTTCCTTCACCCTAGCAAAAGACCGTAAGTTTATTTTCTAGAGAGGGCAAATGGAAGGACTTTGTACAGGGAAGTACAGGCACAGTTGAGAATGTAATTTTTGAACCAAAATTGGGCATGGACTGAACATATGCTTACTGGATGCCGAAATTCCCAATCTTCAGGACACTGGCAGCCAGACCTTTACCCTGCAGGCAGACGACTGGAAAACACTTCTCAGAGGAATCTCACCGGCCCATGAGTAAACATAAAATACTCACATTGGGTTGAACTACACACAACCTAGCTGACTATCCTAAACTGAAACTAAATGTCAACTGGCCCCACTCTCATACCAAGAGTTTATAGTTAGCTTTTAGCGTATAAGCAAGCAATTGATTTTTGTATATTTTATAGTCTGTGACCTTCCTAAGTTAGCTTAACAATTGTGAATAGTGTTTGTAGATTTGTTAGAATATTCTACATAATCAATCATGTCATCTGTGACTAGATGTTAGAATATTCCACATAATTAATCATGTCATCTGCGACTAGACTTTATTTTCTTTCTTGCCTAATTGCAAAGGCTAGGTTCTTCAAAGCTACATTTAACATAAGTGGTGAGAGTCAGTATGCTTGTTTTGTTCCTGACCTTGAAGAATACGTATTGTATCTTTCAACATTAAATATGATGTTAGCTATACATTTTTCATATATGGCCTTTCCAGATTAAGGAAATTCCTTTTGTTTCTAATTTGATGAAATGTTTTATCATAAATGGATATTGAATTTTTTCAAACTCTTTTTACATCTATTGAAATGATAATTGTTTCTCCTTTGTTAATATGGTGAATTAGTTGATTGATTCTTGAATGTTACATCAGCTTTGCATTTCTAGAACTTATTTGCTAACATTTAATTAAGAATCTTTGGGTCTATGTTCATGAGCATTGATGTGTATGTATGTATATATACATTCACATCTTTTTTTAAGTGTATATTTTTAATGTTTCTGTCTGGCCTTGGTATTAGGGCGTTGTTGATTTCATGAAATGAGTTGAACAGGGCTGTCATCCTCTACTTTCTGAAAGATTTTGTGTAAAATTGATATTATTTCTTTTTTAAATGCTAAATAGATTTCACCAATTAAGCCATGTGGGCCTGTTTCCCAATTAGTTTTTTAGTCTTCCACTCTTAAATACAGACATATAGACATCCAAGGATTGACCCAGTCTTAACATTAGAATCAACTGGTAAGCCATGAAGAAATATGTCTCAATAGCAGAGGTTTGGGTTTGCTTGCCTGTTGTGGCCTACACATCAGTATTTTTTTAAAGCTCCCTAGATGATTCTGATCATGCCTAGTGTTAAAAACTTTCCCTGGGCCAGGCGCAGAGGCTCATGCCTGTAATCCCAGCACTTTGGGAGGCCAAGGCAGGCGGATCACAAGGTCAGGAGATCGAGACCGTCCTGGCTAACACGGTGAAACCCCATCTCTACTAAAAATACAAAAATTAGCCCGGTGTGGTGGTGGGTGTCTGTAGTCCCAGCTACTCAGGAGGCTGAGGCAGGAGAATGGTGTGAGCCCGGGAGGTGGAGCTTGCAGTGAGCCGAGAACTCACCACCGCACTCCAGCCTGGGTAACAGAGCCAGACTCCGTCTCAAAAAAAAAAAAACAAAAAAAACAAAAAACCTTCCCTGTAACATGGAAGCTAGAGACAAAACCAAAAACAATCAGAAAAGAGTAAACAAAAACAAAACAAAACAAAACAAAACAAAAAACCACAGAGACTGTGCAAGGAAATGACAACTCTAAAGAAGTTATTGCTGATACCATCAGAGACATGAGAGAAGACAATGACCTCATGAAAAAAAGAAAAAGATGCCATAGCAAAGACCATCCAGAGACATCAAGAACTGCATGTATTGCTTTCAAAGATGTGACACCATGTAAAGGTTAGGTTTTAGACTCAGATGTTAAGCAGAATTGATTTCAAGTACTGGATCTCCACATTTTACTGACTTTGTGACCTTGAGCTAGTTACTAAAGTTCTTTGAGACTATGTTTCCCTAGCTACAAAACAGCAATAGTGATAGCATCCACCTCATGGGGTTGCTGTGAGTAATCAATGGAATAATACTTATAAAGTAGTTGGGAGAGTGATGGCACAATGAATTAATAATGTGTGGTCGTCACTCTAGTTTAAAATCCTGTTGATTGTTACTTGTTATTTTGAGTCAAGTAGGACTAATGCCTTTGGCAGCATTAAATTAAATAAGCAATTTAACTAGTGAATTACCATCCAAATTTAAAAAGCAGACAATACATTAGTCCATGGAGAAGAGTAGAATGAGGGGAAAGTGTGTAAAATAAAGTTATTTTAATGAAGTGATTATTCATTTCTAAAATGTGCCCTCATTTACCAAAATTAGCTAGGAAGCTTCTTGCTCGTATTTCCTTGGTATTTGGCACAAGTTCAAATGTGTCACACAACCCTGGACACTCAGCAGCATCTGTGCAGGAAATCATAGAACAGACTAGAAGAGTGGCTCTATAAGATCACTCATTATATATTTTCTTAAGCTTTAATCTAGTTTCATTTTCAGTATTCTCTAATTCAGTGACATTTATACTTTAGAATAAAACAAATAACAATTAAATGTACAATTCTCTACTTCTGCTGCAGACATTGCTCTGTTTTCTCAAGGCTAGAAGGAAGACTGAAAGAATGCCTGAAAGACACATTGTTTGGTCCATGCCTTTTGGCATTTTCATTATCATCATCATTATGTTTCAGGTCAGGATTAGCTAGTAACGAATTTGAAATTTCCCACATACAATGCGAGAATATTAGTTAACCTGGGAGAGTTCTATATTCCCTAATCTCAAAACATTCACTTAGAATAGCTACTTGAGATTTTGTAGTTATTTATTTTCATATATATATCTACTTTTATAGAATATCTATAGTGTTCATTAGTACTAAAGAATGCAGTTTTTGGACATATCATTTGGTCAATTTACATTCATCACTTACAATGTTTTGCTTTGTAGGCCAGACAAAAATGTGAAAATAACTATTCAAGAATTATCTACAGTAAGAAAATGGGAAAATTCTTAAGTTTGACTTAAATGACAAAATACCCTTCCCTGGGTATTTTTATCTCTTTGATTATTGGAAATGAGAATGACATCCTCTGAGTTAGGAACAAGTGCCATCAGTAACATGATCCCACTTAAAATCTTCTTTGTCGAAAGAATGTATATTGCCTTGTGTCACTGCATGGAGGCTGGTGGACAAGGTAAACATCAAAAAAGTTCCATAACCCTCAGAAAAAGGCTAAAAATTATGTTTCTTAGCTTTCAGTAAGCTTCATTTGGAATTTTCGGACCAAAAATTAGAAACCCTGAGATGTGTTCCAGAATCATCTTTTCTGGAAATTGGGAATAAAATAAAATATTTTAATTCCTGAGTCTACAAAATACTCACAGGAAATAGCCCTTTTCATGTTCTATGAGCCTGGAAGAATATGTAAAACCTAGAACTTGTCTGTTCCAAATAGTCAATACTGACAATCAAATAAAACCACCCTTCATAAAAAGACATAAAGTTTTAGTTAGTGTCATTTGCAGAAGGTAGCACCACTTAAGCAATAAATGGGAAAAAGTAATCAGTAAGGTTGCACACCAGGCATCTGGGCAAGTAAGTGCAGGCAGTCCTCTTTATCTTTGTATTCTTGGGAGCATCTAGCCTAGTTAGAAAAAGAAGAAAATAACACCAGAAATATAACAATCATGTTAACATTAGGTAAAGGGCCTGAGACTATTTCTTTTTAGGGCTATTCAAGTGAAAAACACATTCTCACACCAAGAACCTTAGTTACAAGATTCCATTTCTACCTAGATGTCTCTTGAATGACGCTTAGATTCCTCTTTGGATAGAGGGAGATTGTTAATCTTTAGATTCAATAATCCTATTAATGCACCTCTGTCAGATGTTTGTGGGCCAAACAGTTTCAGCCAGGGCTCCCAGAATGTATATATGCCAACCATGAATTGTTCAGAGTCGAAATCACCCAAAGAACTAGTAACCTATTGAGACTTTCATACTGGAAAAGTTCAGAGACCACTCTTTTTACTATATATTGGAAAATTAGGCTGAATGTGTACGAAGGTATATGAATATTTTTGTCTCTTCTGCTCCTATGGTGCTTTATTTGTTTTTTCTGTACTTTCATTTTCCAAGACAATCTCCGAAAGAGATTTTACCGAGATTAATCCATGATGACTGCACTGATGATCACAAAACCCTGCCATACAGATTCCCTCCCAAGTAGAGAAAGAAGACCAAATTTACAATGAGAACAGTACCCTTTGCCTTGATTGCTTCTCTCACTGATGGCATTTTTCCTGGAAAACTGTTAAGTAGCTGACCTGACTGTTCACATTGTGGCTCCCAAATACCCATGTTCTTCCAGTTGCCAGGAAGAAAAATCTTTGAAAATTCAGAAAGCATTTGTTGCTTTAAATACTGGTGGTTACGTGAAGTAGATGTAATAATTATGTAAACTGATTCTTAATAAGTGGTTCGCTTAGATAATTATTTCCTGTTTTGCTCTACAAATAAATGGCAACTGAATTTCATGTGGGTATGATCAATAATGCAGGTTCCTTATTACGTGAAATTGCATTCTAATTCCTCCACATTTGCCATTCATTGATACCACTGTGACTCACCAAAATGACAAATCGATTTCCAAAAATGTCCTTGTAGAGAGAGGAGCAAATATGTATTTTTAGAGAAGCAAGAAGGGCCACACTCTTGCAAAAAGAGGTCAGCTGGCCTGAAAAAGAGCCAACTTCAGTTGTATAATGAAAACTGACCCAGGCTCTGAAATCTCACTTGGAGGCTTCCAACAAGATTTCATCACTACTCGGACTATGGTATTTATATGGGATGGTCTAGTTTAATAAGCTGTTTCACCAGCTTCTTAACTTTCACTGCAAGTATTTCTCCAGAAGCCAAGCCCTCCAATCTCACTCCTTTTGTGGGTTTGAAGTATTAATTATTGTTTAGATTCTACAAAAACAAGTAGAATGAGCTGTAAGCTTCTATGTCTGTTGGTTTCTAAATTGCTTGGCCATAATTCTGTTTTGTTATTGTTATTTACTCCATTGTTGTTTAGTTAGCAGGAAGTTCAACATTTTAGGGAGTTGAAATAACCTATAGATCTCCCACAAGCCCTAATTCTTTAAAGGGCTTGTTGTCTCATCTTATAAAATATGCTACTAGTTCAGGCTTAAAATCAATAACAAAAGAGAAAAATGTATTAAGTCACATGCATGAACAAAATTTGGTTCAAATAATAACTTAAGTCAGTTTTAAAAAGTGACTTTTATGTTAAATTATTTTTGCCACTAATCTTTCTAAAGTTTTTATATCAAATATGTATTATTTTTATTTTAAAAATAATAACAAGAAATATTTACCATATTTTACTGACTGGTAAAGCCAAGGTCTTATTCTAAACTTCCATTGTTATAAATATATGGTTCTCATATGATTGTAATCATTGTGCATATGCCAGGTGATTGCTATTTATTACTTAGCAAAGAGTTTTCCATGTGTCTCTATAGTACACATATTTGTCAGATTTATAGGCCATAAATTTATCAGATTTATAGGCCATAAAATATTTTATTGATAGAACACAATTAACTAAGCCACTTCCCAACATTTAGACATTTGTCCTGACTTTTAAAATACGTACATTATGATTAGACACTGTATTAGCTTCCTAAGGTGCCATAAAGAAGTATCACAAACTAGGATGGCTTAAAATAACAAAGATGTATTCTCTCTCAGTTTTTGGAGAAGTATAAAATCAAGTGTCGGCAGGGCCATGCTCCCTCTGAATCCTATGTGGGAGAATCCTCCTTTGCCTCTTCCAGCATCTGTAGCCTCACACGTTCCTTGGTTTTTGACAGCATCACCCCAGTCTCCATCTCATATGGCCATCATCCCCCATGTCTCTTTACTTTTTATAAGAACACCAATCATGATGTGTTAAAGTCCCACTTGACTCTAATATGACTCCAGTTTAACTAATTACATATGCAACAACCTAATTTCCAGATAAGTTCGCATTCTGAGGTTTCAGAAAGCACATGAAATTTAGGGGAAACTATCTAAACCTGTACATATGTCCTGAACCATTATTTATAGATATGCTAAAATTCTCAGTTTTCATGGGACAAGAAAATAAAATGCTCCACATTTTCAAAATGTGTATTTCCAAAAATAAATATGTACTTTGTTTGTCTTAGCTCTCCAATCTGTAATTTCTGTAAGAAAATGAATTCTGTTGTTCATATTGTTTTTAAAATCCCAATTCTCCCACAGACATAAAATGCAGCTACTATCCCCTTTATATGTAAAAGAATAAAAATGTTTTATAGCAATCATAAATTGAGTTTTATGTCCTCTAATCAATGTTCCTTCTTCCCAGAGATAACAAACTTCCCCCACAGATTCCTATCTATGACAGGAGTTTGTGATGGAATAGATAGCTTTCTATTCCTCACAGTCTGCAAAGGGGATTCCACATCCCCAAAACAAGGAGAGCCTACATACAGGAAAAAATACAATTCGTATCTCATCCTTCACCATCATCAACATTTAACAACCAGTTATTGAGATTCGGAAACCCCAATGCACTCTTAACAGGCAGTGGAATATTCTAAATGTAAAAATAAATCATATGTCTCTTCAATGTAGAAAGAGTCTGAGAAGCCACGGTGCCAAAGAGCATCAGCAGGGGGGTCTTATACATACATTCCCTTCAATCCTCTTTCTAAAAAAAAACAGTAGACACTGAATACCATCACCCCTTCTACTCAATTCATCTTCCATCAACACTTCACAATATGTTTTTAAGGGTCCTAAAACAACACAGGGCACTGTGAAGGGTAAGGAAGAGTGTGTGAGAGGAAAGGAAGAGTGTGTGAAAGTTGTCTGAATCAAAACAGAATCACAAGTGTTAAGAAAACTCTGACAAATAGGGCCAGTGAAGGCCACAAAGAGAAGGTCCTCATGCTTGTGTGCCTGATAACAAAAACTACCATAAAGACTGCAAAGACTACAACCTTGCACAAAGGCCATTGTAACCTAACACAAAAAAGACTTCTACAAGAACATCTGCCCGGTAACTGCCTGTTCAGACTGGCCTCACCCTTGATATTGATCTTTGTAGCCAAGGCTAATTATTATTTTTAAAAATATGTAATCCTCCTCATGTTTTTCCTTTAAAAACCTTTTGTCTTTTTCTTACCTCCCAGAATATGCACATAGTTTACTATACCCTGCATATTCCCATTGCAATGCTATATTCCCAAATAAATATCTTTTCTTATAGAGAGCTTCTCTCTGTTATTTAGGTTGACAAGCAACACTATATTTATTCTGAAGATTGAGATCATTAGTAAAATTATTACAATTCGTTTTTGTGGCAAACTTTCTGGAATCTTAAAAGGTAAGTGTTCAGAGAGGACAATATAATGCATGGATTGATTTGACATGAACTAATCATGGAGGCATCGCTATTAATAGTCAGGCATCCTGAAATGATTGTTGGAGAGGCACACTTAGTATCCTCAAAGGTCTTTAGAAAAAGGTAAGTGTCTTTATGTGAGATTGTAGAGCTTATGGACTGTACATATTCTATATACTCACCAATCAATAACAGAAATTCTTTCCAAATCTGAAGCTGAATATCATTTTCTAGTCATGTAATAACATTTTAGAGCTAGAACGGTAGGTCTCAACTTTGGTTACAGGTTTAAAAAATCCTGAATCTCAGGCCATCCTCTAGATCAACTAAATAATTATCTCTAGGGGTAGAGCCCAAACATCAAGACTTTTAAAAACTTTCCAATGATTTCAATATGTAGTAAAGCATAAAAACCACTGAATTCCGTGATACTTTCCAGGTCAATAAAGACATGAAATTTGGAGACCCACATACTGAGTTCACCTCTGTTCTCCAACTTGCTACCTATGTGATATCAAGCAAGTCCCTTAATGTCTCTGAGCCTTGTCTATAAAAAAAATGTGAAAACTCTTTATTATTCATTCTCTTACTCTCTAGTCCACAAACTACATTTTGTAGATCATCTACAATATAGAAAGGTTAAGTGGCTCTTTGATTTAAAAAAGATTGACACTATTCATTAAACATTGCCCAACCTCAAATCTCATTTTCATCTCCAACAAATACATCTAACATATCTGTGAGTGGGAAAGAAATGTGGGAGTATATATGCAGAAATGTTAACACAGGTGATCACTGGTGTAGGAATAATGGATCATTTTCTTCCCCTTTCTCCCTGTGTCCCTCCCTTCCTACTTTCTTTACTTTCCTCTGAAAGAAGGGATACAATCTAAGGATCAGGATGCCCTGATTGCTCTAGTTTCAAGCTGATGTATGAATGTCAGCCAGAAGTAAACAAAAAAACCCAGTTCTGTCACTCCCTAAAGCCCCTCCATAAATCATTAGCTTCTCAGTAATCTGCCTCCACGGGTAAGAACGTGACTGTGTTAGCCAAGAGACAAGTCTGCTCCACCTCCAGGTTCATGAACTCACTCTACACCTTTTACATAGCTCAACTTCTTTCCCTCTGTCCTCTGTTTCTCTGTGTGGCTTGAACACCTCCAGAGTTCTCCTTCAGACCCGTCCTCCAAGGTGGAGTTGACAAGACCACATGAGGCTCCTCTTCTACTCACTTCATTTGCATGTGGTTATTTCATTGTAGTATCATGATCATAGTTCCCTTGCTCTTCTTACTGCTTGTGCTGAGGCAGCCAAGATTGACACAAGTCTAAGTCAGTTAGTCTTAGGTCCTCTGCTCCTTGCTCGCCTCATAATAGCTTTGCAGTTTCCCTCTTTTTATCTTAATTCTATTCCTTCACAAAGTCTTGGTTTTCTAATTTATCAACAATCAATATGCATTACTTGTGTAATTTGCTTAAATGTTTTAAAATGTCATATCTAGAAGCTGACAGGATGCTTCTATGACATTATTCACTTATTTTACAAATATTTATTGCATACCCTCTATGGGCTGTGCAATACGTGGACATCAAAAACCATAGTCCCAGACCTAATGGGTAAAACAAATGTTCAATAAACAAACACATAAATGAAAATATAACTACTTATTATGGTAAATGATAAGCAGCAAAAATATCATGGTGCTTTGAGAGAGAATAGTGAGGTTGGGGCAAAACTTATCTTGAATAATAGAAAAGACTTCTTAGGAAGATAAATACACTGGAATGCAGCCCTTGAATATGAATATGAGCCTTAGCAAGGAAATGTTTTAGTCAGGAGAATGAAATGATGTAATTTGTACTTTCAAAAGATCACTTTAGTTTTCACGTGGATCATGTTTTATTAACTGTTCAAACTGCTCAGTGTTGCAGTAATATGGAATGGACAGATATTTAAAAATCAAATTATTTTATTCAACAATATCGTGCTATTCCGTTAAACCAGAGGTCAGCAAATTATAGTTGACCCTTGAACAACATGGGTTTGAACTGCCTGAGTCCACTTATATGCAGATTTTTTTTCAAACACATGAGAATAAAAAATACAGTATTTGGATCTCAAACCCATATATATGGAGGGCTAAATTTTGTATCCACAGGTTCTGCAACACTGATTGTGGAACCTGAGTATGCTCAGATTTGGGTATAGATAGGGGTACTAGAACCAATCCCCTGAGGACACTAAGGGACAAATATATAACCAGCAGACCAAACCTGGCCCACTGCCTGTTCTTTATAAATAAAGCTTTATTGGAAAACAGCCATGCTTATTTATTGAAATGTCTACAGCTACTTTCATTCTGCAAAGGCAGGACTGAGTAGTTGTTACAGAGATCACATGGCCCACAAAGCCAAAAATATTTACTATCTGGATCTTTACCGAAAGCATTTGCAAAAGCTTTTCCAGAGGCCCCAACACCAGATTTCTGCTTACATTTTGATTACGAGCTCAGGTCATTTCGCCAGCCCCAGATGCAAAGGTGTCTGGAAAAGTAAGTGCCAGATTTCTAGCCCTTATAGAAAAGGCTCATAAAGGGCTATTGAGTACTCTATTGAATGGTATCTCTCACAGGTATGAAAAATAGTCACTCTGTTCAAACCTTAACTTCTCTGACCCCCAATTTCTCTCTTGTAGAAAAGAGGGATAATGATATTTGCTTATTGTTGCAAAGAGGATTAAATATAATGAGGGTAATAAATATGTTAATTATATTAACATAAAATTCCTGGCACTTAGTATGTTCAGTAACTGCATCTCTTCCTCTGAATGCCTCTTATAGTTCATCACTGTGCCTCTCTGCAACTTTAACTTGTCCTTGCTCATAGTAGGCACTTGTTTAGAAATGCAGAATAAAAGAACCAATGTTCCCCTTCTTCTACAGGACCAGGCCTCAGTTGTTGATGTACACTAACAGGATTGATTGTTTAATTCTGCTTGGCTGATAAGTACAGAAGTATCTTTAAAAACAAAACTTTTGAAAGAAAGTTTTGAACATAGCCCTCCTGGAGAAGAGTGAGTTAGGAGAAATTCCAGTCTTCTTTTTATTGGTGGTAAAAAAAATGGCTGAGTAGGAGGAAAAGACAGAGGACTTATCTCAGATACAGACCACTCTCAGATAGCCCGGGACCACCCATATATGTTGTATCACCTACTCCCTTCCCAAATAAGCAGGTCATGCTTCCAAGACTTGGGTAGCCCCATTACCTGGGAGTCAGGGCAATGCCTCCATGTATAGCCATGTATTACATGCTTGTTGAACACCAGCAATCCAGAAACAAGTGTACTCTTCTGACAAAAAAAAAAAAAAAAAAAGCCACAGATCACAACACTCTGAAGAAAAGGAGGGAAGAGGGCTCAGTGACACAAGAGCTCCTGGAATCTATCTCTCAGGTCTCTTTATTACTTTTACCACTCAAAGCATGTTTCCGACAGTAAAGTGTGACACTGGAACACATCAATTTACAAAACTGTCTTTGTAGTAAAAATATTAGTTGAGATCTGTACATTGTTGAGGTTTCGTTGAGAAGCCTGGCGTTTCTCAAAATTTTGACAAATTGCTTATTATCAATGTTTGTACCTCAAATGAAGCTTATCTATATTCTATTAATCAAATGTCTTAAAAAGTGTCTAAATCTTTACAAGGTCTTCATTTAGGTCTTAGTGATAAAACAGTATATGATTTTAAAAAATAAAAAACTTTCACAGGGAAGTATATAAGTCTAAAACTGAGTTTACTATTCATGTTTGCAAAGAGATTAGTATGAGATTGCTAAACATCATCATTGAAAATACTTAATATTTTGATACACATAATTTTTTCAATGTTTTCCAGTGAATGTGATTCCATTACATTGAAATATAAAAATGTTACAAGTATCCTATATGCTTCATGTCCCTGGTTTCCTAGAAATAAGATAGTAGTACAAGCATAATGTGTTCACAGTAATTATACAGGGCTATAGAATACCTTTATCTTTTTGGAAAAATAGTACCAAAACTTACAAGTTTCACCTACAAGGTCAGCCTACAAAACATAAGTAGTATCCTTCAGAAAATGTCTGTTGGTGTTTGTGAAGTTCTGAAAATACTGTAGGGCAGGATTGGCCTTTTCCCAATTGTCAAATCAAACCAAGGACTTCCCAGGCCCTAAGCAAGGTCAGTGACCAAGGCGGCACTTCCCCGAGTGACATTCATGACAATTTCCAAAGGCAGGGCACTTTCAGCATGAGAGGCCAAGATAAAACCTACCACTTTACAAGGAACTGGCTGGTGAACCTTGGCACAGTTGCTGGAGAATTTGGCTCTCCAAGAACAAAACAGTTGTGCCTCATTTTGTTTTCCTTTCTCAATAAGGAAGGTAAAAACTCAACTTCTTTTTTTTTTTTTTTTTTTTTTTTATTTTGAGACGGAGTCTCGCTCTCTCGCCCAGGCTGGAGTGCAGTGGCCGGATCTCAGCTCACTGCAAGCTCCGCCTCCCGGGTTTAGGCCATTCTCCTGCCTCAGCCTCCGGAGTAGCTGGGACTACAGGCGCCCGCCACCTCGCCCGGCTAGTTTTTTTGTATTTTTAGTAGAGACGGGGTTTCACCGTGTTAGCCAGGATGGTCTCGATCTCCTGATCTCGTGATCCGCCCGTCTCTGCCTCCCAAAGTGCTGGGATTACAGGCTTGAGCCACCGCGCCCGGCCAAAAAACTCAACTTCAAGTTATGTAGATAATGTTCCATTTATTTTGAAAGAGTTAATGTAACCTTTCCATTGTACTGCTTAGAAGATACAGGAAAACAGAAATAAACGGTGCACCAGTAAATAGATTGCTTATAATCAGAATTCTACAAAGCCCAGAAATAACTGTTTCCCTGATATTTTTGGACCAATATGGGGACTTTTAGATCTTGAAAAAAAAAATGTGTGCTTGAGTTATTCTTGTCATCTTACTGATTCAGCTGGATCCAGTGTAAAAATGAAATAAATTACTTTCTAATTGGCATTTGGGGTCACCAAAAAAATCCAAAGCAAAAGAAAGCCAGTCTACTTTAGGCAAGAACGTAGGGTCTTCCCCTTGCTCTACAATTTTTCCCCTTTATAAAAAACCCTCCCTCCACCTAATGCTGCTTAAGTTACACTTACATCTCTTTTTCCCTTCACTTATTTTGAAAACCTCTCCCCCTCTCCCACCAACTCACTTACTGACTCATGGTTTGGTTCCACGCTGTTCTCTTAAAACTGCTCTCTCAGAAGATGCCAATGATCTGCTAACCCTAGAAGATATCCATGCAGCATTTCACCCTAAGGACAATCTCCTCTTTCTGGAAGTCCTCTTTCTTGGCTCAAGTCAGTGTGTCATCTCACTTTTCTCCTAGCATCTCTGATCATTTCCCTTTGGTGTCTTTGCTGGGACTTGGGCTCCTAGTCACATCTTTCTTAGGTGTATTTACTCACACATACCACATGTATTGAGTGGGATTTATGTGCTTGGCTCCATCCTTGGGTTCTAACTTCAGCTCCACTTTCTCCCTTATCTCTACAAGTTCTCCTTGTGTTATTTCATCCAGCCTCGAGGCTTTATTTATCAACTCTGCTCACTCCCTCCTTTTTTGGCTGTTCCTTAATATATATTCTTACCATGTTTTTTTTCCTGGACTTTTATAATATTTCCCTAAATCATCTTCCTGCTGCCAGTTTTACTATTAATAACTACCATTCATCCTATAAAAACTATCCTCCACCTCACTCATTCTCTTTCTTTCTCTTGCTTTATGTCTCTCATATTTACTATAAAATGTTTGTTTCAAAAATTGCCCAAATTCAGAAAACCAGGGAGAAGAGAAAAATCACAGGTAAGCTCATATGCAAAGTCAGCCATTTTACCTTTTGTGGGCTTTCTGCCAGAATTTTTTCGGGCATATGTTTTTTAAGAAGTGAACATTTTTAGCCTTCAAAGGTCAGATAAATCCAGTCTACTTAAACTGTTCCAAAATGTAAAAGAAACCTTTCAGTTACCTTTTTTTAAGCTCACAAAATATTGATAAGAAATCTGACATAGATATTTCACCAAAAAAAAAAAAAAATTAGGTCAATGTCCCTTGCAGAAATTACGCAAAAATACTAAATAAACTATGAACAAATATAATAAAAAAAAGTGGAGAAAAAAGTACAAGAATGATTCGATATTAAGAATTTTGTTTGTTTATTTAAAATAGCACATTAAGCCGGGCACAGTGGTTCATGCCTATAATTCCAGCTACTCAGGAAGCTGAGGTAGAAAGATCACTTGAGGCTAGTTCATGGCCACAATGAGCTATGATCACAACAGTGCACTATAGCCTGGGCAAGAGAGTAAGATCCGGTCTCTAAAAAAATAAATAAATAAATAAAATAAAATAGTATATTAATAAGACAAATTCTAATGAGTGCTTCAAGTGATGTCAAATAAGACGTTTAATAAAATTGGAATCTAAGCAAAATAGAAGTGGATGATACTTTTTTGACACACTAATAGTCATCTCAGCATCATCATGTTTGATAGAGAAAAATGAGGATACTTTCCCTTGATGTCAGGAACAAGAAAAGAAATTCCAGTTTCCTATTGCTCACAAAATAACAAACAGTGCATTTTGACAAAGTATAACTCGTAGTCATTTGTAGAGGATATACTAGTATGCATGAAAAATTTAAGATCATCAACGGAAGAGAGAAACCTAGAAACAATAAGATTTTTTCCACTCATTTGGCATAATTTTCACAAACAATACTGAACTATGCTTTCCATTGGAGGGCCTATCTGTGGAATAGTGTTTGCTGGCCTTGCAAATGGAGTTTGGATATTGTTTCTTCTTCTTCTTCTTCTTCTTTTTTTTTTTTTTTAAACCATTCAGTCTATTTGGACTGAAATTATCTGATCTTTAAAGGTTGAGAAATTTGCATGTTAAAAAACCAACAACAACAAAAAAGCAAAAACCTTGAGCTGAAAAGATCCTGGCAGGAACTCAATAGTCACAAAATAATTAAACAAACATCAGTAGCTTCTTTTTTTTAATACAAATGATAACCTGGTAGACAATATAATGATTTAAAGGTATTATCTATAATAGCAAGAGTCTGTGAATATATTTCAAAAGTTCTATGTGTAGAACATAGAACTTTAAGCTTCTTATGAGGGCAATAAAAGTGATGAATAATGAAAGATGTATCTTGATATTGGATAGAAAATGCCAAAAATGCAATCTCAAAAACCCAATTTCTAAATTTAATGAAAGCCCAATCAAAACACTGAAAAGTTTTCAAATGAGAGGAGAAAGCTTGAAAAAAAGCTGGATAACTCTGAAATTCCTTTGGAAAAAATGAGTATGTGAAAAATAGCTAAGAGAAACTTGAAAAGAGAGAAGTAAAGAGAAAAGACAAGCACTATCAGCATTTTAAAAAGTTTAAAGTCACAATACTTAAAATGGTATTATACTGGTAGGAGAGTGAACAGACATAACAATGGAACTGAATCCAGAAACAGGTCCAAATACATAAAGGGATTTAGTCTATAATAAAGATGGCATTTTTAGCCAATGGCGAAAAGGTGGATTATGTAATTAAAGGTACTTAAAAATAGACTAATAGTTGGAAAATTTAGCAGGATTACTACTAAGTTTCTTGTAACAAAATTAATCCCAGACCAATAGAAGATGTAAATTTGTTAAAATGAAACTTCAAAATAACTAGAAGAAAACAAATGAAAACCCAGAAGTCAAACAAGCAAAGTTTGAACTATTTGATAAAATAATAAAACTTTATCATTTTTACAGGCAAAAATATAGTAAACAAAGTTAAATAACAATGAAAAGGTAAAAGTGTGTTTGTGTGTATAAATAGAATACATTTGGCAAATTACTAATTTTAAATGTACATTTTGACAAACTGCCAATTTAACAGAAAAAAATGGAATCATCATTTTAATTTTCAGTTCTGCAATTATGAATGAAGTTAAGTTTCTTTCCATGTGTTTTTGGCCATCTACATTTTTGGCCTGTTTTTATAATCTGCCCGTTTTTATATTGTATATTTTTCTTTCTGTGCAGAAGTTCTTTGAATCTTAACTACGTGAACCATTGGTCTGCTAAATGTGTTACACCTATTTTTCCAATTTGTTGCTTGTCTTTCTGTACCAGTTCATAACATAACAGAAATTTAAATTTCATGTAGTTATACCTCTTCATGGACTCAAAATTTCATACCTTGAAAGATGGCATTTTCCCATTCAAGTTAATAATACAAGAGTAATATTACAACAACACATAATACATGTGCAATATACTTACATGTCTTATAGGTGGGGACCTAAATTTATTTTCTTTCCAAAGAGCCAAATATTCTTACACAAATTATTGAATAATCTGTCCTCTCCTCACCTATTTGAGGCAAATTTTTTATATATTAGATTGCTACATATTCTTTGATCTGTGTAGAACTTGTTATACTGCTGCCTGAAATTACCTGCTTTCATGTCAGCCATAAACTCTATAACTTCTTTTTTTTTTTTTTTTTTTTTTTTGTGTTGTTTTCTTGCTAAGTTACCCATTTGAAACGGAGTTTCGCTCTTGTCACCCAGGCTGGGGTGTCTATTCAAAATCTTCCTCTTTTTAATTTATTAAGCCTACTCAAGTATTTCATTAAAACAACTCTAAAACTTTTTTTTTTTTTTTTTGAGA